>NC_061508.1:271730419-271931159 GCF_022539505.1 Lolium rigidum
AGTAAAGTTAGTTAGTTATCTTGCTTCATTCTAAACAAATAGAAAACCATTGGAGCTTAAGATAAAGGGTGGTAGTAGACCACAGTTGGTATACAATACATGGTAGTCCAAAGAGAGGATACAACCATAAGGAAGATATCCTATTGGAAGATGTATACCAAGACATATTATGGTTAGGTAAGAGTCATTTAAAATGTCAAATGACTGATGTTAAGTAAGGGAGATAAGTTATATAATGTAGTATATGTCTATGATGAGTCTATCATAGGAGGTAAGGAAGAGTGATAGGAGTATTTAAGTCTACTTTTCATGGTAAAGTTGGTAATCATATATGATTCACTTGAGAATCATGATGTGAGGGAGTAGAACATCATAAGTACGTTAACAGAAGTATGATGAGGAGTAGGATTTAAGGAATAATTCGAAAGCTTAGGCCTTAAAATCCTAATAACTGTACCAAGTATGTTAGAATCATAGTCCTTAATTTAAAGAAGGTTTATTTAGAGCATATCACATAGAGAAATCCGGGAGTTATAGGTGGTATATTCTAAACAATCATGTGTTTAGAGTAGACATGTTAGAACTAATTGTATTATAGTAAGTAGTCCTCAATAGCACATATATATGGTATACTATTTTGTTAGTACTTCCAAAGAAAATTAGGTTAACTTCAACTATCCCAAGCCATTTTGTTTCAAGTTTGTCTCATTGCAAATGTGCAATTAAGATAAATGTTGAGACAAATAGTAGAAATTCACGTATTGTGCTAAGTATCACAACCTAAACCTATCTTATGTGGTGTTTTATACTACACATCTGATCCTGATGTTTAGGGATGTCTTACCCAACTAATATATTCAGGCATATAAGGATGTGTATTATGAACACAAAGCTGAATCTTCTTGGATTTTATTGGATTTTCATTGATTGACTAGATCCATACATGAAGTTTGACTTTGATATGCAAATGCATGTTGCGATATCAAGCTCTTACTTGATGTTATAGGTCTAGAGGGTAAAGGTATTCGGGTGAGGAAGTGACGAATTCTGGAGATTTTGAAGAAAAGATGAAGGTTCACTAGATGAAGGAAGTCAAATTGTGGGAAGCAACCACAATACTCTAAAGGAAAGACCAATCAAAACTCACTTCTATCCTTAATCAAGGAGTACTTCAACATGAAGTACCATGAAAGTGAGAAAAATAGTGAATATGGAGCAGTAAAAGTAGAGCCATATTCATTATGGAAGAAGGGAATGCAAGTGAAGTCACTTACAATACTATTTTCATAGTGTCAACAAGTGGTTATCTTGCAAAACAAACCTTAGAAGAAGGAAAATAGACAAGTGAAGTCGCAGCTGGTATGATAAGACCGCAGCTGATATAGGATAACCATGAAGAGAAAGAATGTAAAGTGAGGTATATTTTAACTAAAGCTATGTAAGTAGCCACAGCTGGTAGGTAGATATTGACAACCACAACATAGCCACAACTGGTATCCAATAAGCTACATCTGGTACTAGGTAGTCTGCAGCTGGTACCAGATAGCCACAGCCTGAACATTTCTTTACCAAAAAGAAAGGGGGATTCCGCGACTAGTATTTCACAGCTGGTATCTCGTAGCTGGTAAATTTTTTTATTGGAGGATTCATAATGGATACCCACAACTGAGTGGATACACCACAAAGAATTCTTCATGAGACTTTAGAAAGGTACAAAATATAAACCAGACTTAAACCAACTACCTAACCTTGGAGTTTAATGATTAGAAGAAAGGAAGTTTGAAGATCATTAGTAAACTCCAAGGGGGAGAGGAAGGTTGAAGGAGAAGTATTAAAATATGATTTGGAGTATGATAGACGGAGAAAAAGTTCTAAACTGAGAGGAGTCTGATCTTATTTTTATAAGGTTGTTGGGAAGTACCCATATAAAAGTACTCTCAGGAGATTGTCAGACCAGAAGCCGAGGTTTATATATCGAAGAAGTAAGGGTTAGACCTTAACTTAAGTGAGTAATTGTAATTACTCAAAACCAAGAGAACTTAAGTAAGTCTTAGAAAATGAAGTTGGATGAAGAAGATATCGGAGGACAATCAAAGCCTAAGAAAACAAAAGATCGAAGGGTTTGACCATAACAAAACTGATGATTATTAGAAAGATTCCTTTCATGGAACCTAAAGAAACCAAAAGGAAGATAACTAGCATAAACTAGAAGCCATGATTGGATGGACTAAATGAGTCTAATCCATTTGTAGGACTAAACAACCAGGACCATGCCTATTGTAATACCTTACCAAGTACCATTACTTTCGTTATGGTAGAAAGGGAAAACAATACCCTCCCTTAAATAAATCTTTTAAAATTAAGGTTTGAGTATCGCAGCTGGTAAATCGTAGTGCCATATTACACCGCAGCTGGATTACCGCAGCTGGTAGAACCAAGGTTTGAGTACCCAAATAGGAAGATGTCACCGCAACCATTAGGAAAGTCCATTAACACAATAAGATGTCCTAATCCAAGAATTTTTGGATAGTAAGCCTATAAGCTTAGAGTGTTGGAAGAAATCATAGAATTGAAGAAAGTATCAGTGCCAGATATCAGAAGAATCCAGGAAGGATCTGGACAAGCGATATGTTCAACTATATCTAGTGTGATCACCATGGAGTTGAAATATGGTGATCTGTTCAAGACATTTCAACATTCCGAAACATGAGAGCGTTTGAACTTCGGGACGAAGTTCAGTTTAAGGGGGAGAGGCTGTAATATCCCAGGTTTAGAGTCAATAAAATGAGAGAACACCAAAGTGTGCATTGCATTCATGCATAGAAAATCCGGGGAATTTTCGCGCTTTCAAATAAAACTTACCACGATGAGCCGAAGTTTCACTTGACTTGCTGGAATTGAAGTAGATCATCAAGTCAAGCGCTATAAACTTCACTGTGATCTTTGTTAAAACCTTGTTTTGGGTAGAGATGATTTGATCTATGGGCTAGATCAAATGAAATTAGTTTTACAACAAACAACACCTTAAGTGAGGATTAAATACCAGATCCTATAAAGAATCATAACATGGTATTCCTTACAATAACACATTCTTTAAGAATCAAATCCCAACTTAATAACACTCAAAAGTTAGCAACTACCTTTGTGTGTAAATTAATTCATTTCTAAACTTATTACGAAATAAGGTAAACCACAGGGTCTAAAGTGCATAAAGCCCCACATTCTTATTTAAATCATAACTTATTAAGTATATGGAATATCATAAAACTAAATCCATTTACATTACGAATTATAGTTCAAACTATTTGAATAAAATTAACTAGGAGTATTTTGAAACTCATATGATCATGCCTTGGTGAAATCAAACACCAACTATCCAAAACTTGAGAAATAACCCTCAACCTTAACCTTTTTACCAATATTATAATGTCAATCCAATCATACATGGTATGATGACTCATCCACAATAATAAAACCATCCACAAGATATTTAGTAGCAAATGCCACTTGGCTATCCAAAAAGAAATCATATGAGAGGATAATGATCTATGCCATGTGGGATGAAAATATCTACATGACTTGCTTTCCAAGCTTTGCCACCTCATGCTCAAAGGATTGCTATGGATGAGGGCATGACAACCAAGCACCTTACTCATCAAACCAACACAAGAGTCACCACCTATGTGTCATGATACTAGAGCTTGCCCAAGCCTATAAATAGAGCCACACCCTTCATCCATTTGCTCATCAAGTACCATCATACATGGGAACAAACACATAAAGCCACTCCATGTGAATTAGCTAGAATCAAGATGAAGAAGCTAGGAGGTGGAGGCATACCACAAGATGCAGGTTTACCAGATTTCCTGAAGAACAAGCTACAGAAGATACCAAGGTAGAATTCCTAGGCAAACCATATATTTAGAGGATCATATCATCATCTCTTGAGTAGGACCTTAGGATATTCCAAGACATTGAGAAGTGAGAGGGGTTATAGATGCTAACCATATCCATGTCTATCCTAGAGAATATTAGAGTAGTATTAAATTCTACTTGTTCAAACCAACCTTTAATCTTGGAGGTGAGAGCCATGTCCCATTAGTAAAACATAACCAAAGCTTATGCCATATCCTAATTCTAGTTGTGTATCATATTGGTGGTCACAACTTAAACCCTAAACTACATGTGAATTCCGACCCATGGATTACTTTGGATTATAATTATAACCCTGCCAGGCCTCATGCCTATTTAATACTTCAATTAGTGAAGCATCACCAAAACCCTAAACCTTTCACATAGGAATCACTTCACATAAAATATTAAACCCTACCTTTCCATCCTAGTAGACCAAATGAAGTAGTGTTCTATAAATTAAACCATCATTAGCAAATGCATTGCTAATTATAAACATAGGATCCATCTTAATTAGTTCAAGCTAAAGTTTACTAAAACCAGATTAGTGATTATAGAACTTTCTTAACCATCTTCTTAAAACCTTAGGAATAATTCTCCACATAAAATCATGAACCAATTCCATACCCTATTCCTTTTGTTAAACCCTAGTCATACCTAAATAATATGTGAATAATCAATATGGTTCAACACTTGCAAAATAGAATATGTTCACCATTCACATGTTCTCAATTTCAGATCCATTAAAACAGGTTTGATTCCTAAATTAAATAAGAGTTGAGATGAACCCTAAAATAATATCTATTTGAATTTTAACTTGTGCCTCATAAGCACAAACATTACTCAATTATAAATGGATGTTTGAAAACAAAACAAGATAGTGAATATCATTATCAAATGGTTCTGATGTTCAAATAATTTAGAACCTACCAAAAATTAATCAGATTCAAATTGAATTTAAACAACAAATGGAAAACAGAAAATAAAATACAAATAGCAAATTTGAAAAGAGAATTGGAGGGAAACTTACCTGTTCAGTCCGCAGCAGCCCAAAGCCGAGGCCCAGGAGCAGCCCAGCCCACGAGTGAAGCCAGCCCAAACCATACCGTTTCGTTTGCCTTAAAAATCGTGCGAGAGGAAAACGTCGTCGTCTCCTTCTCCGGCGTCGACAGCGCGGCATCGCCAGTAGGCCACGAACTCCTCGCCGATAAGCTTGCCCGGACGTCGTCAGACCATCTCAGAACCTCGCCCAATCTCTCTCGCGTCCGAGTTTATCCGCGGGAGGGAAAAGATCTTCGCCAGACCACCTTCCAGAGACCGCCACCTCCCGACCATCACCGTCGTCGTGTCGATGCCTCGAAGGTTTCCTTGGCCTATAAATAGGTGGAGATCATCACTGTGATCTCCTTGTTCTTCGCCGCCCATCCATTCTCTCTCAATCGCTCTCTATCTCTCACTGGAAACACCGCCATGGCCGGCCAGTTCTCCGGCTAGCCGTCGATAGAAGCCACCCTGGAGTCCACCGTTAGGTCGAGGAGATGCGCCTTGGCGTGTAGATCCTCTGGGAGCAAGCAGGCATCAAGGGGAGCTCGGAACCAGGAGGATTTCACCGTTCCCTTTCACTCGGGTTCGCCGGGAAACAGGTCAATCGCCGTCGTCTCCGTCAACAATCGTCGTCGCCGACCACACCGGCGAGGTTCAGGGTGAGTTTACGCGCCGTTAGAGCATACTTTCGCTTCCTAGCTCCGTCTCTAGCTCGATTTCGATACCTCACCGGAGAGCACCGCCGCGGGACATGTTTTCCGACATGGTTCCGACGAACAATAGCCCAATCCACCACCACCATCGTGTTCCTCGTCTTCTTCTCGTTCGACTGGTACCAACCACGTATCCAGGGGTGCCTTGTAGCGGCGGCGCCACCGTGCTCTGGCCGCCGGCGTTTAACCATCGGTGAGGTCAACGGCCCCAGTCCTCTTTGACTAGTCTTTGCCTGCGTGGCAGCCAACGTGGCATAGACCCCACTAGTCAGTGTCTCAGACTAGAAACGAACCGGTACGTTTAGTAATTTCCATTTAATTTAAAAACCAGTAAATTGCTGAAACTTTGCAAAATTCTATAAAATTCATTTCAACTCAGAAAAATGCAAATAATATATCAAAATGCTCACAAAAATAAACTCTATTCAAATAAAATATAAAACAAAAATGTGTGTCAAAATAAAAATTCACTTATTTTACCTTTATTAATTATGCCATTTCATTTATTTAAAATATAATTTGAATTCAATAATTATTGAAGTTTCCAAAATTAAATTTTAACTATTCAGTAACTAATTAAAATGTTAAGATTAATTTTCTTTATCATATTTTCATTAACTTAAAATATTAGTGATAATACATAAACCCTAATTTGCAAATCACTATTTCTCATTTTCTTAAATCATAATCAAACAAGAAAATGCTATGAACTAATATTATTTTGGTAGTTCAAAACTTGTTTACTTGAACATATTTATTTAACAAGTTAATTATTTTAAAACCTAATAACAATTGTTAAACCCTAGTTTTGAATTAAACCTAAATAGGAGTTACCCTAATTATTAATTCTTGTACAGATTAATAAAATGTTAGAACCATTATTAATTTTGTTTCAAAGTAATTAGTAACCACATCTCTATTGTCACTTATCATTTTAGGAGTTATACCATAATTTAGAAACCCTAGTTTCAAATTGAGTAAGACCTGGATCCCATTATTTCATGTGATCATTCCACCTTAGAACCAACTCTAAAACCCTAGATATGTGTCACATATGATCATGGGAGATTTACTTAACATATAGAACCCTAATTATCAACAATTGAATACATGCTTAGAATCCACTAGCATAAAACCAAGTCACATGAGATTATCATTTCATGTTCCTATTCTTAATTAAAACCTATATGATCCACTAATGTCACCTAGGAAGAAACCCTAACTTGTTAATTGAATTAGTACCATTGATCACCACTCCTATATACCATACCATTAAGATCAACCTCAATCATTAAACCCTAGTAGAACCATAATGATAAACCCTAGTATCAACTTTGTGTAGCAAATCACATCACATGTTCCTATCCAACTAAACCTTACTTAGGAAATGATAAACCACTTAGCTTAGAAACTATTAGAGATTATTTGGTAAAGCAAATATGAAGTCATAGTACACCCTAACTCATAGCAACACCTTGATAACCATCCTTTGATATGATGCTTAGGAGAAACCATAGTAATAAACCTACTAATACTTGCTACATGTAGATCACTTCTACTTAAGCACCAACCAGTCCTATTAGTAAACCTAATAGCACTTAGCTCCTATGTATAGTAGTTCATATTCTTATTTAACCTGTTCTTCAAAAGTTATTCTTTTGAAGTACAAATGTCAATCAAACCTTAGAAGCCCTATCCTTCTTTGATATACTCAATATCGGAAGAAGCCTGGTGACCGGGTGTATACGTGAGCACGCATCCATTGGTTGACACGTGTCACATCTAGCAATCCACTGTTACCATCATTGTTGGGTTAGCAAACCACATCAGCACTAACAACACTTCCAAATCACGTAGGACCCACTTTTTGAATTCAAATAGTGGGCCAGATGCACTTTCAAATCACGTAGGACCTACGCCAAGTACGCTTAGCGATAGATAAGACAATGTCAAGGCAACAGATCCAATTGACGATAACCGGATCTCAACGCAGATCGTGTGGCATCTAGAGGGTGCTCACGTATACACCTAGTCACCAAATCCTCTCTCTACTCAATATTTCTTAAACAACATCTTCTTCAAAAGTTATTCTTTTGAAGTATAGTATAAGTAATCATCAACCATGTCCTGTAAAACTTAAAATTGACAACTGTTCTTTATATATTGTTCCACCACTATTCTTTATGTGTATTATTGTTATGATGTCTTATATCACTTGGTTATGATGCTAATATAACCAAACCCTAATAAAAACCTTGTTTGAGAACCATTCTAAAAGTGCAACCAACCCTAAAGAAATCTTTACAACTCATACATCTTAAATCATTAAGGTTAGGTTACGCTCGGGACGATTGCATCTCATATTATGCATTATAGCATCTTTGCCAGTTCTTTAAACATTGTCCTTACCGGACGATGATGGTATTTCAGCATTTGGAGTTATCACGTATCGAAGCTTTTGCTCGCATAATCTTGCGAGTCAAGAAAGGCAAGTTCATCGCTTGCTCATGTCATTTGATTATTTTTATCAAACTATATGCAAAGTACTATACTTATCACTCATGCATTGAAAAGCAAATATTATTTTACAATTATGAATATGACTATGTGGTGGGCAATGGAACCATGGTATGTGTTGATATGGTGGAGGTTCCATTGCAATGGGTTATATCACCCTAGGATTAATTACCAATGCCGTCCGGTGATTCTAGCGCCGTACATATCGCGTTATCCATAAGATCTATAATGGCTGCAGGGAAGTCAGTCTGTATCTTTTCCCTTACGCACGCCAACGGATTGGTAGAGCCGGCGGGGTGTTGGAGGCACCTGCCGTAGGTTGGGATGGCCTTTAAATCCCCATCCATTAGTGATGATGGCTCTACGATCTATGAAGGATTGTCCAAAGTACACCATGAGTAAAGCCGTATTATCGGGGGAAGTCTACTGGAGGTGTGCGGGTGGACAAAAGGGTGGGTTTGCGGTCGTGGAGAAGGCGGTGATTGGCTTGGATCTTATACTCGGGCCTCACACCAAAGGAAGTGTGGACGGGGACATACTCTCGGCCGGCAACAAAGTTAAGATCTCTTGTGGGGTAAAGTAACGCACCTCTGCAGAGGGTATCAAGAATTGTGATCTGTCACTCCCTGTTCCGGGAAGGGAAGCTGCGAACGCGGCAGGAAAGGAACTCCACGAAGTTTTAGTCAACCTGTGAAGACTGACGGGCATAGTTTTCAGAATAAAATAAACCTTTTGAAGAAATGTTTATGAAAACTTGCATTGGCCTATGACTTTCTGGTCTATGGCTGTAGCTAGTGCATGATACACCTATTTCCTAATATGAACTTGCTGAGTACGCTCGTACTCATTCTATCCCATTTGAACCCCCTTCTTAGATAAAGGCACCGAAGGAGAAACTACCGTGGAACTCGAAGACAAAGGAGTCAACTGCAACAATATGAAGAATCCAATCAAAGAAGTCAATGGATTCAACTTCTACATCAGCTATTATGGAAACCTAGACTAGTAATAGAAGGGAATCTTTCCCTAATCCTAGCACCTAAGTAGCTAGAATTCTATAGCAAGCCAAGTAGCTCATAATCTTGAGTTAGCAATAAGATAGACTACGAGTCGTTCTTCTGGAGCTTTATTTGAAGTTTTACCTCACTGTAAAGTAGGAGGTTGTGTTGATCTTATGTAAACAGTTCGTGTGTAGTTCTATAGACATACCTTGGACTCGCATATGTTTCTGTTGTACCACTCTGAGAGATGTAATATGAGTGGAACGGTGTTTCACTTGTGTTATGTCAACGACTTGTGTACTACACCATGCAGTGGTACGCTGGGTCACCGCACCGGCCCTCGGCGTAGCACGCTACGCCGACGGCAAAACCGTCGGCATACAAATTTTAAAAATTTGAATTTTCATTTTTCCAAAAAAAATTTAAAAAAAAAATTCGAAAAAAAAATAATTTTTTTATATGCCGAGGGCTTTGCCGTCGGCATAGAGTTTTAAATTTTTTCAAATTTTAATTTTTTTACACCATTTTTTTTCTTTTTTTTACTTGTTTATCTTTCACCCATACACTTTTAACTCTAAGTACACTTAATCCTAGGTCAAATTACAATCATGGTTAAACTTCCTGGTTCCATTCGGATGAGCTTCCCTTAAAGAATTGACACCTTACTGATAATAATAGTCTATCAACCCTATTAACCCTTGCACCGTGATGTCACAACTTTTTATTTTTGAATTCCAAAAAATTACTTAAGTAAACAACAGTGAATATATAAGTAACAATGAGTAATAATATTTAATTCAAATAACAATAAAATAATTTTATTTTTTGGTTTTTTTCTATTTAATATGGAATAATTAATATCTTTAAATCAAAAAACTGAAATTCCACAAATAATATGTCTAAATCGATCAGAAAAATGAGAGGAATCTAAATATAACATCCATATCATCATTTGAACCTAAAAATTAGAGTAATCCAAATATGACGTCCGACTTGCCATCGGCCAAAACGGCCCCCTCGGGAGATGCGAAATGGCCGTACCGGACGCAGCTGGTGCACCGTTCGCCAACATGCTAAACGGAAAAAAATTAGCACATAAAGTGATGTGTTATAGACCTAAAAACATTTTTCGCGGAATTTATTGAGCGACGGAAAGTGTACCCCTAGTTCAAATCCGGTCGGTTTCCGACGGATTCGGCGGGACACCGCAGAAGCCGCAGGGATTTCCGAGATAGCTAGCACGCACATATGACATGTGATATGTGGTGCGGAGGCGGTGTCCTACCACTACGCGGAGGTCTCGCGCAATACTAAAATACGCCTCATGTAGCTGCTTCACAAAAAAAAAACTCGTTTTGGCACCCCGAAAATGAAAAAACCATCGCCCATGGGTCGGATTGGAAATCCGCTCCCGTGGCCATGCCTTCCTTCCTAGGGACCACGCATGTGCCAAATATGGCCTCGTTCCGACAAATTATGCGGTGTCACAGGCCGTTTCCTACTCATTTGCCCTAAAAGCCATAGAACTCCGGACGTGATAGCTCTGTTTGTGAAGGATTTTCCAAAATAATTGCCGTATCCTAATTCCAATTTTTGGAGTGGTTACTATTACACATAAAATGACGCCATGCGGCTCCAAGGGATTTTCTAACTTAGTTTAAATTGCCATCCGGCCAAAATGGGCCCCCACGGAGATGCGGTATGGCCGTACCGGCGCTGCTGGTGCACCCGTTTACCATCGCGCTAAACGGAAAAAATTTAGCACATAAATTGATGTGTTGTAGACCTAAAAATATTTTTCCCGGAATTTATTGAGCGACGGAAAGTGTACCCCTAGTTCAAATCCGGTCACTTTCCAGCGAATTCGGCGGGACACAGCAGGAAGCCGCAGGGATTTTCAGATAGCTAGCACGCACATATGGCATGTGATATGTGGTGCGGAGGCGGTTTCCTACTAGTACACGGAGGTCTCGCGCAATACAAAAATACGCCCCATGTAGCTGGTTCACAAAAAAACCCCGTTTTGGCACCCCGAAAATGAAAAAACCATCAGCCATGGGTCGGATTGGAAATCCGCTTCCGGGGCATTGCTTCCCATCCGAGGGACCACGGACGTGCCAAATATGTCCTCGTTCCGACAAACTATGCGGTGTCACGGACCGTTTCCTACTCATTTGCCCTAAAAGCCATAGAACTCCGGACGTGATAGCTCTGTTTGTGAAGGGTTTTTCAAAATAATTGTTGTATCGTAATTCCGTCTTTTGGAGTGGTTACTAGGACACATAAAATGATGCCATGCGGCTCCAAGGGATTTTCTAACTTAGTTTAAATTGCCATCCGGCCAAAACGGGCCCCCACAGAGATGCGGTATGGCCGTACCGGGCGCGCTGTTGCACCCATTCACCATCATGCTAAACGGAAAAAATTTAGCACATAAAGTGATGAGTTGTAGACCTAAAAACATTTTTCCCAGAATTTATTGAGCGACGGAAAGTGTATCCCTAGTTCAAATCCAGTCACTTTCCAGCGGATTCAGCGGGACACAGCAGGAAACCGCAGGGATTCCCAGATAGCTAGCACGCACATATGACATGTGATATGTGGTGCGGAGGCGGTGTCCTACTACTACGCGGAGGTCTCGCGCAATACAAAAATACGCCTCATGTAGCTGGTTCACAAAAAAACCCGTTTTGGCACCCCGAAAATGAAAAAACTATCGGCCATGGGTAGGATTGGAAATCCGCTTCCGGGGCATTGCTTTCCATCCCAAGGACCACGCACGTGCCAAATATGGCCTCGTTCCGACAAACTATGCGGTGTCACGGACCGTTTCCTTCTCATTTCCCCTAAAAGTCATAGAACTCCGAACTTGATAGCCCTGTTTGTGAAGGGTGTTCCAAAATAACTGCCGTATCCCAATTCCGTCTTTTGGAGTGGTTACTAGGACAAATAAAATGACGCCATGCGGCTCCGCGGGGTTTTCTGACTTCGTTTAAATCGCCATCTGGCCAAAACGGGAACCCGATGACTGTTATCACCAGAATTTGAGCGGATCAGAGGTGGGCCGCGATTACAGATGGGCTTGAAGAATATATATGGAAGAAATACATGAATCGGCCTTGTACACAAAGTTTGGGCTAGTTTGCCCGTGTATCTGTAACATAGTAGGATACGTGTCGGTTAGATAGAGTTTGGCTCGTGCACGGTTGGGATTATTCCCACGTTAGAAACTCTACGGACTATAAATATGTATCTAGGGTTTATGAAATAAACAACAATCACGTTCACCACAAACCAATCTAGGCGCATCGCCAACTCCCTTGTCTCGAGGGTTTCTTCCGGGTAAGCATCATGCTGCCTAGATCGCATCTTGCGATCTAGGCGGTACACGTTTATTCGCTGTTCATGCGTTGCTCGTGCTGAAGCCTTGTTGATGGCGAGCAACGTAGTTATCATATATGTTTTAGGGTTAGCATTGTTCATCGTATCATATGCTGTCGTCGTGCAACCCTTAGACGTCTAGCCGTCCTTACACCTATCTTGGGTGTAAGGGCGGCACCCCGCTTGATCATTATTTAGTAGATCCGATCCGTTATGATTGCTCCTTGATTCTTCAAGGATTAGTTTAATATCTGCATAGTTAGGCCTTACAAACGGGTTGAAGGATCCAGTGGCGCGTAGGGTGTAGTTTGCTAGCCCTAGACAGGATGTTTCGGGGATCAACTTCGTGTTGGTTTTTAGGCCTTGTCTAGGGTCGGTTTACGATCACCGTGCATGGCCGCCGAGCTCAATCACGAGTAGGATGTTCCGATTATGTGGTGAAAACCCTAAATCGTATTAGGTCGTTTTAGCTTTATTTTGATCAAGCAGGACCACCATCTGATCGTACACCTCGTACGGATCATGGGTGGATCGACTCCTTGAGACGATTCACAGGACAACCTGAGAGCCGATCGAGGCTCGTATTTAATGTTTACGTGTATGCCATGCAGGAAACTAAGCGAGGCACATCCAACACCTTCCTGACCAGGTATAGGTCAGGTGGCACGCCCTTGCATCAGCATCGGACGTGCGTGCGGAGTCTTTGCGGGCCGTTGCTCGGAGGGGCCGGGGCTAGCCGCAGCCACGGGAGCCTCCCGGCTCTCTCGTGTTGCCCGTCGCTGCTCGCCGGTGGGTTTCTGACCGCAACACATTCTGGCACGCCCGGTAGGACAATCTTCGACATCAACCGCATCGCCATCTACATCCGAGATGGCGGAAGGCACCCCAGTCACGTACGAGGATCTGACCGAGGAGCTCAAGAAGAAGTATGACGAGGTCAAAGCTATCCTCGAAGCCGACCTCATCGGCTCTTTTCACAGAACCCGCTCACATGGCATCAAGTGGAAAGGGTTCTCACCTGAAGGCGCGCTCGATGGAGTGGACCTGTCCGCCCCTTCAGAAGAACGCACCAGGTCGCTGCGTCAGGAGATTAACTTCATGGTAGCTCATTCGCTACACCGCCATTCTGAGAGCCTGGTGAACACTTTGGAGCGTGTCGCTCTTCGCGTGATCCAGGAAATCATGAAGCATCAGCACTCTCCGTCAGGACCAGCTCTAGGGACTCACCAAGGAGAGATGCCACTCCAGTCCCGTCCACCGCTGCCATTCGCGTTGGCAGCACCGGAAGTGCCGAATTCACCGGCATACGTCGTCTACAAGATCGGTGGCGACCCTAGTGACTACCGAGTTCTTGCATGAGGCGCCTAAGGAGATCCCTCACGGATACACGTGCACATACGTGCCGGACTGCAATGACTCGGGCACTCACAAACCGAGCGCAACAAGCGGGGACTTCGGAACAGCGAGGAGGAACTTCGGGAACGGATCTTGAGAAGCATACGTGGCTAGCTAAGTATGCCACCCCGATAAACCTCCAGAGCCCAACTCCTGCAGTTGGCTCAGAGCTTGAGAAGCAAGCATGGCTGGCTAAGTATGCCACTCCGGCAAATCTTCAGAGTTCGACTCCTGCAGCCAGCACCGCGGATCAGATCAGTACAATCTTGAGAGACCAGTTCGGCATGGTGCCGAAAAGGAGGGCAATCGGCTGTTCCAAGCCGTACCCCAACGAGTACGAAATGATCCCACTACCACCCAAATATCGGCTCCCTGAATTCTCCAAATTTAGTGGATCAGATGGTTCCAGCTCAATCGAGCATGTGAGCCGATATTTGGCACAGCTGGGCACGATCTCAGCATCAGATGAGCTGCGTGTGAGGTTCTTCGCACGGTCCCTCACGGGATCGGCTTTCGGTTGGTACGCATCGCCGCCACCGGACTCAATCCGGACTTGGAAGCGGTTGGAGGAGCATTTCCACATGCGGTATCACTCGGAGGCTTCCGAGGCTGGCATTGCCGATCTAGCACAAGTACGACGAAGCGCGGAGAAACGAGTGTCGAATACATCCGGCGCTTCGAAACGTTAGGAACCGATGCTATTCGGCTCGTGTGACTGAAAAAGAAGCAGTCGAGTTGACGGTGGTGGGTCTCACATCACCGATCAAGGATGTGGCCTCCCAAGCAGAGTACCCTTCACTGGCGCACATGGTGCAGAAGTTGTCATCATATGAGCAGCGCCACCCAGACGTTTACCAGGATAAATTCAAACGTGCGGTGGTCCTGGTTGAGGCGAGATGAAGATGAAGGCTCGCGGGAGATCAAGAGGTAGCAGATAGCTGAATGGACTCGGGGGCAAGCCCCGTGTCCCGCAAGTGGGTTAAGCCACAAGGTCCTCCAAGAGGGTTTGACTTCGACGTCACCAAGGCTGAGCAAATTTTCGACCTCTTGCTTAAGGAGAAACATGACTAAAGGTACCCGAAGGCCACAAGATCCCCACGGCGCAGGAGCTGAACGGGAAGCCATACTGCAAGTGGCATAACACGTTCACCCACGCCACCAACGACTGCAGGGTGTGGCGTCAGCAGGTCCAAATGGCGATAGAACAAGGGCGTCTAATTTTCAGCCGATACGCCATGAAGGTTGACACACACCCCTTCCCCGCCGTTAACATGGTGGAGTGCACTTACCATGGAGGGTGCCAGCCAGGATTCTCGTGCAATATCAACATGGTAGGACCTGGGCACCACTCTGGTAAGGACGGAGACGAGGGCAGCTGCTCTCATAGCAAGGACACAGAGGAAGCCGTTCCACGCGATCGGCTCCGTCACGATGGCAAGCGCTACATCACGGAGGGAGAAGTGAGGAACGTAAGATATCGGCGACCTCTCTCCGATCACCTCCTCAACAAGTATGTGAGTCAATATGACCAACGCCGACGGTATAACGAGCGAGGACGAAAGGGATCGTCTAGCTAGGGATGCCGGGAGACATTGTCGGCATGATCGCGACGAGGAGAGATATGAGCGCCACGCCAAGGAAAAGTCGAGAGAGCAAGACGACGTGGATAGGCACTCGGGACTCGTCCCTTCTTCGTACACTCGCTGGGATTCGGGAATGAGCCGATTGCCTACAATCGGCAACCGCCGTAATGTAAACAGAAGAAGAAGGATGCGACTAACGTGTCCGTGTTCAAACGTCTAGGGCCTCTCCCACCTCGGAACAAGCACGGCCGAGTCCTCTCGGGTGGAAGATCTCGAGGAATTAGAAGACGATGATGATGAAGAAGAAGATAAGTACCACCGACCAAGGTGGTGCCCCGATGGACTCAGCCGTTCCCAAAAGCGTAGGGTTCGGCGACTACGTGGTTTGGAGGAAGCCGAGAGGTTATACCGCACACGTTGAGGAAGGCGCGACCCGATCCGGCCGCTAAAATTCAGCGAACCCTGGACGAGGAAGGTCGGCCACAAAGGAAAGAGTGGCGTCCCAGACAAAAGAAAGCCGATGATGAAACATCGGCTGGCACAAACATGGTGTTCATCCTTCCGACGGAGTTTAGTGCTCCAGGATTAGACGAAGCACCTGTGGCGCAACTTGACTGCGGCCCACGACCGGTTATCTTTGAGAAGCCACGAGAAAGAAGCTACAGACACCTGAAGGCCTTGTACTTGCGAGGCTATATCAATGGGCAGCCTGTCAACAAGATGCTGGTGGACACCGGAGCGGCAGTCAACATTATGCCATACTCCATGCTACGTCGGTTAGGATGCTCTAGCTCGAATCTGATCAAGACCAACGTGACACTGAGCGATTTCAACGGCCAAGCATCTGATGCACAAGGTGTTCTGAACGTGGATCTGACCGTAGGAAGGAAAACCATCCCTACGACGTTCTTTATTGTCGATAGCAAGAGCACCTACGCTGTCCTGCTAGGAAGAGATTGGATCCACGCCAACTATTGCATTCCATCCACAATGCACCAATTCTTAATACAGTGGGATGGAGATGAAGTAGAGGTCGTCCACGCAGATGATTCAGCCGAGATTTCAACAGCTGGCATGAACGTTTGGGAGACAACAGGCCAAGAGCCACTCTCAGGCATCAATTTGGACGACTGCGAGCGCATCGACGTGACGAAGGACGGGGTAAGGCTGGTCTTATCCACCGGCCCGACCGTGTAACAAGAGCAACATCTATGAACAAACGTGGCGATGACCGATCCGTGGGATCGGCCCCAAAGATCTATGGAGGAACATTGCAAAACCTTCATTGAGCGATTCGATCAACATGGAGGCCGATTCCAGCAATCGGCCAAAATTATCCTCACCATGCGTTCTGCCTGGGTTCAACGTCGATCTAATGGGCAATGGGTTTACGTCGGCTGATGAGCTGGAAGAAGTCAACATTAGTCCTAAAGGAGCCGACGTTCAAGTACAGTGCCTTGGCTAACTATAGAGCCGATATCCGCAGTTACCTGGCAGAATCGGCTCGGGGGCACCTAATCAGATGAACATGTGCGATACATGCGCAGTGGAATATTGGGGGCCGATAGAAAAATCGGCCAGTAAAAAAATTTCTCACAAGGTACAGCCGATGCACAGACATCGACTTTAGAACTAAGGAACAAAGCCGATGCACAGCCATCGACTCTAGTACGGTTACACAGGATCTGCCCGCTGCGTGTTCAAGACGCGGATGGCCTTCTGCTTCCTGAAGGGAGTGAACAATGAGAGCTTCCTCAGCGGCAATAAGCCGATTGGTGCCGGAACCTTCTTTTCGGGGACTTCCAAACCTTTGCGCAAGGTCGCCAGTTCAGCAGTACTGTCAGAAGTGACAGTTTTGGCATGCAGGGCAGCCTTTTGCTCATTAAGCCGTTGATGTTTCGTCTACAATATCGGCTTTCAATGGAAGAAAATGAGGCCAATGGTGGCAAATCTGGTTGGCTCTGCATGGTGGATTTCTCAGATTTGCTCGAGCTTGGGTCCATTCGTCTGAACTGTGCGTCCTCACCGCTATTCTCGCCTTGAACTGAGGCTCGGGGGGCGGCTGACCTGATAGATGCTCTGTTTTTAGAAGCCGATTGGGGTGTCATCGGTTGGTCCTGCGTCGCAACCTTCGTCAAAGATGGTGAGTTCTTACAGGAGAGGATCACTAGAGCTGGTGGGAGGAATTTAAGGGCTCGCTTGAAGGCAAGGGTCTTTTACATTATCCACCAGATCTCAAAGTCATCAGTCGAAGAGTTGAAGGATAAATTTGTGAAGGACCGATGCGTCACCATCGGCTCATTGAGCATTGGCTAAGTGGACAATCGGCAAAGTCAGTATGAGGGGAAATCGGCTAAATTAGCTTGAAGGAAATCGGCAAAATCAAATTGGGGAAATTCTTCATTGATAAAGAGGATTTCTTACATAAAGAGTTGATTGCTCTCAAAAGGAAGTACTAGGGGATACATTGCCCCATCTACTACTACCGATCCTATGCTAAGGGTCCTATCTACGGGCCGTCACTGCCCTCGTCGTCGCCATCGTCGCCGCCGTCGGCGCTACTCCCGGCGGGCTCATCGTCGCTGCTGCAGCGGCCGCCGGCGGGGCCCTCATTGTCCTCGTCCTCCTCGTCAGCGTCGTCGTCGTCGGCCGCCGAAGTCGCCGAGGTTCCCCGGCCGGGGGCGAAGCGCTTGGCCGGCGGTTCGTCGGAGGAGGTGTCGTCCTCCTCCTCCTCCTCCTCCTCCTCGGAGGAGGTGAAGTCATCCCGGGAGAAGCGATCGTCATCGCTCTCCTCCTCCGTTCCCCGTCGGCGAGGAAGCGGAGGTCACTTTCCCCGTCGGTCGAGGACTTGTCGTCCTCAGACCAGACGGAGAAGTCATGACTGGACTCCTCCCCGGCTTCGATGGCGCGGCGGATGTTGGCCGCGTGGGCCTCCTCCGGGTCCCACTCCGGCGTCGGCTCGCGGGAGGAGGAGGATTCGATGGAAAGATCCGATGAGGCAAAGGAGGAAGAAGACATGGTGGCGCAGGAGGGCTTTTGGAGTGCTAATGCGAAGGGGATGAAGAAACGAACTGTTTGGAACGGTTAAATAAAAGGGGATATAGTGGAGATTCAATGCCACAGCAGTTTCCGAGGAAGTGGTGCCCAACAAAAGAAAATTTTGCCAGGTCACGCGGAGAAGTGGAAGAGGCAAGGCATCATGACGAAGGATACTGCGACGGTTCTGCTCTGCCACGACATGACCCGACGAAGAAAAGCAGAGTGATTTTGAAATTGTCATTTCCAAAACCAGGGGGGCATGTGTTATCACCAGAATTTGACCGGATCAGAGGTGGGCCGCGATTACAGATGGGCTTGAAGAATATATATGGAAGAAATACATGAATCGGCCTTGTATACAAAGTTTGGGCTAGTTTGCCCGTGTATCTGTAACATAGTAGGATACGTGTCGGTTAGATAGAGTTTGGCTCGTGCACGGTTGGGATTATTCCCACGTTAGAAAGTCTACGGACTATAAATATGTATCTAGGGTTTATGAAATAAACAACAATCACGTTCACCACAAACCAATCTAGGCGCATCGCCAACTCCCTTGTCTCGAGGGTTTCTTCCGGGTAAGCATCATGCTGCCTAGATCGCATCTTGCGATCTAGGCGATACACGTTTATTCGCTGTTCATGCGTTGCTCGTGCTGAAGCCTTGTTGATGGCGAGCAACGTAGTTATCATAGATGTTTTAGGGTTAGCATTGTTCATCGTATCATATGTTGTCGTCGTGCAACCCTTAGACGTCTAGCCGTCCTTACACCTATCTTGGGTGTAAGGGCGGCACCCCGCTTGATCATTATTTAGTAGATCCGATCCGTTATGATTGCTCCTTGATTCTTCAAGGATTAGTTTAATATCTGCATAGTTAGGCCTTACAAACGGGTTGAAGGATCCAGTGGCGCGTAGGGTATAGTTTGCTAGCCCTAGACAGGATGTTCCGGGGATCAACTTCGTGTTGGTTTTTAGGCCTTGTCTAGGGTCGGTTTACGATCACCGTGCGTGGCCGCCGAGCTCAATCACGAGTAGGATGTTCCGATTATGTGGTGAAAACCCTAAATCGTAGTAGGTCGTTTTAGCTTTATTTTGATCAAGCAAGACCACCATCTGATCGTACACCTCGTACGGATCATGGGTGGATCGGCTTCTTGAGCCAATTCACGGAGACAACCCGAGAGCCGATCGAGGCTCGTATTTAATGTTTACGTGTATGCCATGCGAGGAAACTAAGCGAGGCACATCCAACACCTTCCCGACTGGTATAGGTCGGGTGGCACGCCCTTGCATCAGCATCGGACGTGCGTGCCGGAGTCTTTGCGGGCCGTCGCTCGGAGGGGCCGGGGCCGCCCGCAGCCTCCGGGAGCCTCCCGGCTCTACTGTGTTGCCCGTCGCTGCTCGCCGGTGGGTTTCTGACCGCAACAATGACATATAAGAAAGTTTTTGAATTGTTACTATATTAACATGATATACATGATTCAAATATGCATGATTTTGACATAAAGGGATAGAGGATGTTTTTCTGAATATTTTGATACCTTATACGCATTTTTCTGACATCATATGAATTAGTTATAATTTTTACAAAATTAGACAAATTTGAAAAATAGTCTACGCCGAGGGTGGCCGTCGGCGTAGCCCTGTCTACGCCTAGGGCCAAACATATGCCGAGGGACGCCAACGGCAACGATACGCCGAAGGTGAGACTCGCTGGCTGGCCGTGCCGGGCCATACGCCGACGGCCCCGACATTTGGCCGTCGGCGTATGCCACGGCCCTCGGCGTACGTCGCCATTCCTGTAGTGACTCTAAGACACGCTAGGAAAACATGGACTCTTCAATTTCTATATCGTCCAAAAAAGCGTTCGGCAATGTGGCTGGAGTCTGCGATGCTCATAACCGGAACCTACGTTGTACGGTACAGTCTGTAGCTACGTTCGTCCGCTTCCTATGTGCCCGATCGCCATCGCCAGTGAAAATGCAGACATTGTCATGGGCGTCACTTCCAAAGTGTGTGGGAACCCTTGCAGCAGCCTGCGCAGCGCGGTCCCAGCAGCCCCTCGCGATTTTTTCGTCAGATCTCAAAAAGTCTTCGTGCGCCACCAAGTGTGTATAACGTAGTTACAAAGGGGGCAGAAGGCTAATCTTGCGCATGCATGTGAACTTCCGGAGCTAAACTATTACCACAAGAGGAAATGAACCCAGCTGGGACTTCATCAGCAAGGCAATGACAGCACAAGGCAAATTAACTGAAAGTCTGAACTGTCCGGAGGCAAACACTTTCCCTCACCTATAGGCTCCCTTAAACTTGGAATCGATAAAAGTTCGTTTAATAGGGGTTGGCCTGGATTTGAACAACGAGACATCTCAGCTCTAATACCATATCAATGGTGCACAAGCTGACTTTACCAGATAGTCATTTTCCATACGCTAACGCGTACCACTCGCTTGACCTAAACTTGTCCCTAATCACGTGCCACACCCATGTTTAACCTTGAAATCTATATTTTTCTACCACTAAACGACGGAAGCACAACGGGTATATGAAATATTAATTTGTCTTAACCAGCTTATAGTTGCCAATCATTAAAAAAGCTAATCTTGGCCAGTTAAGATTGGCTTACCTTTTTTTTTTACTTTCGATCCAGGGAATGTATTCATATTAAGATGATGTGAATTACATCTGACCTTCGCCACTGAATTGAAGGGGTGGTTCCTACCTTGTGGATGGTGGCTTATCTATTCTTCAACACGTCGATGGTACGATTCTCTTTATAGAACACGGCCTTGATAAATCAAGAAGTCTAAAATTAATTTTATCAACTTTCGAGCAATTAGCAGGTTTAAAGATAATTTTTCATAAAAGTGAATTGATCTGTTTCGGTGAGGCCCAAGACGAGATGAACCTATATGCCGAGATTTCGGCCGTGGGGTGGGCCAGTTTCCAATTACCTATCTAGGCATTCCGATTCATTTTCGGAGGCTTACTTGGCCGAAGGGAAACACGTCGAGGAAAGGCTACATGTAATAACCCAGAACATAGGAACAACGAAGGGTAGATTTAGAAATGGGTTGTGCATTTCATCGCAAAACGAGGGAAATTTTCGCGCCTTATTGCAACTAAACCTAAGAGGGATCGAGGTTCTCTCTCATTTTGCAATTAGGGTTAGGCAAGGTGAGTTAGTGAAATTTCGACATGATCTCTTTTGTATCTTGTTGATTTGGGAATTGATTTCATTTGACAAGTAATATGGCATTGAGAATATTAAACAATAAGAAATAATGAATATAGAAATTGAATTCACAATTTAAATACAACTTATGAATTCAAATGACTTTGAATTCAAATTGAATATTAAATACAATAATTATTCAGAAATATAAACATTACATGAATCAAAAGCTCATAAGCAAAATTTGAGCTTTATTGATATCACAACACATTTACATTGTCTTTACAATATTCTTGATACAAGAATTAAAGGAAAATGAACAGAAATAAAAAAGGAAGGTTACAATATTTGATCCTAAACTAAAACCTAGACTAAATGACTTGAAGTACATCTTCATGGTCATATTCATCTTCAAAACCTGCAAAACAACACAGCAAGTACTAGCCAGAGGGTTAAGTGTTAGCCAAGATTCAGTTTGGACAGAAACAAGTGTCCTGCACACTTGTGCATGTCCAAAACCTTGGACATCACAGGATAAGAGCAACAGCAGACCAAACCTGAGCACACACCAGGGCTCAGGTTTCAGCATATGAGAGCACACAGTTCATGTGTGCTGAGCAAGCCACAGCAAGGCCATGCACAGGCCTAGTCACCAAAGCAAGCCAGGCTTGTGTGGCATTGCAAGAACCAAAGCAGAGATGATATAAAAGGGCAAAAACCCTAGAACCAGTGCACAGTCGACCAGATAAGGATTCACAAGGTAAGGTGAAGATAGAGCAGGCATAGTTCATCTAGTTCTTGCTCAAGAACAGTGATATGTCTCCGACGTATCGATAATTTCTTATGTTCCATGCCACATTATTGATGATATCTACATGTTTTATGCATACTTTATGTCATATTCGTGCATTTTCTGGAACTAACCTATTAACAAGATGCCGAAGTGCCAGTTCTCGTTTTCTCGCTATTTTTGGTTTCGTAAATCCTAGTAACGAAATATTCTCGGAATTGGACGAAATCAACGCCCGGGTTCCTATTTTGCCCGAAGCATCCAGAACACCCGAGAACCGCCAGAGAGGGGGCACAGGCCCACGAGACCATAGGCCGGCGCGGCCTGGGGGTGGCCCGCACCCCCCTATGGTGTCGCCGCCTCGTTGACCCTCCGACGCCGCCTCTTCGCCTATAAGAAGCCCCTGGACCTAAAACCTCGAGACGAAAAAGCCACGGCACGAGAAACCTTCCAGAGCCGCCGCCATCGCGAAGCCAAGATCTGGGGCACAGGAGTCTCTGTTCCGGCACGCCGCTGGGACGGGGAAGTGCCCCCGGAAGGCTCCTCCATCGACACCACCACCATCTCCATCAACGCTGCTGTCTCCCATGAGGAGGGAGTAGTTCTCCATCGAGGCTCGGGGTTGTACCGGTAGCTATGTGGTTCATCTCTCTCCTATGTACTTCAATACAATAATCTCATGAGCTGCCTTACATGATTGAGATTCATATGATGATGCTTGTAATCTAGATGTCATTATGCTAGTCAAGTGGGTTTTACTTATGTGATCTCCGGAGACTCCTTGTCCCACGTGTGTAAAGGTGACAAGTGTGTGCACCGTGTGGGTCTCTTAGGCTATATTTCACGTGAATACTTATTCACCGTTATGAATGGCGTAGTGAAGTGCTTATTTATATCTCTTTATGATTGCAATATGTTTTGTATCACAATTTATCTATGTGCTACTCTAGTGATGTTATTAAAGTAGTTTTATTCCTCCCGCACGGTGTAATGGTGACAAGTGTGTGCATCCGTGTTAGTACTTGGCGTAGGCTATGATTATGATCTCTTGTAGATTATGAAGTTAACTATTGCTATGATGGTATTGATGTGATCTATTCCTCCTACATGGTGTGAAGGTGACAGAGTGTGCATGCTATGTTAGTACTTGGTTTAGTCGTGTTGATCTTTCATGCACTCTAAGGTTATTTAAATATGAACATTGAATTGTGGAGCTTGTTAACTCCGGCATTGAGGGTTCGTGTAATCCTACGCAATGTGTTCATCATCCAACAAGAGAGTGTAGAGTATGCATTTATCTATTCTCGTTATGTGATCAATGTTGAGAGTGTCCACTAGTGAAAGTGTAATCCCTAGGCCTTGTTCCTAAATATCGCTATCGCTGCTTGTTTATTGTTTTACTCGCGTTACTACTCGCTGCGTTACTACCGCTTGTTTATCGTCCCGGGCAAAGCACTTTTCCGGTGCCGTTGCCACTCGCTCATATATATTCATACCACCCGTATTTCACTATCTCTTCGCCGAACTAGTGCACCTATTAGGTGTGTTGGGGACACAAGAGACTTCTTGCTTTGTGGTTGCAGTGGTTGCATGAGAGGGATATCTTTGACCTCTTCCTCCCCGAGTTCGATAAACCTTGGGTGATCCACTTAAGGGAAACTTGCTCGCTGTTCTACAAACCTCTCGCTCTTGGAGGCCCAACACTGTCTACAAGAATAGAAGCACCCGTAGACATCAAGCTATTTTCTCGGCGCCGTTGCTCGGGGAGGAAAGGTAAAAGGTACTCACACTCCGGATCTCGGCTACTAAGCTATTTTCGCCGTTGTAAGTACTCGAAGCTATTTCCTTTAGATCCCGCAATTGCATCTTTTTGTTTCTTGTTTACACTAGTTTGGCATAATGGACGACAATGAGCTTCTTATTCTATTTCCCGATTTAAGACATGGATGGTTTGATGCGAAAATTAAAAAACCCATGGAACATATTAGCATGAATACTTTGAATACCATTGTTGCTAATGATATGGAAAATTCTAAGCTTGGGGAAGCTGGTTTTGATGAGTATGATCTTTTTAGTCCCCCAAGCATTGAGGAGAAAATTTACTTTGATGATACTTTGCCTCCTATTTATGATGATTATAATGATAGTAGTCTTTTAGTACCGCCTTGTTATGGAGGATAAATTTGATTATGATTACAATATGCCTCCTATATTTGATGATGAGAATAATAATGATAGCTACTTTGTTGAATTTGCTCCCACTTCAACCAATAAAATTGATTATGCCTATGTGGAGAGTAATAATTTTATGCATGAGACTCATGATAAGAATACTTTATGTGATAGTTATATTGTTGAGTTTGCTCATGCTGCTACTGAATATTATTATGAGAAAGGAAAATATGGTTGTAGAAATTTTCATGTTACTAAAATGCCTCTCTATGTGCTGAAATTTTTGAAGCTACACTTGTTTTATCTTCCTATGCTTGTCACTTTGCTCTTCATGAACTTGTTTATTTACAAGACTCCTATGCATAGGAAGCATGTTAGAATTAAATTTGTTTTGAATTTGCCTCTTGATGCTCTCTTTTGCTTCAACTACTATTTCTTGCGAGTGCATCATTAAAACTGCTGAGCCCATCTTAATGGCTATAAAGAAAGAACTTCTTGGGAGATAACCCATGTGTTTATTTTGCTACAGTACCTTTGTTTTATATTTGTGTCTTGGAAGTTGTTTACTACTGTAGCAACCTCTCCTTATCTTAGTTTTGTGTTTTGTTGTGCCAAGTAAAGTCGTTGATAGCAAGGTTGATACTAGATTTGGATTACTGCGCAGAAACAGATTTCTTTGCTGTCACGAATCTGGGTCTAATTCTCTGTAGGTAACTCAGAAAATTATGCCAATTTACGTGAGTGATCCTCAGATATGTACGCAACTTTCATTCAATTTGAGCATTTTCATTTGAGCAAGTCTGGTGCCTCGATAAAATCCATCTTTACGGACCGTTCTGTTTTGACAGATTCTGCCTTTTATTTCGCATTGCCTCTTTTGCTATGGTGGATGAATTTCTTTGATCCATTAATGTCCAGTAGCTTTATGCAATGTCCAGAAGTGTTAAGAATGATTGTGTCACCTCTGAACATGTTAATTTTTATTGTCCACTAACCCTCTAATGAGTTGTTTCGAGTTTGGTGTGGAGGAAGTTTTCAAGGGTCAAGAGAGGAGGATGATATACTATGATCAAGAAGAGTGAAAGCTCTAAGCTTGGGGATGCCCGGTGGTTCACCCCTGCATATTTCAAGAAGACTCAAGCGTCTAAGCTTGGGGATGCCCAAGGCATCCCCTTCTTCATCGACAACTTATCAGGTTCCTTCTCTTGAAACTATATTTTTATTCGGCCACATCTTATGTGCTTTGCTTGGAGCGTCGGTTTGTTTTTGTTTTTGTTTTGTTTGAATAAAATGGATCCTAGCATTCACTTTGTGGGAGAGAGACACGCTCCGCTGTAGCATATGGACAAGTATGTCCTTAGGCTCTACTCATAGTATTCATGGCGAAGTTTCTTCTTCGTTAATTTGTTATATGGTTGGAATTGGAAAATGATACATGTAGTAAATTGCTAAAATGTCTTGAATAATGTGATACTTGGCAATTGTTGTGCTCATGTTTAAGCTCTTGCATCATATACTTCGCACCCATTAATGAAGAAACACTTAGAGCTTGCTAATTTGGTTTGCATATTTGGTTTCTCTAGAGTCTAGATAATATCTAGTATTGAGTTTTGAACAACAAGGAAGACGGTGTAGAGTCTTATAATGTTTACAATATGTCTTTTATGTGAGTTTTGCTGCACCGTTCATCCTTGTGTTTGTTTCAAATAACCTTGCTAGCCTAAACCTTGTATCGAGAGGGAATACTTCTCATGCATCCAAAATCCTTGAGCCAACCACTATGCCATTTGTGTCCACCATACCTACCTACTACATGGTATTTCTCCGCCATTCCAAAGTAAATTGCTTGAGTGCTACCTTTAAAATTCCATCATTCGCCTTTGCAATATATAGCTCATGGGACAAATAGCTTAAAAACTATTGTGGTATTGAATATGTACTTATGCACTTTATCTCTTATTAAGTTGCTTGTTGTGCGATAACCATGTTTTACGGGACGCCATCAATTATTCTTTGTTGAATATCATGTGAGTTGCTATGCATGTCCGTCTTGTCCGAAGTAAGAGAGATCTACCACCTTAATGGTTGGAGCATGCATATTGTTAGAGAAGAACATTGGGCCGCTAACTAAAGCCATGATTCATGGTGGAAGTTTCGAGTTTTGGACATATATCCTCAATCTCATATGAGAATAATAATTGTTGCTACATGCTTATGCATTAAAGAGGAGTCCATTATCTCGTTGTCCATGTTGTCCCGGTATGGATGTCTAAGTTGAGAATAATCAAAAGCGAGAAATCCAAAATGCGAGCTTTCTCCTTAGACCTTTGTACGGGCGGCATGGAGGTACCCCATTGTGACACTTGGTTAAAACATGTGTATTGCGATGATCCGGTAGTCCAAGATAATTAGGACAAGGTGCGGGCACTATTAGTATACTATGCATGAGGCTTGCAACTTGTAAGATATAATTTACATAACTCATATGCTTTATTACTACCGTTGACAAAATTGTTTCATGTTTTCAAAATAAAAGCTCTAGCACAAATATAGCAATCGATGCTTTCCTCTTTGAAGGACCATTCTTTTTACTTTTATGTTGAGTCGAGTTCACCTATCTCTCTCCACCTCAAGAAGCAAACACTTGTGTGAACTGTGCATTGATTCCTACATACTTGCATATTGCACTTGTTATATTACTCTATGTTGACAATTATCCATGAGATATACATGTTACAAGTTGAAAGCAACCGCTGAAACTTAATCTTCCTTTGTGTTGCTTCAATACCTTTACTTTGATTTATTGCTTTATGAGTTAACTCTTATGCAAGACTTATTGATGCTTGTCTTGAAGTACTATTCATGAAAAGTCTTTGCTTTATGATTCACTTGTTTACTCATGTCATTACCATTGTTTTGATCGCTGCATTCATTACATATGTTTACAAATAGTATGATCAAGGTTATGATGGCATGTCACTTCAGAAATTATCTTTGTTATCGTTTTACCTGCTCGGGACGAGCAGAACTAAGCTTGGGGATGCTGATACGTCTCCGACGTATCGATAATTTCTTATGTTCCATGCCACATTATTGATGATATCTACATGTTTTATGCATACTTTATGTCATATTCGTGCATTTTCTGGAACTAACCTATTAACAAGATGCCGAAGTGCCAGTTCCTCGTTTTCTGCTGTTTTTGGTTTCGAAATCCTAGTAACGAAATATTCTCGGAATTGGACGAAATCAACGCCCAGGTTCCTATTTTGCCCGGAAGCATCCAGAACACACGAGAACCGCCAGAGAGGGGGCACAGGCCCACGAGACCATAGGCCGGCGCGGCCTGGGGGTGGCCCGCGCCCCCCTATGGTGTCGCCGCCTCGTTGACCCTCCGACGCCGCCTCTTCGCCTATAAGAAGCCCCTGGACCTAAAACCTCGAGACGAAAAAGCTACGGTACGAGAAACCTTCCAGAGCCGCCGCCATCGCGAAGCCAAGATCTGGGGGACAGGAGTCTCTGTTCCGGCACGCCGCCGGGACGGGGAAGTGCCCCCGGAAGGCTCCTCCATTGACACCACCGCCATCTCCATCAACGCTGCTGTCTCCCATGAGGAGGGAGTAGTTCTCCATCGAGGCTCGGGGCTGTACCGGTAGCTATGTGGTTCATCTCTCTCCTATGTACTTCAATACAATAATCTCATGAGCTGCCTTACATGATTGAGATTCATATGATGATGCTTGTAATCTAGATGTCATTATGCTAGTCAAGTGGGTTTTACTTATGTGATCTCCGGAGACTCCTTGTCCCACGTGTGTAAAGGTGACAGTGTGTGCACCGTGTGGGTCTCTTAGGCTATATTTCATAGAATACTTATTCACTGTTATGAATGGCGTAGTGAAGTGCTTATTTATATATCTTTATGATTGCAATATGTTTTGTATCACAATTTATCTATGTGCTACTCTAGTGATGTTATTAAAGTAGTTTTATTCCTCCTGCACGGTGTAATGGTGACAGTGTGTGCATCCGTGTTAGTACTTGGCGTAGGCTATGATTATGATCTCTTGTAGATTATGAAGTTAACTATTGCTATGATGGTATTGATGTGATCTATTCCTCCTACATGGTGTGAAGGTGACAGTGTGCATGCTATGTTAGTACTTGGTTTAGTCGTGTTGATCTTTCATGCACTCTAAGGTTATTTAAATATGAACATTGAATTGTGGAGCTTGTTAACTCCGGCATTGAGGGTTCGTGTAATCCTACGCAATGTGTTCATCATCCAACAAGAGAGTGTAGAGTATGCATTTATCTATTCTGTTATGTGATCAATGTTGAGAGTGTCCACTAGTGAAAGTGTAATCCCTAGGCCTTGTTCCTAAATACCGATATCGTCTGCTTGTTTACTTGTTTTCTTGCGTTACTACTCGCTGCGTTACTATCGCTTGTTTACTCGTCCTGGGCAAAGCACTTTTCCGGTGCCGTTGCCACTCTGCTCATATATATTCATACCACCTGTATTTCACTATCTCTTCGCCGAACTAGTGCACCTATTAGGTGTGTTGGGGACACAAGAGACTTCTTGCTTTGTGGTTGCGGGGTTGCATGAGAGGGATATCTTTGACCTCTTCCTCCCTGAGTTCGATAAACCTTGGGTGATCCACTTAAGGGAAACTTGCTGCTGTTCTACAAACCTCTGCTCTTGGAGGCCCAACACTGTCTACAAGAATAGAAGCACCCGTAGACATCAAACAGCACCAACCACCACACAACCAATCAACCACCAGAAATCATGGTGACCTGAGAAGATCAACCAAGACCTGGAGGTGAAGGGCTATGACACACAAACCACAAGTCTGCATCAACACAATATTTCACTCTAGGAGCTGGAACAAGGTATACCTAGTTCCTGGAGAAGATCCAATAGATCTAATCCATAAATCATGCATGACATATGTCATGGGATTGAGCAGATGCTCAATGGGTAATTCATCACTTGGTTTTCACAAAGGATTACTGTCAGTCTAGAAGCCACTAAAACAGAAACCATCTAGATACAAATCATGTGCATAGAAGCTTGAGATCATGCACAGATGCACACACTAGCAAGATCTCATGCACAGACATCACAAGTAGATGTATTGCAAGGATTAGCAGCTAACAAAGACTACACAGAAAATCCTAAGCATGCAACCATCAGGAAACCCTAGAATTCTTCACGAGCAAGCATATTGGCATTCATATTGATTATGATCCCCAAATATGCAAGCAAAGATGAGTAGCCAACAAGATCTAGCCAACCATGTGAGCAACTAGTCAGTAGCAAGGCTACTGAGGTCACATCACACATAGAACCATCCAAAGCAAAGCCAAATAACAAAGCATCATTATCCAGAAAGGTATTCAGACTTCATTTGCTTGTCAAATAATCATGAAAAGCAAATTCATACACAGCAAGGCAATTAATCATCACTGCATAAGCAGTTCATCATTAATTAATTCATCCAAGCATGAATACATAACAAATTCATGCTATTTATTGATAGTAGCACACTGTGAGGCAACACAAGCACATGTCACTGCATCATAGCTCCTGGATCAAGTCCAGAAAGCTAGGGAGTGCAGCAGCACACATACACAGAAGCAATAGCATGCTTGAGCAGTAGCATCAGTTAGCAAATAATTCACTTAGCCACAGAATCCATCAGCAACCAAGCCACTGACATTTGATTGATCAAATGGATCAATTGAATCAAGTCAAGCAACACTGATAGTCTAGCCAACAGAAATTATGGATCCAATGGATCAGTGGACCACACAGAAGGCACAGAAGTACCTCACAGGCATCACAGGCATTCACAAGTGTCACATATACATAGCAGTACACCTAGACAAAGCAAGCATAAGATGCCAGTAAGCACAAGCAAGCTTAGAAGCATGTACAGCATGGCATAGCAAGATCATAGCATGATAGGAGCAGTAAGCAAGCAACACATGGCATGCACAGACAAGCAAAACACAACGGCCGGTAACCAAGATTTGGTGAATTGGCCGGAGCTTGCGAGAAGAGAAGCATAGGAAGCATAGGCAGCGACGAGCAAGGCTCCGCATGAGCATAAGATCATCGGGAGGCCGTAGAGCAAGAGGTAGAAGAAGCACGAAGCATGGGGAGGCGCACGGGCATGGAGATGAGAAGGAGGAGGAGCGAGAGGACCTTACCCGCGCTCGGTGGCGGAGGCTATGGCATGGCGAGGCGAGTGCTCGCGCGGCCATAGCAGCCGCAAAGCCGGGGATGCGGCGTTACGCCGACGAACACCACCAGCAACACAGCACCGGAGACGACGGCACAGGCGCTGCGAGCGCAGCACCCGCGCCAAGTCGGTCTCAGAGTCGTGCACACGTCGACGGCGAGGACGCGAGCTCGCCGGAGCTAGTCAATCGCCAGTGGCGATTCACCACGAGATCCAGAGAGGAGGCGATCCGCCAGAGGAGGAAGCGATCGAAGGAACCACGCGGACAGATCGATAGATCGTCGCGCGGCGGTTCAGATCAGGTAGGTGGCGTGGTCAGGGGAGCACGGAGGCGGCCGGAGCATGACGGCGGCCATGTCGGCGACGCCATCGCCACGCGCGTCACCAGAGCTAGGGTTAGGTCGAGTGAGAGAGGAGAAAACGAGCGAGTGAGTGAGGTGGGCCGCAGTGGCGCCACCGACCCGTTTTGGGACAAGCCGTGGTGGGCTGTCCCAATGGGCCAAGTTAAATGGGCTGGCCTAATAGGGGCCAGGGGTATTTTAGTCTTTTCATAATTTGGAAAATAGCCAGAATTTCACCAAATTTTAGTAATTAAAATACACCTCTAAAAATCCATTAAAAATTGGATTTGGGAATGAAAAATTATTCTTAACAAGAATAAAATAAGAAATAGAATTTAGGAAACAAATTCAAATTTTGGAATTTTATGAATTTGAATTAAAACTTGGAATTTCAAACTATTATTTCCTTGCATTTAAAAATCAAGGAAAAATCTCAAATAAGTTCAAATACTTATTTTCAAACATTTCAAAATGAAACTCTATTATTCCAAGTCATTTCTATTAAAGAAAGATATTTTCCAAAGGAAAATACTCCATTCTATTTATTCCAAAAATATTGAGGCAACTCTATTATTTCAAAATCATTTTGGAATGGATAATAAATCACAAAGGTAGAGAAGTATTACTTTGAATAATTTTACTTTATGAGAATTAAAGTGTTTTACACATAAAAACAATTGCAAATTACTGCCAAAGGCATAAACTTAATTCAACCCTAAATTTTAATAAATTGGGGTAAAGGGGCTCCACATAAAAATAATACATTCATAACTGCATTATTTGGATTTTATAACATTGTCCTTACCGGACAATGCTGCTTCTTACAGAACCCGAGGTCCAGGTTCCATCCACTGCATTGAACTGCACTATCTCGCAGTCCACAGGCAAGTTCACCCTTGCTCATACCAACTTGAGTATTTTCTATTACTTTAATGCAAAGCTATATACTTATCATTCCTGCATGACAAATAAAATGTTACTTTTCCAACTATGAATATGACTATGTGGCTGGCAATGGAACCATGGTATGTGTTGATATGGTGGAGGTTCCATTGCATGGGTTATATTAACCTAGGAGTAATTACCAATGCCGTCCAGTGATTCTAGCGCCGTACATATCGCGTTAACCATGAGATCTATAATGGCTCCAGGGAAGCTAGCCGTATCTTTTCCCTCCTGCACGCCAACGGACTGGTAGAGCTGCGGGGTGTTGGAGGCACTGCCGTAGGTTGGGATATCCTTTTAAATTCCCATCCGTGTGTGATGACGGGCTCTACGGTCTATGATGGATTGTCCAAAGTACACCGTGAGTAAAGCCGTATTATCTGAAGATGTCTACTGGGGGTGTGCGGTTGGACAAAAGGGTGGGTTTGCAGGGTCACGGAGAAGGTGGTGTGGGCTTGGATTTTCATACCTGGCCTCACACCAAAGGAAGTGTGAACGGGGGCAAGTCCCTGCGGATGGAAAAAAGGGTGGGATCTCTTATGGGAAAAGTAACGCACCTCTGCAGAGTGTATCAAATTGTGGCTGTCACTCCTTGTTCCGGGAAGGGAACTACGAACGCGGCAGGAAAGGAACTCCACGAAGTTCTGGTCAACCTGTGAAGACCGACGGGCATAGTTTTCATAATAAAAGCAATCTTTTGAAGAAATGATTTCGAAACATGCATTGACCTGCGATTTCCTGATCAATGGTCGTAGCTAGTGCATCAAACACCTTTTACTCTTTTGAACTTGCTGAGTACCCCTGTACTCACTTTCTTTCGACACCCTTGCTAGACTGTGATCCGGAAGTGGAGGCCATCGCCGATGGAGCACCAGAAGGAAGCTACGAGCTGGTCTACGAGGAACCTGATCTTACCGGAGGAGTTTAAGGAGTAGACTATGGGATAGTCTACGGACCCGATGACACGGAGGTGGAGGAGTAGTGATATACCCTAGCATCATAGAGCCGAGCAGCGTAGAACTTACCTAAATAAGTTGTTGATCTCTCTTTCATCTATAGTCATGAGTTGTAATTGTACTTAAGTAGTAGCTTAGGGTGTTCTCATAGGACCTGTGAGAATACCAACTTGTTAAGACAATGTTTGTAATAATATATGGAGTGTTATGACCTGCAATGTTTCTGTTGTACCACTCTGAGGGATATGGCAATTGTGAAGAAGTCCCTTCACAAAGATCATATCAACGACTTGTATACTACAACATGCAGTGGTATGCTGGGTCACCGCACTACACAAACGTTTAAGTGGTTGGAAGGGTAAATTACTATCCCTGAGAGGAAGACTGGTACTATATATGATATCTTTATTCTAGTTACCTAGAGGAGTCTTGCATCGTTTGGATTATCTACGGTCAAGATTCTTTTGGCAAGGGGATAGTGAGAAAAAGAAATATCGGCTAACGAAGTGGGGTGTTGTTTGTCGGCCTAAGGATTAAGGGGGGATGAGGAAACATACACAAGTCCCTCCCGCACGACCCCAACCCTAGCCCCCACCACACCCCCTCCTCCCGCCGCCGCCGGTGGCGGCGGCTGGGGGGTCTTCCTCTGCTGCGCTGGGAAGCGCCCGTCCTAGTCTTCGCGTGGTGTTCTGGGATGGCGTCGAGATGGTGGAGGCGACGTCGCGTCGGAATAAGGATGCTGGAGCTCGATCCCCATCTCGGCAAGGCCGCTTGTGGCGGTGCCGACGAGCTGCTGGCCTTGTTTCCTCTCAGATCTGCGGATCGGGGGAGGGTGGATTCCCCGGGCACGGTCGAATTTCGACCCTGCCGTGGAGTTTGCGGAGTCTGTTCTGGAGTCGGAGGAGTGTTGATGTTGTTGCCTTCTCCTCGGCCGGCCGTGGTGCCGAGGGAGAGGAAGGAGATGGCACCATTGCCTTCCTTTTTAGGGTTTGTGTTCTTCTGGTGGTTTGTGGCTGTCACGTTTAGCAGCTTCTTCCGTCCGGCCTTGGTGGCGAGGGGAGGAGGCGGTACGACGTGGCGATGCCAAAATCGGCCAAATGGTCGGGAGAAATACCCTTCTTCCTCCTTGTCGGTATGATTTGTTGCTACTGTTCTTCTTCTTCCTCGGCGCTGATGCTGGAGGGAGTTCCTGGTTTGCCCTGACGGATGGCCCGGCCGCGGTGCTGGACCGGTCGGTTGACTCGAGTTCCCTTCCTTACGGAAGGGACACTTTTCGCGGTACTCAAAGCCAAAGATGGCGACGGCTGCTGCAGGCGTGTTGGATTGGTGTCCATGCCTTCTCGGCGTTGGTGTCAAGGAAGGAGGAAGCAGCGTGGTGGCAATTGCACCGTTGTCGAAGATGATGACCTGCTTGCACTTGGTTGTAGTTCTTTCTGCTGTAGGGGTCTTCTCTCAAGTTTATGGGATGATGACATAGGGCTCCGGAGATCTTCATGGGTTATGGTGGTCTTAGGGTGTTCTAGGTGTTCTTGCTCCTTTGTGTTTGTGTTTCTCTGTGTGCTTGTAAGGGTCAACAACTTTGTATCTTTCCGTGATATGAATGCAGAGAAATTCTCAAAAAAAAGGTATTAAGGGGAGCTTTGTGTTCATGGCCTCGAGGTTAAGAACATGGCTCTACTTGGTAAATGGCTGGCTAAACGTAACTACTCACCGAAGACGGGTGATGACCCACAAGTATAGGGGATCACAACAGTCTTCGAGAGAAGTAAAACCCAAATTTATTGATTCGACACAAGGGGAGGTAAAGAATACTTATAAGCCTTAACAACTGAGTTGTCAATTCAGCTGCACACTGGAAAAGCACTAGTAACGGGGGTGATGTGAAAGCAGCGATAATATGAGAGCGATACTAACGGTAACACAACATCGATACTTGTTAACACGAGAGGCAATGGCACCGAGAAAATAGTTGATACTACTTCCAATGACATGTAGAAACGAGTATATGATGATGAAAGATGGACCGGGGTTCCCAGCTATCTACACTAGTGGTAACTCTCCAATAACAAGTGTTGGGTGAACAAATTACAGTTGGGCAATTGATAGGATTGAAATAGCATTAAGACAGAACATCAAGATTATTAATCATGTAGGCATGTTTTTCATATATAGTTATACGTGCTCGCTCAATGGGCCTGCCGAAGAAGGTACCCGGGGTTTACTGAAGGCCCACAACCTGAAGGATAAGAAGATTCAGAAGCCCAAGATATTATTAAGGAAAGCTAGAGTTGTAATAGGAGGCATTATTTGTAATCTTGCGGGAAGGGTTAGAAACCCTCCCGGACTACGTAAACTTGTGAATCACGAATCCCTCGGCTCCACCTCCTATATAAGGGGGAGTCGAGGGACAAAGAAAGGATCGAATCATTGTCTCTCAAACCCTAGCTTTTACCTCGTCGAGTACTTTTCGGCTGAAACCTTCGAGATCTAGTTGCCCTCTACATCCAACGAAACCCTAGTCTACAACTTGTAGGCATTGACAAGTTAATACCTTGTCAATTGGCGCCGTTTGTGGGATCTAGAGGCGACAAGGAGCTGATCTCGATGGCACGTTCAAGATCGTCGACTTCGTCGATAGCAAGCAACATCATGGACAGAGGTAAACAGATCGAAACTAGTCTCGTTGATTTTGTTCCTCACCCGCCCTCCCGTTTGGATGCATATGCGTATTTGGAGGAGCCCATGGAGATGACGTTCGGAAAGTTCCACTTTCGCGTCGAGAAAGAAGGAACGTATCGCCTCGAAGTTCCGATCTCGTCGGGATTATCGGCGGTCGATCCCGATTTTTCAAGCTCATCATCATCCATCGAGTCAGGCGATGAGGAGACTTCATCCCCACGCTTCATCAGCACCAAGGCAAGCGAGAAACTCGCCAAGATCTTCAGCGACATATCCTTTGAGTCATCCGCGGACTCCTATATAAGCGATGACTCAAGCGACACCGACAGCTTCGACTTCATCGACAAGTCCATCTCTATCGGAAAGGTCTTCACCAATCTTTATGATGGTGTCACCAAACCAAGCAAAGTCCAGCACTCAAAATATCATCAGATCTGCGCCATCGGAGAAGCAAGTCGCGATCAGGAGGAAACATCAGAGGCTTTCGACGACTTGGGAAATCCATATGTCGATCCTTCGACCTAAGGCGAGGTTTGGGCACTAAATATGTCGGGCCTACACCACGTGTTAGAGTCCAACTTCCACAAGCGGCATGGGATAGAGCAGCAAGAGCTATGGATGGTTCCGAACCAATGGAGACAACCGCTACGGTCGAAGAATTACGGGCCTACCAATATAGGCTCGCTCGAGCTGGAAGGGAATTAGAAAAACGGACGACTGATGCGAACGAGAAGAAAAGAGGCAGCCTCAACATCAAGCAGGCGAAGAGCGAAGTTAAGTCGACAATCAGGAACTTCGGGAGATAGCCACAGAGAAGCTCGAAGGAGGGCAAGATCTCGGCTGCAAAATATACCTGAGGCCGAAAGAGAGACTTTAATTCAAAACCTCGATATGTCTTTTATGTCAATCGACACGAGGGGGAATATCATCCCGAAAACACCGGAAGCGGGATACATGGCAACACAAGCTTTCATCTTAGCATCCGAGGCCACCTCCCGGGGACCCGAGAGAAGCGTTGTATAACATGGCCATGGCAGGATGTGGGGCCATGGGAGCAGCATTTGCAGCCACACCTCCCGAAGGAGCCGCAAGACAAAATAGCCCGAGACCTACTGCAGCAGTGCAAAATCCACCGGCACCAAGTGGAGTCAGAGATACGGCAGCTCAGACCAGGGTAGATAGAGCGCGACAAGGCAGAAGAGAACATCGGCAGTCACCAGAACTCGCTGAAGAAGATATGTGTGGACTCCCGTGTTTTACGCGACGGGTCCGGAAAACTCGAGTCCCCTCAGGATTCAAGTTACACGATAGTTTCAAGAAATTTGATGGCCTACAAGATCCCGAGGATTGGCTAGTCGATTACCTCGAGACGGTAAAGGCGATAGGTGGGACTAGAGCAACAGCCATGCGAGCATTCGAGATACACCTGAGTGGAGCCGCAAGATCTTGGATAAAAAAGCTTCCTCCGGGTTCTATCGACGAGTCTGGGATAGCTTTGAGGAGGTGTTTGTCAAGAACTTCCGATCAACTTTGCAAAAAGCCAGCGACACTAGAGGAATTGAGATCATGTCGACAAAAGCATGATGAATCAATGAGGAAGTACATTCAAAGGTGGAACATCATCAAAAACTCGGCGGAGAATATATCCGACGAGAGAGCGATAGATGCATTCGTAGCGAGGAGTTCGACGAGGCGATTTTGTGGAGGACTTGGGAAGAACCAACCCAAGGACAGTATCGGCATTAATGGAAATAGCAAACAGATGGGCAGATGGCGAGGATGCCGTGCATAATAAACGACATAGGTCACCAGAGGAGGACCGCAGTCGAAATTTTCAAAATAGACGACGATTTTCTCGACAATTTGCGAGTTATGATGCACCTGGCCAAGTCTCGGCTGGATTTCGAGCAAGTCTTTGGAGGAAACAGTAGAGATGATTATCAAAGGAGGAATGAGCAGCGAGGCGACAATAGAGATGACTCCCGAAATAATAGGCCAAATAATGGACCTAGGTTTCAGAGACCTTTTGTGTCCCCTGAGGAGATGATGAACGGGCCATGCCAAATGCACTTCTATGTCGACAACAATGGAAAGAGACAGTCAGGACACCTGCAAAAGGATTGCCGAAATTTTCGGGCAATGCTAAGGTGGGCGAGGGCACGCCAATGCCCAGGCGACAAATAGAAATCCGCAAGGGCCCAGGAGTGAGATTCACTTGCCACCTCCTCCCGCAATTACGGACGAAAATCGACATCAGCTCAGAATAGCGGCAGCATGATGTCTACGGGTGCTTCTATTCTTGTAGACAGTGTTGGGCCTCCAAGAGCAGAGGTTTGTAGAACAGCAGCAAGTTTCCCTTAAGTGGATCACCCAAGGTTTATCGAACTCGGGGAGGAAGAGGTCAAAGATATCCCTCTCATGCAACCCTGCAACCACAAAGCAAGAAGTCTCTTGTGTCCCCAACACACCTAATAGGTGCACTAGTTCGGCGAAGAGATAGTGAAATACAGGTGGTATGAATAAGTATGAGCAGTAGTAACGGCGCCGGAAAAGTGCTTGCTGGCGTGTGGTTGATGGTGGTAATATTGCAGGAAGTACAGATGCAGTAAAACAGTAAACAAGCAGCGGTAGCAGTATTTAGGAACAAGGCCTAGGGATCATACTTTCACTAGTGGACACTCTCAACTTTGATCACATAACAGAATAAATAAATAGATGATAGACTCTACACTCTCTTGTTGGATGATGAACACCACTAACTGTGTAGGATTACACGAACCCTCAATGCCGGAGTTAACAAGCTCCACAATATTCGATGTTCATATTTAAATAACCTTAGAGTGCACGACAGATCAACACAACTAAACCAAGTACTAACATAGCATGCACACTGTCACCTTCACGCTACGAAAGGAGGCATAGATCACATCAATACCATCATAGCAATAGTTAACTTCATAATCTACAAGAGATCACAATCATAGCCTACGCCAAGTACTACACGATGCACACACTGTCACCATTACACCGTGCGGGAGGAATAAACTACTTTAATAACATCACTAGAGTAGCACATAGATAAATTGTGATACAAAACACATTGCAATCATAAAGGGATATAAATAAGCACTTCACTATGCCATTCATAATAGTGAATAAGTATTCTGTGAAATATAGCCTAAGAGACCCACACGGTGCACACACTGTCACCTTTACACACGTGGGACAAGGAGTCTCCGGAGATCACATAAGTAAAACCCACTTGACTAGCGTAATGACATCTAGATTACAAGCATCATCATATGAATCTCAATCATGTAAGGCAGCTCATGAGATTATTGTATTGAAGTACATAGGAGAGAGATTTAACCACATAGCTACCGGTACAGCCCCGAGCCTCGATGGAGAACTACTCCCTCCTCATGGGAGACAGCAGCGTTGATGAAGATGGCGGTGGTGTCGATGGAGGAGCCTTCCGGGGGCACTTCCCCGTCCCGGCGGCATGCCGGAACAGAGACTCCTGTCCCCCAGATCTTGGCTTCGCGATGGCGGCGGCTCTGGAAGGTTTTCTCTGGTTTCGTCGAACGTAATAGGGTTTTCGCGACGGAGACCTTAAGTAGGCGGAAGGGCAAGGTCGGTGGAGTCCTGGTGGGACCACACACTAGGCCGGCGCGGCCGGGGCTTGGGCCGCGCCGCCCTCTGTGTCCCCACCTCGTGGCCCCACTTCGTTTCCCTTCGGACTTCCGGAAGCTTCGTGGAAAAATATGACCCCGGGCGTTGATTTCGTCCAATTCCGAGAATATTTCCTTACTAGGATTTCTGAAACCAAAAACAACGAGAAAACAAGCAAGCGGCCCTTCGGCATCTCGTCAATAGGTTAGTTCCGTAAAACGCATAAATATGACATAAAGTATGCATAAAACATGTAGATATCATCAATAATGTGGCATGGAACATAAGAAATTATCGATACGTCGGAGACGTATCAGCATCCCCAATCTTAGTTCCTGCTCGTCCCGAGCAGGTAAACGATAACAAAGATAATTTACGGAGTGACATGCCATCATAACCTTGATCATACTATTGTAAACACATGTAATGAATGCAGCGATCAAAACAATGGTAATGACATGAGTAAACAACTGAATCATAAAGCAAAGACTTTTCATGAATAGTACTTTCAAGACAAGCATCAATGAGTCTTGCATAAGAGTTAACTCATAAAGCAATAAATTCATAGTAAAGGTATTGAAGCAACACAAAGGAAGATTAAGTTTCAGCGGTTGCTTTCAACTTTTAACATGTATATCTCATGGATAGTTGTCAATGCAAAGCAATATAACAAGTGCAATATGCAAGTATGTAGGAATCAATGCACAGTTAACACAAGTGTTTGCTTCTTGAGGTGGAGAGAAATAGGTGAACTGACTCAACATAAAAGTAAAAGAAAGGCCCTTCGCGAGAGGGAAGCATTGATTGCTATATTTGTGCTAGAGCTTTGGTTTTGAAAACAAGAAACAATTTTGTCAACGGTAGTAATAAAGCATATGTATTATGTAAATTATATCCTACAAGTTGCAAGCCTCATGCATAGTATACTAATAGTGCCCGCACCTTGTCCTAATTAGCTCGGATTCATCGGGATTATCATCGCAATACACATGTTTTAACCAAGTGTCACAAAGGGGTACCTCTATGCCGCTCGTACAAAGGTCTAAGGAGAAAGCTCGCATTGGATTTCTCGCTTTTGATTATTCTCAACTTAGACATCCATATCGGGACAACATAGACAACAGATAATGGACTCCTCTTTAATGCATAAGCATGTAGCAACAATTAATGTTCTCATATGAGATTGAGGATATATGTCCAAAACTGAAACTTCCACCATGGATCATGGCTTTAGTTAGCGGCCCAATGTTCTTCTCTAACATTATGCATGCTCTAACCATTAAATGAGTGGTAAATCTCCCTTACTTCAGACAAGACGGACATGCATAGCCACTCACATGATATTCAACAAAGAGTAGTTGATGGCGTCCCCAGGAACATGGTTATCGCACAACAAACAACTTAATAAGAGATAAAGTGCATAAGTACATATTCAATACCACAATAGTTTTTAAGCTATTTGTCCCATGAGCTATATATTGCAAAGGTAAAGGATAGAAATTTTAAAGGTAGCACTCAAGCAATTTACTTTGGAATGGCGGAGAAATACCATGTAGTAGGTAGGTATGGTGGACACAAATGGCATAGTGGTTGGCTCAAGGATTTTGGATGCATGAGAAGTATTCCCTCTCGATACAAGGTTTAGGCTAGCAAGGTTATTTGAAACAAACACAAGGATGAACCGGTGCAGCAAAACTCACATAAAAGACATATTGTAAACATTATAAGACTCTACACCGTCTTCCATGTTGTTCAAACCAATACTAGAAATTATCTAGACCTTAGAGAGACCAATTATGCAAACCAAATTTTAGCAAGCTCTATGTATTTCTTCATTAATGGGTGCAAAGTATATGATGCAAGAGCTTAAACATGAGCACAACAATTGCCAAGTATCAAATTATTCAAGACATTTTAGAATTACTACATCTAGCATTTCCCGATTCCAACCATATAACAATTTAACGAAGAAGATTCAACCTTCGCCATGAATACTATGAGTAAAGCCTAAGGACATATTTGTCCATATGCAACAGCGGAGCATGTCTCTCTCCCACACAATGAATGCTAGGATCCATTTTATTCAAACAAAACAAAAACAAAAACAAACCGACGCTCCAAGCAAAGCACATAAGATGTGATGGAATAAAAATGTAGTTTCAGTAGAGGAACCTGATAATGTTGTCGATGAAGAAGGGGATGCCTTGGGCATCCCCAAGCTTAGACGCTTGAGTCTTCTTGAAATATGCGAGGGTGAACCACCGTGGCATCCCCAAGCTTAGAGCTTTCACTCTTCTTGATCATAGTATATCATCCTCCTCTCTTGACCCTTGAAAACTTCCTCCACACCAAACTCAAAGCAAACTCATTAGAGGGTTAGTGCATAATCAAAAATTCACATGTTCAGAGGTGACACAATCATTCTTAACACTTCCGGACATTGCCCAAAGCTACTTGGAAGTTAATGGAACAAAGAAATCCATCCAACATAGCAAAAGAAGCAATGCGAAATAAAAGGCAGAATCTGTCAAAACAGAACGAGTCCGTAAAGACGAATTTTATTGAGGCACCAGACTTGCTCAAATGAAAATTCTCAAATTGAATGAAAGTTGCGTACATATCTGAGGATCACTCACGTAAATTGGCATAATTTTATGAGTTACCTACAGAGAATTAGGCCCAGATTTGTGACAGCAAGAAATGCTGTTTCTGCGCGATAATCCAAATCTAGTATGAACCTTACTATCAAAGACTTTACTTGGCACAACAATGCGATAAAAATAAGATAAGGAGAGGTTGATACAGTAGTAACAACTTCCAAGACTCAAATACAAAATAAAAGTACTGTAGCAAAATAAACACATGGGTTATCTCCCAAGAAGTTCTTTCTTTATAGCCATTAAGATGGGCTCAGCAGTTTTAATGATGCACTCGCAAGAGATAGTATTTGAAGCAAAAGAGAGCATCAAGAGGAAAATTCAAAACACATTTAAGCCTAACATGCTTCCTATAAAAAGGAATCTTGTAAATAAACAAATTCATGAAGCATGATGCAACAAGCATAGAAAGATAAAACAAGTGTAACTTCAAAAATTTCAGCATATAGAGAGGTGTTTTAGTAACATGAAAATTTCTACAACCATATTTTCCTCTCTCATAATAATATCCAGTAGCATCATGAGCAAACTCAACAATATAAGTATCACATAAAACATCTTTATTCACATGCATAAAAGTATCATTACCCTCCACATAAGCATAGTCAATTTTATTGGTAATAGTGGGAGCAAATTCAACAAAGTAGCTATCATTATTATTCTCATCATCAAATATAGGAGGCATATTGTAATCATAATCAAATTTATCCTCCATAACAAGGCGGTACTAAAAGACTACTATCATTATAATCATCATAAATAGGAGGCAAAGTATCATCAAAGTAAATTTTCTCCTCAATGCTTGGGGGACTAAAAAGATCATGCTCATCAGAACCAGCTTCCCCAAGCTTAGAACTTTCTATATCATTAGCAACAATGGTATTCAAAGTGTTCATACTAATATGTTTGATGGGTTTTTTAATTTTCGCATCAAACCATCCATGTCTTAAATCAGGAAATAGAATAAGAAGCTCATTGTTGTCCATTATGCCAAACTAGTGTAAACAAGAAACAAAAAGATGAAATTGCAGGATTTAAAGGAAATAGCTTCGAGTACTTACAACGGTGCCGGAAAAGTGCTTAGTAGCCGAGATCCGGAGTGTGAGTACCTTTTACCTTTCCTCCCCGGCAACGGCGCCAGAAAAGTGCTTGATGTCTACGGGTGCTTCTATTCTTGTAGACAGTGTTGGGCCTCCAAGAGCGAGAGGTTTGTAGAACGAGCAGCAAGTTTCCCTTAAGTGGATCACCCAAGGTTTATCGAACTCGGGGAGGAAGAGGTCAAAGATATCCCTCTCATGCAACCCCGCAACCACAAAGCAAGAAGTCTCTTGTGTCCCCAACACACCCAATAGGTGCACTAGTTCGGCGAAGAGATAGTGAAATACAGGTGGTATGAATAAGTATGAGCGAGTAGTAACGGCGCTGTAAAAGTGCTTGCTGGCGTGTGGTTGATGGTGGTAATATTGCAGGAAGTACGGATGCGATAAAACGAGTAAACAAGCAGCGGTAGCGATATTTAGGAACAAGGCCTAGGGATCATACTTTCACTAGTGGACACTCTCAACTTTTATCACATAACAGAATAAATAAATAGATGATAGACTCTACACTCTCTTGTTGGATGATGAACACCACTAACTGTGTAGGATTACACGAACCCTCAATGCCGGAGTTAACAAGCTCCACAATATTTGATGTTCATACTTAAATAACCTTAGAGTGCACGACAGATCAACACAACTAAACCAAGTACTAACATAGCATGCACACTGTCACCTTCACGCTACGAAAGGAGGCATAGATCACATCAATACCATCATAGCAATAGTTAACTTCATAATCTACAAGAGATCACAATCATAGCCTACGCCAAGTACTACACGATGCACACACCTGTCACCATTACACCGTGCAGGAGGAATAAACTACTTTAATAACATCACTAGAGTAGCACACGGATAAATTGTGATACAAAACACATTGCAATCATAAAGGGATATAAATAAGCACTTCACTATGCCATTCATAACAGTGAATAAGTATTCTGTGAAATATAGCCTAAGAGACCCACACGGTGCACACACTCGTCACCTTTACACACGTGGGACAAGGAGTCTCCAGGAGATCACATAAGTAAAACCCACTTGACTAGCGTAATGACATCTAGATTACAAGCATCATCATATGAATCTCAATCATGTAAGGCAGCTCATGAGATTATTGTATTGAAGTACATAGGAGAGAGATTTAACCACATAGCTACCGGTACAGCCCCGAGCCTTGATGGAGAACTACTCCCTCCTCATGGGAGACAGCAGCGTTGATGAAGATGGCGGTGGTGTCGATGGAGGAGCCTTCCGGGGGCACTTCCCCGTCCCGGCGGCATGCCGGAATAGAGACTCCTGTCCCCCAGATCTTGGATTCGCGATGGTGGCGGCTCTGGAAGGTTACTCTGGTTTCGTCGAACGTAATAGGGTTTTCGCGACGGAGACCTTAAGTAGGCGGAAGGGCAAGGTCGGTGGAGTCCTGGTGGGACCACACACTAGGCCGGCGCGGCCAGGGCTTGGGCCACGCCGCCCTCATCGTGTCCCCACCTCGTGGCCCCACTTCATTTCCCCTTCGGACTTCCGGAAGCTTCGTGGAAAAATAGGACCTCGGGCGTTGATTTCGTCCAATTCCGAGAATATTTCCTTACTAGGATTTCTAAAACCAAAAACAGCAGAAAACAAGAACTGGCCCTTCGGCATCTCGTCAATAGGTTAGTTCCGGAAAACGCATAAATATGACATAAAGTATGCATAAAACATGTAGATATCATCAATAATGTGGCATGGAACATAAGAAATTATCGATACGTCGGAGACGTATCACAGCACCAGCACCACCACCTTACGTTGATCCCAACTCTCATGGAGCGGTCTCGATGATTCAAAAAGGCAGGCCATCTAACAGAGCTCAGAAAGTAATCTCGCGACAGGTATTTATGGCAGAGAAAATGCCTCCACCAACGGTTGAGTACCTCAATTGGTCAGGGCAGGATATTGGCTTCACGATAGCGGACCATCCGCAGCAAGTTCCTCGACCAGGGCAGTCAGCACTTATCTTACCAGCAGTAATCGCGGGATTCGACGTATCCCGAGTATTCATAGATGGCGGCAGCAGCCTAAACCTTATGTACGCAGATACGCTAAGGAAGATGAACATCTCCCTAGCAAATTTGAAGCCAACTGATACGCGTTTTCATGGAATTACGCCGGAGAAGCCAAGTTATCCGTTGGGGAAGATCAACCTCGACGTTCAGTTTGGAACCCGAGAAAATTAAAGGATAGATAAGCTGGAGTTTGAAGTCATGGATTTTCCGTCACAGTATCACGCCTTGTTGGGACGGCCAGCATATGCCAGATTTATGGCAGTACCACATTATACATACTTGTTGTGGAGGTTACCTGGACCTAAGGGACCAATCACAGTCAAGGAAGCTTCGCACTAGCCGATAAATGTGACAAGGATTTTCATCGACTATCAGAAACTTTCGGGATGCAAGCAGAATACATGGAGTTAAGGCTTACGACTGATTATGATGTTCTACCAGATGTGGGGAGGCCTAATAAAGAGCCAACCTTTAACACTGCAAAGGATTCCAAGGAGGTGCAGATTCACCCGACAGATCCAAAGAAGACGACGTCCATCGCAACAAATATGGACCTCGCATAGGAAAGCGCGCTCGTCGAGTTCCTCCGTGAGCACTGGAAAATCTTCGCATGGTGTCCAGCTGACATGCCAGGAGTACCCAGGGAACTTGCCGAGCACCACCTAAACTTGGATCCACTTGCGAGACCAATAAAACAACCTTTGCGGCGTTTTCGGAGCCAAACCGCAAAGCTATGCTGTCAGAGATCGATCGACTAAGAGAAGCTGGTTTCATCAAGGAACTACATACAGAGGCCACGTGGGTAGCAAACCCAGTATTGGTCCCGAAGAAAAACACTAAAGTCCTTCGCATGTGTGTCGACTTTACGTGTCTCAACAAACATTGTCCAAAGGATCACTTTCCCCTCCCGAGGATCGATCAAATTATCGACTCCACGGCGGGATGTGAACGTCTTTCCTTCTTGGATGCTTACTCTGGTTATAACCAGATCAGATTGAAAGAAGAGGATGAGGTTAAAACAGCGTTCATCACACCTTATGGCGTGTTTTACTATCGAACAATGCCTTTTGGTCTGAAAAACGCGGGAGCAACGTATCAGCGGATGATGCAGAAATGTTTAGCAACACAGATTGGGAAAAATGTACAAGTGTACATCGACGACGTCGTCATAACATCAAGAAAGGGGGCAACGTTAATCGAGGACTTGAAGGAAACTTTCGACAACCTCGACAAATTTTGTCTCAAGTTGAATCCGACGAAGTGTTCTTTCGGCGTCCCTGCAGGAGAACTTCTCGGGTTCCTAGTCTCAGCAAGAGGGATCGAAGCTAATCCCGAAAAAATCCAAGCTATTGTAACAATGAGGAAGCCAACAAAGTTGAAAGAAATACAACGACTAACCGGGCGAGTCGCAGCTTTAAGCGCATTCGTCGCCGAGTCGGGAGAAAAGGCATTACCGTTCTACGCCCTAATCAAACAAGGAGATAAGTTCCAGTGGAACGAAGAAGCAGATAGAGCTTTCGAGGATTTTAAACGTGCAATTTCGACACCACCAATCTTGGTGGCACCAAAAGAGAAGGAACCCCTCCTGTTATATATCGCGGCTACACCCCAAGTGGTCAGCACGGCATTAGTTGTCGAAAGAGAGGAAGAAGGAAAACTCCATGGAGTGCAGAGGCCAGTATATTTCATAAGTGAAGTGTTATCGCCTTCAAAACAGAGGTACCCGCAGTACCAAAAGCTAGCATATGGAGTATTTACAACCGCGAGAAAATTGCGGCACTATTTTTCGGCGCATCCGATAATAGTGGTCAATGAGGCGCCCTTATCCAATATACTCAACAATCCAGAAGGTACAGGCCGTGTCTCCCTTTGGGGAATAGAACTTTCTCCTCGGGACATCACGTATGAAAAAAGAAAAGCAATAAAGTCACAAATTCTACCAGACTTCATCGCAGAGTGGATGGAGCTGCAAAACACAGGACCCCCAGATCTATCGAGAACCTGGACCATGAACTTTGACGGGTCCAAGAGGTTAGAAGGAGCTGGAGCAGGGGTGATACTCATATCACCTGAAGGCGACAAATTAAAATATGTCTTACGGATGACGTTCCCAAACGCGTCTAACAATGAGGCAGAATACGAAGCTCTTATACACGGGATGAAGATGGCGAAAGCTTGTGGCGCAACTCGACTAAAAATCGTTGGTGACTCACAATTGGTGGCTCAGCAAGTCATGAACCAGTGTGACGCAGTCAATGATAGCATGGTGGCATACAAAGAAGTGTATAACGAGCTCGAGAAACTATTTGATGGATGCGAAGTAAATCACATCAGCAGGCTCAGCAATGACGAAGCCGATGTTCTTGCAAACATCGGGTCGCAGTGTCTCGTGATTCCTCCGGGCGTGTTCTGGGAGGAGATAACAGAGAGATCCACGAAGCCGAAAAATCAGCAAAGAAGGAGAAGGATGAGAAACCCTCGGGAGATGCGAAAGAAACATCGGAAGAAGAAGAGGAACATGATCTAATACTAATGGTGCAAGTTCCATGGATGCAGGCGTACATATCGTACATCCTAAGGAAAACAATACCCGACGATCCAGTTGAAGCAAGGCGAATTATTCGACGATCCAAAGCTTTCACGGTGGTCAAAGGGGAGTTGTACAAGCGAAGTATTTCGGGTGTGCTACAAAGGTGCGTTACACCCGAAGAAGGAAGGACAATCCTGAAGGATGTACACGAAGGAATATGTGGTCATCACGCGAGCAGTCGAGCTATTGCGGCCAAGGTCTTTCGAGCTGGATTTTATTGGTTGACAGCGATTGAGGACGCAAAAGAGATAGTGCGAACTTGTGACGCGTGCCAGAGATTTGCCGCAAGGCCTCACTCTCCGGCAGCGGAATTGATGCCAATACCCTTATCTTGGCCCTTTGCGCAGTGGGGTCTCGATATGGTGGGGAAGTTACACAAAGCTTCGCCAGGAGGATACGAGTATATGCTTGTCGCTGTCGACAAATTTACCAAGTGGATAGAAGCCAAGCCAATAAATTCACCAAATGCAGCATCAGCCATAAAATTCGTGAAGGGCACTGTTTTTCGGTTTGGAGTACCTCATAGCATCGTCACGGACAATGGGAGCAACTTCACATCTAAGGAATTCAAGGCGTACTGTGCAGAGGTAGGCATCAAATTGCATTTCGCGTCAGTTGCGCATCCTCAAACTAATGGCCAAGTCGAGAAAGCCAATGGTATCATCTGCAATGGTATCAAGAAGCGCTTGTTAGGGCCATTGGAAAAAGATCGACATACCTGGCCAGAAGAGCTGCCAAGTGTGCTGTGGAGTATTCGAACAACACCAAATACGGCGACACAAGAAACTCCGTTTTTTCTGGTCCATGGAGCTGAGGCAGTACTACCAATAGAGATAGAGCATGATTCTCCAAGAGTCACGGAATATGATGAGGAGGCTTCAAGAAAGGCACTAGAGGACGGTGTCGACGCATTGGACGAAGCCAGAGACGAAGTATTGTCAAGGGTCACCAAATATCAGCAAGACCTAAAAAACTATCACAGTCGACGTCTGCGACCAAGATCTTTTCAGGTTGGAGATTTAGTTCTGCGACTCAATCAAGAACGTACTGAAAAACTCGAGTCACCATGGCTTGGCCCTTACATCGTCACGGAAGTCATCGAAGGAGGAGCGTATAGGATCAAGGATAAGAAGACAGGGGTTCCCGAGAAAAACCCCTGGAACGTGGCACAGCTAAGGCGTTTTTACGCTTAGTGTCGAAATATAGTCCTCCTTGTAAAAATACAATGTACTGAAACGCCCGCGAGTTTCCAGACGCACTCTTTTCCTTTTTCGGGGCACCGAGTGGGGCCGGGAAAGGTTTTTAATGAGGCGGGCTCGCGGTGCTGCAATATAATAAAGATAGTGGAGATACATATCTTTTTTCGACATGCTCGGGGGCTTACGCCTCGAAGTTACAATATATACACAGCACAGATGAATCTAACTGGCAAGAAATATTTCGCCTTGGTATCAAATACCTCGCCAAATAAAAAGAAGGTACAAAATAGCAATCAGCAAAAGAACAAAATACTCGGGGGCTTGTACCCGCAAATATAGAATTTGGGTGCCTTGGTTTACAACCTCGCATACACAATAAAGAGATATGCCACCGAAACACTCGGGGGCTTGAGGAAGAAAAATAGAAATATTTCTTAACTTTACAATATAGTATATGTTTACATCAATACAAGACGCTATCGACAGGTTAAAAGAAAAAAAGAAAGTCAATTGCGGCTCAGTATATTATCTATGGTCATCCGTCCAGTATTTGCAGTACGAGTACTATGTTCAGCATAGCTGCCCCTTACGAAGAATTCAGAGTCCATCCGAAGAAGTTCATCCATCATATGTTCTGCAAAAGGGGTCACATGATCATCAATTTTGCTGACATCCCTTTTTCTTTTCGCCATCTTGGCTAAGCACTTGGTAACAATTTGGCTCATGTCAAACTTGGGATAGCAGATCTTGATCATCATCATGGCAAACCTGGCACCGGCAGATAGTTGGGCTCGCACAAAGTGATGGATACGAGGGGCATCTTGAAACTTTTCCAACAAACCAAGAATAGTGTCGGGTGCCTCGTTTCGAGGAAACAACGTCTTGTAAACCAGGGTCAACGTTCTGGTGCAAAAATCAAGGAAGTCCCGAACCTGGCAGGCGCGGTCTTGAAACCTGACAATCTGTCAGGTACGTTCTGGAGTAGCCCAGAAAAGAGAACCGTGGTCGAGAGAAAGGTTAACAAGGAGGTTCGTCCTGGTGTTCACCCTTTCATCCTCAGCAGCAGCATCGATAAAGGAGCCTATTTGGCGACAACATAAGAATCTCAAAAAAGGAAATAGCGAGAAAACGGGAATCGCGGTTTGCAAGAGCATACCTGACATATCTGCACTGGCTTCAATCATCAAATCAAGCATAAAATTTTCTCGAGTGGTCGCTTTTGCAGCTTCAGAAACAGCGGTTTCCTTGGCAGCTATGGCATCTTGAGCTTGTTGAAGCGCAATTTTCTCCCTCTCGGATGATTTTCGAGATTGTTCCATCATCATAAGTGATTGTTTCTTCATAAACTGGAGTTGGTGGCGAAGTTCTTCCAAGTCTTCTGCTGAATGTTTACCCAAAGAATTTTCAGCACGCTCGATAGTAACAGGAACCTTCTTCGAACGGGACGACGCAGGTAAAACATCGGAAGGATGAGGAGTTGCAGTATAGTTGTCAAAAATCAACTAGAAATAAAAGATTCAATATCAATAATCAAGCAAAGATAGATTTCCATTTCATTCTCGAAGTATATACATCGATATTACAAAAGAAGGGTCCCTAATGGACTATGGAAGCAGTCGTTGCCAAAACTACTAGAGCAACAGCATCAGAAGAAAAAAGAAAGGGAAACGAAGGGATGGTCTACTTGACCTCCGGCTTTGACGTGCTTGGAGCAGGAGTTGGTTTAACACCAAGGAAGGAAAGAATTGGTTTGGAGGGAGGCTTGGCAGCTTTAATCAGAGATTGCCATTCCTTTGTTTCCATCTCCCTTATATTGCCAACCTTGGTCCAATCGACGTTTTGTTGACTATCCGCAATCAGTGCAATAGTGCCTTCCACGCCAACCCTCAGGCCCTCTTGACGAAGTTTGAGCCCAAGATCTTGCGGCACGTTGAACGCCTTGGCAAGAGCGACGAAGGTGTTGGGCTCCTCTTTCTTCGGGAAGAAGTAGGGGAAAAGTTTCGACAGACCGGCCTCAGCGGCAGCAAGGCCGTCACGTGCTTCATCCCCATGAATTTCAAGAAGAGTCAGCGCATCGAGCAGTTCGTCGCCTTCAGGACCATCCACCTCATAGTCTTGATGAGTTCTCCCTGAAGACAAAACAAAGGATAGCTCGTAAATGACATGCTCGGAAAATGTGAAGTAACCCGAGAAAAACAACAGGGATCAAAGCACTCACTAACAAAACGTCGACTCTGCGACTCTAGGCGACTGAGGATCTTTGTTTCTCGAGCAGATTGCTGTTGTATATTCTCGCTCAAAGTTTTCTCTGTGTCATGAAGCCTCTTCCGAAGATCTTCAATGCAAGCAGCATCTGCCTTCGCCTTTTCAGCGTCGGCCTTGGCCTTCTTGGCGTCTGCTTCAGCCTTCTTCCGAGCTTTTTCACTTTGCTCCAATTTTTTAGCAAGTGCATCAGCACGTTGGTTGGCTTCCGCAAGATTTTCTGCCAACATAGTCAAAACCAATCAAGACGACGACAAAAAAGGAGAGATCAGCTGCGGGTCAGAAGGAGTAGCAAAATTTTACCTTCAGCTTTGCTAGCGTATTCACGGTACCCGACAAATTGGGCACCGATGTGGATGAGTTCCTTAATCAAAGGCTAATATAGAAAGATAGAGAAAGAAAGTGTCAATATAGTAAAGAGCTCGACAGCATAAAACACAAACAAGGCAAACGAAAAAAGTCGAGAGCATCGAAAAAAGAAACTCGGCACAAAAGAGAGAAGGGACTTACATCATCCAAAAGAGGAGTCGAGGAACCACCCAATTGTAAGGTAGGTTCCGTGACTATTTCAACCCCTGCCCTTTTTGGTGAAGAGACACGGAGGCTTCCAGGAGGAGTAGGCTGTTGGATGTTTTGTTGAGGAGGCGAAGATTCTTCTCCTTCAACATGCACTTCCGAGACAACTAAAGTACGCGACGTACTCGTTCGAGCAGTCGCGTCAATAGCTGGCGTTTCTTCCTCGTCACCACTACAAAAAATGGCGACAGTATAAGGAGAAAGATAGACAAAAATTGACAGGAGTAAAATGTTAAGAAGCAAGGGGCCACTTACGAGCTGACGAGGGCATCTTCGTATGGATTGAAAATTGCCTTATTTTCTGAAGGACCAATTTCTTCGGCTTTGGAGGTGCCGAAATCTTCGATATCCTCCCTTTTCCTCTCGTTCCTTGGAGAAACAGCAGGTGGAAGGGAGTGTGTCGAGGCAGTAGCCTCAGAGTCAGCATCTTTTTCAGAAGAAGCCGCGGATTTGTGAGAACCCGCAACTTCACTTTCAGGGCGCGAGGTACCTTGGTTGTCATCATCGACAACGGTACGGTCTTCAACTTCTCCACCCTCAGGAAGAGGAGGAAGAGAAGTGAGAGAGGGATGGTTCTGAGAAAAAGAAAGAATGTCAATAAAAAGAAAGAGTGTCGATAAAAAGAACAGCGTTATGCAGAGAAGCCAATAAGATAGTAGTCGACACAAAATAAAAACTCAAGGAGACAATTTAGCAACCGAAAGGAACAATTACCTCGGGAAGGGGATTGGCGCCACTATATGGCGCAACGCGGCAAGAAGTAGGAATGCTATCCTTCTTGCTAAGCTTGGAAATCCTTCGGATCAGCTTCTCTAAGTCCTTCACAGGAAGTTCTTTGGAGAGCCTTTCGACATCCTCGTCACCGGTGTACATCCAAACGGGATTTTTGCGAGCTTGCAGAGGTTGCACTCTAATCCTAAGGAAGTAGGCAGTGATTTGGATACCCGATAATTCCTTGCCACGGCTGTTTTGAAGCTCACGTATGCGAGTCATCAGCGCCTCTGTCGCCTGATACGTCTCCAACGTATCGATAATTTCTTGTGTTCCATGCCACATTATTGATGTTATCTACATGTTTTATGCACACTTTATGTCATATTCGTGCATTTTCTGGAACTAACCTATTAACAAGATGCCGAAGTGCCAGTTGCTGTTTTCTGCTGTTTTTGGTTTTAGAAATCCTAGTAAAGAAATATTCTCGGAATTGGACGAAATAAAAGCCCAGAGGCCTATTTTCTCACGAAGCTTCCAGAAGTCCGAAGACGAAAGGAAGTGGGGCCACAGGGGAGCCAAACCCTAGGGCGGCGCGGCCCCCCCTTGGCCGCGCCGCCCTGTCATCTGGGGCCCCTGTGCCCCCTCTCGACTTGCCCTTCCGCCTACTTAAAGCCTCCGTGACGAAACTTCCAGTACCGAGGGCCACGATACGGAAAACATTACTGAGACGCCGTCGCCGCCGATCCCATCTCGGGGGATCCTGGAGATCGCCTCCGGCACCCTGCCGGAGAGGGGAATCATCTCCCGGAGGACTCTACACCGCCATGGTCGCCTCCGGAGTGATGAGTGAGTAGTCTACCCCTGGACTATGGGTCCATAGCAGTAGCTAGATGGTTGTCTTCTCCCCATTGTGCTATCATTGTCGGATCTTGTGAGCTGCCTATCATGATCAAGATCATCTATATGTAATTCTATATGTTGCGTTTGTTGGGATCCGATGAATAGAGAATACTTGTTATGTTGATTATCAAAGTTATGCTTATGTGTTGTTTATGATCTTGCATGCTCTCCGTTTCTAGTAGAGGCTCTGGCCAAGTTTTTACTTTTAACTCCAAGAGGGAGTACTTATGCTCGATAGTGGGTTCATGCCGCATTGACACCGGGACGGTGATGAAAGTTCTAAGGTTGTGTTGTGCTGTTGCCACTAGGGATAAAACATTGATGCTATGTCTAAGGATGTAGTTGTTGATTACATTACGCACCATACTTAATGCAATTGTCTGTTGCTTTGCAACTTAATACTGGAGGGGTTCGGATGATAACTCTGAAGGTGGACTTTTTAGGCATAGATGCAGTTGGATGGCGGTCTATGTACTTTGTCGTAATGCCCAATTAAATCTCACTATGCTCATCATGATATGTATGTGCATTGTCATGCTCTCTTTATTTGTCAATTGCCCAACTGTAATTTGTTCACCCAACATGCTGTTCGTCTTATGGGAGAGACACCTCTAGTGAACTGTGGACCCCGGTCCAATTCTCTTTCTCGAAATACAATCTACTTGCAATACTTGTTTTTACTGTTTTCTCTCGCAAACAATCATCTTCCACACAATACGGTTAATCCTTTCTTACAGCAAGCCGGTGAGATTGACAACCTCACTCGTTTCGTTGGGGCAAAGTACTTTGGTTGTGTTGTGCGGGTTCCACGTTGGCGCCGGAATCTACGGTGTTGCGCCGCACTACATCCCGCCGCCATCAACCTTCAACGTGCTTCTTGGCTCCTCCTGGTTCGATAAACCTTGGTTTCTTTCTCGAGGGAAAACTTGCTTCGCTGTGCTCATCATACCTTCCTCTTGGGGTTGCCCAACGAACGTGTGAAATACACGCCATCAAGCATATTTTCTGGCGCCGTTGCCGGGGAGATCAAGACACGCTGCAAAGGGAGTCTCCACTTCTCAATCTCTTTACTTTGTTTTTGTCTTGCTTAGTTTATTTACTACTTTGTTTGCTGCACTAAATCAAAATACAAAAAAATTAGTTGCTAGTTTTACTTTATTTGCTATCTTGTTTGCTATATCAAAAACACAAAAAAATTAGTTTACTTGCATTTACTTTATCTAGTTTGCTTTATTTACTATCGCTAAAATGAGTAATCCCGAAGTTGAAGTTCGTTCATTTAAGCAACAAGGGGGAGAATGTTTAAAAGATGCTTGGTATAGAATTAGTGATGCCCATAATAGGTGCACTAAGAAACATTCCACTACTATCCTACTCGGGAATTTTTATGTTGGTATCTCTAGTCTGGAATAGATATGTTCTTGATTGTCTCGTGGGAGGTAACTTCCTAGGCGCTCCCGCCTTAGAAGCTAGTTGCATTATTGAGAGTTTATTTGGAACACCACACTGTTAATGAAACTAAAATTGAAACCTCCCTTGAGGATGTTATGAAAAAATTGGAAACCATAGAGAAAAATTGTAGTGTTGAAACTAAATTGGAAATATTACTTGATAATACTTGATAAACTTGATAAAATCCTAGGAGGAATTAATGAAAGAATTGCTACTCTAGAAACTTGCGCTATCCATGATAATCAAACCCATAGAATTGGTAAACTTGAAGAAGCTATGGGAAAATTGAGTTCAACTTTTTCTTCTTTTAAATTTAATGAGAAAGCTTATGTGGGTAAGGAGCAAAAATTCATGTATGTCTCTAAGGTGCCTAAACCAAAGAATTACTATAGGCCTAAAATTGATAAAACTCCCAATACCCCTGGTAATAATGTTGATGCTTCATCCCTTGATAATACTTGATACACACTTTCTGCGCCTAGCTGAAAGGCGTTAAAGAAAAGCGCTTATGGGAGACAACCCATGTTTTTACCTACAGTACTTTGTTTTTATTTTTGTGTCTTGGAAGTTGTTTACTACTGTAGCAACCTCTTCTTATCTTAGTTTTGAGTTTTGTTGTGCCAAGTTAAGCCGTTGATAGAAAAGTAAGTACTAGATTTGGATTACTGCGCAGTTCCAGATTTCTTTGCTGTCACGAATCTGAGCCCACTGCCCTGCAGGAAGCTCAGAAAATTATTCCAATTTACGTGCATGATCCTCAGATATGTACGCAACTTTCATTCAATTTGAGCATTTTCATTTGAGCAAGTCTGGTGCCATTTTAAAATTCGTCAATACGAACTGTTCTGTTTTGACATATTCTGCTTTTTATTTCGCATTGCCTCTTTCGCTATGTTGGATGAATTTCTTTGATCCACTAATGTCCAGTAGCATTATGCAATGTCCAGAAGTGTTAAGAATGATTGTGTCACCTCTGAATATGTCAATTTATATTGTGCACTAACCCTCTAATGAGTTGTTTCGAGTTTGGTGTGGAGGAAGTTTTCAAGGATCAAGAGAGGAGTATGATGCAACATGATCAAGGAGAGTGAAAGCTCTAAGCTTGGGGATGCACCCGGTGGTTCACCCCTGCATATATCAAGAAGACTCAAGCGTCTAAGCTTGGGGATGCCCAAGGCATCCCCTTCTTCATCAACAAATTATCGGGTTCCTCCCCTGAAACTATATTTTTATTCGGCCACATCTTATGTGCTTTTTCTTGGAGCGTCGGTTTGTTTTTGTTTTTGTTTTGTTTGAATAAAATGGATCCTAGCATTCACTTTATGGGAGAGATACACGCTCCGCTGTAGCATATGGACAAATATGTCCTTGGTTTCTACTCATAGTATTCATGGCGAAGTTTCTCCTTCGTTAAATTGTTATATGGTTGGAATTGGAAAATGATACATGTAGTAATTGCTATAAATGTCTTGGGTAATGTGATACTTGGCAATTGTTGTGCTCATGTTTAAGCTCTTGCATCATATGCTTTGCACCCATTAATGAAGAAATACATAGAGCATGCTAAAATTTGGTTTGCATATTTGGTTTCTCTAAGGTCTAGATAATTTCTAGTATTGAGTTTGAACAACAAGGAAGACGGTGTAGAGTCTTATAATGTTTACAATATGTCTTTTATGTGAGTTTTGCTGTACCGTTCATCCTTGTGTTTGTTTCAAATAAGCCTTGCTAGCCTAAACCTTGTATCGAGAGGGAATACTTCTCATGCATCCAAAATACTTGAGCCAACCACTATGCCATTTGTGTCCACCATACCTACCTATACTACATGGTATTTTCCCGCCATTCCAAAGTAAATTGCTTGAGTGCTACCTTTAAAATTCCATCATTCACCTTTGCAATATATAGCTCATGGGACAAATAGCTTAAAAACTATTGTGGTATTGAATATGTAATTATGCACTTTATCTCTTATTAAGTTGCTTGTTGTGCGATAACCATGTTTGCTGGGAACGCCATCAACTCGTTGTTGAATTTCATGTGAGTTGCTATGCATGTTCGTCTTGTCCGAAGTAAGGGCGATCTACACTGAGTTGAATGGTTTGAGCATGCATATTGTGAGAGAAGAACATTGGGCCGCTAACTAAAGCCATGATTCATGGTGGAAGTTTCAGTTTTGGACAAACATCCTCAAATCTCTAATGAGAAAAGAATTAATTGTTGTCAAATGCTTAAAGCATTAAAAGAGGAGTCCATTATCTCGTTGTCTATGTTGTCCCGGTATGGATGTCTAAGTTGAGAATAATCAAAAGCGAGAAATCCAAATGCGAGCTTTCTCCTTAGACCTTTGTACGAGCGGCATAGAGGTACCCCTTTGTGAAACTTGGTTAAAGCATATGTATTGCGGTGATAATCCAGGTAGTCCAAGCTAATTAGGACAAGGTGCGAGCACTATTAGTACACTATGCATGAGGCTTGCAACTTATAAGATATAATTTACATGATGCATATGCTTTATTACTACCGTTGACAACATTGTTTCATGTTTTCAAAATCAAAGCTCTAGCACAAATATAGCAATCGATGCTTTTCCTCTATGAGGACCATTCTTTTACTTTCAATGTTGAGTCAGTTCACCTATTTCTCTCCACCCCAAGAAGCAAACACTTGTGTGAACTGTGCATTGATTCCTACATACTTTCTTATTGCACTTATTATATTACTCTATGTTGACAATATCCATGAGATATACATGTTACAAGTTGAAAGCAACCGCTGAAACTTAATCTTCTTTTGTGTTGCTTCAATACCTTTACTTTGAATTATTGCTTTATGAGTTAACTCTTATGCAAGACTTATTGATGCTTGTCTTGAAGTGCTATTCATGAAAAGTCTTTGATTTATGATTCACTTGTTTACTCATGTCATACACATTGTTTTGATCGCTGCATTCTCTACATATGCTTTACAAATAGTATGATCAAGTTTATGATGGCATGTCACTCCAGAAATTATCTTTGTTATCGTTTTACCTCGCTCGGGACGAGCAGAACTAAGCTTGGGGATGCTGATACGTCTCCAACGTATCGATAATTTCTTGTGTTCCATGCCACATTATTGATGTTATCTACATGTTTTATGCACACTTTATGTCATATTCGTGCATTTTCTGGAACTAACCTATTAACAAGATGCCGAAGTGCCGATTGCTTTGTTCTGCTGTTTTTGGTTTCGAAATCCTAGTAAAGAAATATTCTCGGAATTGGACGAAATAAAAGCCCGGAGGCCTATTTTCTCACGAAGCTTCCGGAAGTCCGAAGACGAAAGGAAGTGGGGCCACAGGGGAGCCAAACCCTAGGGCGGCGCGGCCCCTCCTTGGCCGCGCCGCCCTGTCATCTGGGGCCCCCGTGCCCCCTCTCGACTTGCCCTTCCGCCTACTTAAAGCCTCCGTGACGAAACTTCCGAGCACCGAGGGCCACGATACGGAAAACATTACCGAGACGCCGTCGCCGCCGATCCCATCTCGGGGGATCCCGGAGATCGCCTCCGGCACCCTGCTCGGAGAGGGGAATCATCTCCCGGAGGACTCTACACCGCCATGGTCGCCTCCGGAGTGATGAGTGAGTAGTCTACCCTCGGACTATGGGTCCATAGCAGTAGCTAGATGGTTGTCTTCTCCCCATTGTGCTATCATTGTCGGATCTTGTGAGCTGCCTATCATGATCAAGATCATCTATATGTAATTCTATATGTTACGTTTGTTGGGATCCGATGAATAGAGAATACTTGTTATGTTGATTATCAAAGTTATGCTTATGTGTTGTTTATGATCTTGCATGCTCTCCGTTTCTAGTAGAGGCTCTGGCCAAGTTTTTACTTTTAACTCCAAGAGGGAGTACTTATGCTCGATAGTGGGTTCATGCTCGCATTGACACCGGGACGATGATGAGAAAGTTCTAAGGTTGTGTTGTGCTTGTTGCCACTAGGGATAAAACATTGATGCTATGTCTAAGGATGTAGTTGTTGTTTACATTACGCACCATACTTAATGCAATTGTCTCGTTGCTTTGCAACTTAATACTTGGAGGGGGTTCGGATGATAACCTCGAAGGTGGACTTTTTAGGCATAGATGCGGTTGGATGGCGGTCTATGTACTTTGTCGTAATGCCCAATTAAATCTCACTATACTCATCATGATATGTATGTGCATTGTCATGCTCTCTTTATTTGTCAATTGCCCAACTGTAATTTGTTCACCCAACATGCTGTTCGTCTTATGGGAGAGACACCTCTAGTGAACTCGTGGACCCCGGTCCAATTCTCTTTACTGAAATACAATCTACTCGCAATACTTGTTTTTACTCGTTTTCTCTCGCAAACAATCATCTTCCACACAATACGGTTAATCCTTTGTTACAGCAAGCCGGTGAGATTGACAACCTCACTCGTTTCGTTGGGGCAAAGTACTTTGGTTGTGTTGTGCGGGTTCCACGTTGGCGCCGGAATCTCCGGTGTTGCGCCGCACTACATCCCGCCGCCATCAACCTTCAACGTGCTTCTTGGCTCCTCCTGGTTCGATAAACCTTGGTTTCTTTCTGAGGGAAAACTTGCTGCTGTGCTCATCATACCTTCCTCTTGGGGTTGCCCAACGAACGTGTGAAATACACGCCATCATCGCCGATTTCTCTTCTTTGGTAGCTTCAGCGTCCCAGGATCGGCGGCGAAGAATCTTGGCTCTTTCATCAAAGGGAGCAATGTTGTGCTCCACTGAATCGGAGCTTTCTTCGTGCACATAGAGCCATCTCTTCCGCCACCCTTGGACGGAGTCGGGGAATTTGACGTCGAAATAATCGACGTCAGGATGAATGCAGATAACGACGCCGCCGATGTTATAGGCGACGCCGTGAGAGCCATTACGGTGGATGCAGAAAATGCGCTTCCACAGAGCCCAATTAGGTTGGACCCCGAGGAAGCACTCACACAGTGTGATGAAAATTGAGACGTGGAGGATGGAGTTGGGCGTCAGCTGGTGTAGCTGAAGCCCATAGACAAAGAGGAGACCCCGAAGAAATTCATGGATAGGGGGAGAAAGACCGCGGATGAGGTGGTCAACAAAACTGACCCGGTACTCCATGGGAGGCGATGGATAGCTCTCCTCCTTGGGGAAGCGCAGCGCATTCTCCTTCTTGGTGAATCCCAGTTTCTTCAGTAGATTCATATCTTGGCCGGAGATTTTGGATCTCTCCCACTCCAGATCTTCGGCGGCCATGGTGGATTCTGGAGTACTGTGCCTGGTCAGACGCGCGCGAGGTGGCATCAATGAGCTTGGTGGCGAAGGGTGTGCGAATGGCTGGGCGCTTGGAGCAATGAGAGCAATGGAGAATCTTGCAGAGGAGAAGCAGTGATGCGGCGCGAGCGAAAGGGTTAGAGGAGGAAGATGATGCTTCTATATAGAGGTGCGTTGAACGGACGCGCCGTTGGATTGAGAGTTTGCGGAACAGATGCTGTACACGTGGACAAGGGGTAAAAAGTAATTTCATATAGACAAGAAAGCACAACGGCTACAGTACGTGCGCCAGGAAAAGCGGAGGACGTGTGTCCCCCACTTGCGCGACGTGTCAAATTGACAGGATTTCTGGGCCCACAAGGCAGAGAGATAAGCGGTTCTCGCGTTTTCCCGATACATTGGTTGTGGCTGTCATCAGCAGTGATGTCACCTTGGTAAAAGAAACTCTCGGCTATGAAGCTTTGCAAAAATGGCGACACCAGAAGATTATGGTTTATCTCGAGAGCCTTTGATCAAATACAAGTTTTTGCTCAAATGCTCGGGGGCTACTTTGGAAAAAAGAAACGTTCGAATATGGCAAAATAGAAATGGCGAGAGTCTATGACCAAACGCAAGCATTTGTTCATAGCCTCGGGGGCTATTCCCATCGGGAGCGCTGTTCGCGCACCCGATAGATATAAAACCTCGAGAAAGAAAGACAATATAGTGACATGAGGCATTAGAATGTTGAGGCTACAACCAAGCACACGTCCTTGGCTGTAGTCTCGGGGGCTACTCCCATCGGGAACGCTGTTCGCGTGCCTGATGAAACTATATAAAAAAAGAGAAGAGAGAAAAGAGAGAAGAGAAAGAAAGAAAGAAGTGAGTATATTTCGAGTTATACAAATAACTCTACATATACTCCCATCGGGAAGGCAATATAAGTCATACATTGACTCAATAAAATGTGCTATTCCAACAGCCGAATAAGCACTCGACAATATATTCTCAGAACGCCAAAGATGCGAACAGTTTCTGAATGCCGCAAAACTTTGCGAAGGTAAGACCCCAGATCCGTTCTGTGCGGCGTGGCGCCGTCTCTGACGTCGGTTTGCTACTTTTTTCCGTATCAACATATATGAAGAAAAATCCTAACGGACGCGTTAGGTACCCGATAAATATGACTGGACTCGACAGAATGGTAAGACCTTAAGCGGCACATGTCGAAGTTTACACTAGTATCCCGAGATCATGTCCAGGGACGTGATCTTGAAGTAGGTTTTTGCGGATTGCCACTAGAGCAGTTAACTAGTACCTGATCCGTCAGATGAACTAGCCCCAACTACCATTATCCCTGTACAATATAGAAATTCATATGCAACGATATGTGATAAAGTTTGGAGTTAATGAATAAATATAAAGGTGGAGATTTTCCTTGACTCTACGATTCAAACAAAATCTCGGGGCTACTGACATAGGCATCCCCAATGGGCCTGCCAAAGAAGGTACCCAGGGTTTACTGAAGGCCCACAACCCGAAGGATAAGAAGATTCGGAAGCCCAAGATATTATTAAGGAAAGCTAGAGTTGTAATAGGAGGCATTATTTGTAATCTTGCGGGAAGGGTTAGAAACCCTCCCGGACTCTGTAAACTTGTGAATCACGAATCCCTCGGCTCCACCTCCTATATAAGGGGGAGTCGAGGGACAAAGAAAGGATCGAATCATTGTCTCTCAAACCCTAGCTTTTACCTCGTCGAGTACTTTTCGGCTGAAACCTTCGAGATCTACTTGCCCTCTACATCCAACGAAACCCTAGTCTACAACTTGTAGGCATTGACAAGTTAATACCTTGTCACTCGGGCCCTAGTGACAAGCATTAAACACAACAAGATTGCAACAATAATAACTTCACAAACTTTATAGATAGACTAATCATAATGTAACAATCCATCGGATCCCAACAAACACAACACCGATTACATCAGATGAATCTCAATCATGTAAGGCAGCTCATGAGATCATTGTATTGAAGTACATGGGGGAGAGAGTACCAACTAGCTACAGCTAGAACCCGTAGTCCATGGGGGAACTACTCACGGAGCATGATGGAGGCGGTGGCGTTGATGGAGATGGCTTCCGGGGGCACTTCCCCATCCCGGTAGGGTGCCGGAACAGAGACTTCTGTCCCCCGAAACGGAGTTTCACGATGGCGGCGGCGCCCCTGGAGTATTTCTGGAGTTTCGTCAATTGGTATCGAGGTTTTAGGTCGCGAGGGGTCTTATAGGCGAAGAGGCGGCGCAAGGGGACGCCTGGGGGGCCCACACCATAGGCTGGCGCGCTGATAACCAACAAGTATAGGGGATCGCAACAGTCTTCGAGGGAAGTAAAACCCAAATTTATTGATTCGACACAAGGGGAGGTAAAGAATACTTATAAGCCTTAACAACTGAGTTGTCAATTCAGCTGCACCTGGAAAAGCACTAGTAACAGGGGTGATGTGAAAGCAGCGAGTAATATGAGAGCAGTAGTAACGAGTAACACGACGAGCGAGTAATAAGTAACACGGAGGCAATGGCACCGAGAAAATAGTTGATACTACTTCCAATGACATGTAGAACGAGTATATGATGATGAGAGATGGACCGGGGTTCCCGACTATCTACACTAGTGGTAACTCTCCAATAACAAGCGACAAGTGTTGGGTGAACAAATTACAGTTGGGCAATTGATAGGATTGAAATAGCATTAAGACGGAACATCAAGATTATTAATCATGTAGGCATGTTTTCCATATATAGTCATACGTGCTCGCAATGAGAAACTTGCATAACATGTTTTGTCCTACCAGCCGGTGGCAGCCGGGCCTCAAGGGAATCTACTGGAAATTAAGGTACTCCTTTTAATAGAGCACCGGAGCAAAGCATTAACACTCCGTGAAAACATGTGATCCTCATACCTAAGCCTTCCCCTCCAGTTATCCCTGTTGATGTCACTCTGGGGCCTCGGGTTCCGGACATAGACATGTGCAAACAACTTGTAGATACAATCTAAGCAATAAGTATAGAGCTTAAATCTAAGATCATGCAACTCGGGCCCTAGTGACAAGCATTAAACACAACAAGATTGCAGCAACAATAACTTCACAAACTTTATAGATAGACTAATCATAATGTAACAATACATCGGATACCAACAAACACAACACCGATTACATCAGATGAATCTCAATCATGGAAGGCAGCTCATGAGATCATTGTATTGAAGTACATGGGAGAGAGAGTACCAACTAGCTACAGCTAGAACCCGTAGTCCATGGGGGAAGTACTCACGGAGCATGATGGAGGCGGTGGCGTTGAAGGAGATGGCATCCGGGGGCACTTCCCCGTCCCGGCGGCGTGCCGGAACAGAGACTTCTGTCCCCTGAAACGGAGTTTCGCGATGGCGGCGGCGCCCCTGGAGTCAATCCGTCTCGCGTTATTAGGTCGAAAGGACTTATATAGGCGAAGAGGCGGCGCAGGAGGGGCACCAGGGCGCCCTCCCCACCTGGTGGCGCGGCCATGCCTGGGCCCGCGCCCAGGTGTGGTGTGGTGGCCCCCTGGCCCGCCTCCGACTCTCCTTTGGTGTTCTGGAGACTTCCGGGAAAAATAAGATATTTGGTCTTCGTTTCGTCGAATTCCGAGAATATTGCCCGAACAGCCTTTACGGAACCAAAAACAGCGAGAAAACGTGAACCGGCACTTCGGCATCTTGTTAATAGGTTAGTTCCGGAAAATGCATAAAAACATTATAAAGTGCGAGCAAAACATGCAGGTATTGTCATAAAACAAGCATTGAACATCAGAAATTATAGGTACGTTGGAGACGTATCAAGCATCCCGAAGCTTAGTTCCTGCTCGCCCTCGAGTAGGTAAACGATAAAAAGAATAATTTCTGTAGTGACATGCTACTTAGATAATCTTGATCATACTATTGTAAAGCATATGACATGAATGAAGTGACTCAAGGCAACGATCTATATTTGATAACAAATAGATAACATATAGCAAAACTTTTCATGAATAGTACTTTCAAGACAAGCATCAAAAGTCTTGCATAAGAGTTAACTCATAAAGCAATAAATTCTAAGTAAATGCATTGAAGCAACACAGAGGAAGATTTAAGTTTCAGCAATTGCTTTCAACTTTCAATATGCATATCTCATGGATAATTGTCAATACAGAGTAATATGATGAATGCAAATAAGCAAGTATGTAAGAATCAATGCACAGTTGACACAAGTGTTTGCTTCTAAGATGGAAGGAAGTAGGTAAACCGACTCAACATAAAGTAAAAGAAAGGCCCTTCGCAGAGGGAAGCAGGGATTAAATCATGTGCTAGAGCTTTTTAAGTTTTGAAATCATATAGAGAGCATAAAAGTAAAATTTTGAGAGGTGTTTGTTGTTGTCAACGAATGGTAGTGGGCACTCTAACCCCCTCATCAAACAGAATTTCAAAGAGCGGCTCCCATGAAGGACGTTACCTCTACCAGCAAGATAGATCATCCCTCTTCTCTTTTGTTTACACATGTACTTTAGTTTTATTTATGGATGACACTCCTCCCAACCTTTTGCTTACACAAGCCATGGCTAACCGAATCCTCGGGTGCCTTCCAACATTCACATACCATGAAGGAGTGTCTATTTGCAAAATTAAGTTGCTTACCGATGAATCGGGGCAAAACATGTGAAGAGAATTATTAATGAAAGTTAATTAATTGGGGCTGGGAACCCGTTGCCGCCTCTTTTTGCAAAATTATTGGATAAGCGGATGAAGCCACTAGTCCATTGGTGAAAGCTGCCCAACAAGATTGAAAGATAAAACACCACATATTTCCTCATGAGCTATAAAACATTGACACAAATAAGAGATAATAAAGTTTTGAATTGTTTAAAGGTAGCACATGAAGTATTTACTTGGAATGACAGAAAATACCACATAGTAGGTAGGTATGGTGGACACACATGGCATAGGTTTTGGCTCAAGGTTTTGGATGCACGAGAAGCATTTCCTCTCAGTACAAGGCTTTGGCTAGCAAGGTTGTTTGAAGCAAACACAAGTATGAACCGGTACAACAAAAATTACGTAAGAACGTATTGCAAGCATTATAAGACTCTACACTGTCTTGCTTGTTGCTCAGACACTTTTACCAGAAAATATCTAGACCTTAGAGAGACCAATCATGCAAACCAATTTCAACAAGCTCTACGGTAGTTCTCCACTAATAGGTTTAAACTACATGATGCAAGAGCTTAAACTTGATCTACTTGAGAGCTCAAAACAATTGCCAAGTATCAAATTATTCAAGACAATATGAAGCATTTTCTGTTTCCAACCAATTAACAATAAGTGCAATAGTTTCCAACTATTGTCATTGAACATTAAAAGTAAGAGCGAAGAACACGAGTGTTCATATGAAAAAGCGGAGCGTGTCTCTCTCCCAAACAAGGATTGCTAGGATCCGAATTTATTCAAACGTAAACAAAAATAAAAACACACAGACACTCCAAGTAAAGCACATAAGATGTGACCGAATAAAAATATAGTTTCAATAGAAGAAACCTGATAAGTTGATGAAGAAGGGGATGCCCAAGGCATCCCCAAGCTTAGACGCTTGAGTCTTCTTGAAATATGCAGGGATGAACCACGGGGCATCCCCAAGCTTAGACTTTTCACTCTTCTTGATCATATATCATCCTCCTCTCTTGACCCTTGAAAACTTCCTTCACACCAAACTTCTCATAAACTTCATTAGAGGGGTTAGTACTCAAAAAACTTTAATCCACTTTGGCCCTGTAGTGACACATTGCAAGAACTCAATAAAACATTAGCTACAGCTCTCCACGTCTAGAAAGCCTCACTTAAAGTCCACAAGAGACAATGCAAAAAAAACAGAGACAGAATCTACCAAAACAGAACAGCCAGTAAATACGGATTTTTAAGAGGTACTTCCGTTGCTCAAATCAAAAAACTCAAAACTAATGAAAGTTGCGTACATATCGGAGGATCACTCACGTAAATTGGCAGATTTTTCTGAGTTACCTACAGAGAATCCTACCCAAATTCGTGACAGAAAGAAATCTATTTCTGCGCAGAAATCCAAATCTAGCATCAACCTTCTATTAGAGACTTCACTTGGCACAACATTGCAATAAAATAAAGATAAGGAGAGGTTGCTACAGTAGTAACAACTTGCAAAACACAACAAAACAGTAGCAAAATAAACACATGGGTTATCTCCCAAGAAGTGCTTTCTTTATAGTCATTAAGATGGGCTCAGCAATTTTAATGATGCACTCGCAAGAAATAAGAGTTGAAGCAAAGGAGAGCATCAAAAAGCAAGTTCAAAACACATTTAAGTCTAACCCACTTCCTATGCATAGGAATCTTGTACACAAATAAATTCATGAAGAACAAAGTGACAAGCATTGGAAGATAAAACAAGAGTAACTTCAAAATTTTAAGCATATAGAGAGGTGTTTTGGTACCATGAAAATTTCTACAACCATATTTTCCTCTATCATAATAATTCCCAGTAGCATCATGAACAAACTCAACAATATAACTATCACATAAAGCATGTTTTTCATGATCCATAAACACATAATTTTTATCAAGCTCAAAAATAATAGGATTAAAACTTTCAAACCCACTTTTATCAATAATATAACAAGATGATTGATCAATCTCAAAAGATATGGGACTCCTAGATAAAGTCAAGATCTCTCCAATCCCATTTTCATTAGTAGTACATGTGGTGACCCGACATACCACTGCATGGTGTAGTATGCAAGTCTGATATAACACCAATGAAACATCGTTCCACTAGTATTATATCGCTCAGAGTGGTACAACAGAAACATATGCGGGTCCAAGGCATGTCTATAGAATTACATACAAACTCTGTTACATAAGATCAGCACAGCCTCCTACGATACAATGAGGTAAATCTGCAAATAAACTCCAGAAGAACGACTCGTAGTCTAGTCCTAACACGAACTCTATTTGTAGAGTATTTAACTAGCTACTGAGGCTTATGAATAGATTCTAGCTAAATAGGAGCTAGGTTTAGGAAACTAGTTCCCTTCTACTGCTTAATCTAGGTTTTCTCCATGGGGGATGTGGTATATGACTCTTCCGGCAGGTTTCTGTCCCTTGAAGTAGTTGTTGACTCCTCGGTCTTCGAGTTGCACGGTAGATACTCCTTCGATGCCTCCATATCTAAGCAGGGGATTTAAAAGTGGGATGAGTACGAGCGTACTCAACAAGTTCATTATAGGAAAGAGGTGTTTAATGCACTAGCTACGGCATTAGACCAGAAAGTCTAATACCAATGCAGGTTTTCATAATCATTTCTTCAAAAGGTTGCTTTTATTCAGAAGAGCTATGTCCGTCAGCCTTCACCGGTTTACTAGAACTTCATGGAGCTCCTTTCCGGCCGCGTTCGCAGTTCCATATCCCGGAACAGGGAGTGACTGGTCACAGTTCGTTACACTCTGCAGAGGTGTGTTGCTTTACCCATAAGAGATCTTAACCTTGGTGCCAACCGGGTGTACTTCCCGTCCACACTTCCTTTGGTGTGAGGCCCGGTATAAGGTCTAGCCAATCATACCCTCCGCTACCTCGAACACCCACCCTTTGTTGCATGCCCCGACCCCGGGTCCTCGCCGGTCCCATTATTCCCACTCACGGGTGGACCCCGACCACGACGACGCTTTGGGATCGAACCAAACTCCTTCGCCGGTAGCTGCAACCCATCATAGACCGCAATACCGTGGGGACTTAAGGCTTCCCCAGCCAACCGCTTGCACTTCGAGCGACAAGTGTCTACGGACTATGCCGTGGGGACTTAAGGCTTCCCTGACCAACCGCTTGCCCCGACGGATACAAGTGTCTACGGTAAAGCGCATCCGTTGATGAACGAGAGGTGGAAACACTTTTGACTACTCCGTCCCACTCCGGATCTTATGGTTAACACGGGTATTACGGCACAAGAATCACTCGGCGACATTTGTTGTTTAATCCTAGATGGATATAAGCCCGTGCAATGGAACCTCCACCATATCAACACAATCCATGGTTCCATTGCCCACCACATAGTCATATTCATAGTTATGAAAGTAGTGGTTTTGATTTTTATGCAATAGTGATAACCATAATACTTTGCAAGTAATTTGATAGAAATACTCAAATGACATGAGCAAGTGATGAACTTGCCTTTCTTGACTGCAAGATTATGCGGGCAAGGTCTTCGATACGTAGTAACTCCAAATTCTGAAATAGCATCATCGTCCGTAAGGACGATGTTTAAAAGATTGGCAAGAATGCAATAATGCATAAGTATGAGATGCAATCGCTCTAAGCGTGACCTAACCCCGATGATTTAGGATTAGTGAGTTGTGATGATTAATTTAGGGTGTGTTGCACTTTTAGAGTGATTCACAAACAAGGTTCTTATTAAGGTTTGATTACTTGGTATCATGTACAAGTTATATGATAAAGCATAGTAATCAATTGAGCACACAAAGAATGATAATTGGCATAATGTTAACAAGTAAAGAACAAGTGGTCGGTTTTAGTACTATATGACATGGTTAATGATTAATTATCATATACTTTAAAAGAATAACTTTTGAAGAACATGTTCTTACATAAAGAACAAGTATGATAATTAGGTTGAGGGGGTTCTATGGTTGACTATGGTTTCAGTTAGTTTCTGGAGTAAGTATTAGATGGATCACAACCTAGTTGGATTCATCAGCTACTAGGCTTGTATTGTTGAATTAAGCCTAAACATCTTAATTACCAATAGTTGCTATCAAGGTGGCATACCTTGTTGGTGATAGTTGGCTAGGGTTTATAGGTCCTTATAAGTAGGGTTGATGATGATTCTTTATTTACTTCAAAAGAATAACTTTTGAAGAACATACTTCTTAAGTAATAAGAAGTATTACAATTAAGGTTGAGGTTGGCTTGTATTAGCCATTGGATCTCTAAGTAGAGAATGGTTGGTTCCAAAATAGGATGGTTCACAAGTATCTCACACTAGTAGGGTTTAGTGGAACAGGGTTATGTAATGCAATATAGTAGGTATGGGTGCTGTTAGGGTTCATCACATTGGTGTGATGATAATTAAAGTTACTTAAAGATGATAATTCTAAGGATATGAGCTAGGTTTTGCATTTGGTTGACCCTATTTGATCAACCATGTTGGATAGGGATGCATATATGGGATACTAAATGATTGATAAAAGAGCTCCTACATTTTATGAGGACATAACAAGTATTTAATTGCTAATTATGGTTTTGTGGATCGAAGTAAGTACATGATCACATATTCTAACCTAGGTTTAGGTTTAGAAGCAATTTAGGTTTCACATGTAATAATGGAACTAGGTTTTGTGCATAATTGAATTAGGTTTTTAGGGTTCCACATAAAATTATGAGGTTATCACTTGGTTTAACCTTCAATTATAGGATTAATAACTTCATTAATAAAGTTGAAGTTATTAATAACTTAGAAATAAAAATAATAATTAATTTGGCATTTTATTATTTTTAATTAATCAATAATAAAGGTAGTTATTAATTTGGGTTTTAAATCCTCCTAATAAGGATTTAATAAGTTAATAGAAAAGGAAAATTAATTTTAATGATTTCCTTAATTACTTACTGGTTTTTATTTATTTTATGAAGTTTTCCTAATTATTGAATTTTAATTGAATTTAGAATTAAAATTAAAGGCTTAATTAACAAGTATTAAACAATGAAATTTTTATTAAAAATAAAAATTTCATTTTATATTTTTATTGGATAGAGTTTTCTTTTCTAAGAATTTTAATATCTCATTTATATTTTTCCGACTTAATTTGGATTTTCTAAATTTATTTGAAGTTGCAGTAATTTACTTGGATTTAAATTTAAACAGAAAAGGCTAATTACACCCGGACTAACCTACCCTCGCTCACTGACTAGTGGGCCAGTGAACACGTCACACGCCATGGTGGCGCCAACGTGGCATGGTGCACGGTGGCCGGCGGGACAGTTGACGACGACGGCGACTATTCCGGCCACGCGCGGACCAGAGACTGGTTCCAATCGATCCAGTACGCCACAAGGATCCTAACGGTACTAGCGCCGCCCCTAGGTGGTCGCCGGAGCTTGCTCGCCGGTGAGGCCGAGCGACGGCGCTCTCAGGTGGACGGTGCGGCGAGGCTACGATGGATAATCGACTGAGGCGAGCATGCTAGGGGCTTCAGCGGCTCACCAGGAGTACGCAGGGCTTGACGGCGTGGTCGGGGATGGCCTGTGTCGCCGGAATCGACATCTCCGGCCGACGGAAATGGCGAGCTCGGTGAGGACGTTGCAGAGGGCTTCGGCTCGATTCTTTGCGTAGGCTAAGCAAGAAGAGCACGATGGTGACGATGGTGGTAACGGCGGGGTCTGGGGAAGTCCATACCGGCGGCGATGGTCGAAGTCCGGCGCGGTAAGGGTTTTGGTTTGGGGAAAATTGGGAACGAGGAGGAAGAAATCGATGCGGGTGTTCGTCCAAAAGCTTTTATAGGGTGTCAAAATGCGCCTCGTCACGCAGTGGAGCACGGAGGGGTCGCCAGCGAGAGAGGGAGGCGAGCACGCCGTCGTGCTGGCGCTCATGCACGGTGGAGAGGATGAGGACGATGCCTCCCAGATCTTTCTTAGACGAAGGGGTAAGTGGGCTGGGGTTTGGGCTCGTCTTGGGCTGCCTCTGGGCTGCGTGCTGGGCTGTGTGCTGGCCTGCTCGGCCAGGTGAGGCAGGTAAGCCTCCTCTTCTATATTTTTTTTCTCTTTTCTTTTCTGTTTTCAATTCTGTTTTATAATTCTTGTTTTGCTTCAAAATTTAAATCATGTGATACCATGCAGGTATCAAATAATTTGGATTTCAGTAGGACTATTAAAGGATGAATGCTTTTCTGCATTGTTTTTGGGATAAACATCTAATATCTGTGAGCTACATTGCAAACCTTTATTAATCATGATTTTATGCACTCATTTTAATTTTCTTTTTCTCGGTGTAATCATCTCTCGTTTGAAATGATTAGAATTGATAATTTCTACTCTAAGTGTTTTAGAGTTTGTTATTAGGGTTTGGTCTCTCAATTGAGAATTTAGCCCCTGGCATATGATTTTATGTGAACCTTATTTATTAGGGTTTTATCATTTCTAGTACTACCCCCTTGTTAAGGTTATTACTATCACTACATTTGAAAGTATCTCAGTAGGGATTGTTTCCATCCTGGTTTATCTTGGTTACAAAGATAAATGGTTGATCACTACATATGGTTTACTTATAGGATTTAGCATTAGGTGGCTCTTATGTTTTATAATTGAAACATTGTATTTAATTAATGAACCATTAGGGTTCTAACGATATTTGCCTAATGGCATTTGATTTGAATCTCAACTATAGCATGGATTTATATCATGATCACCATAGTGATACATAAACTAGAGTTGAGATATAATTCTAGCTTATAGAGTTGAGATGACACCATATTGCATTTGCTAGGTTTTAATCTCCCCTAACCAAGGTAATATGGTTAGTTGTTTCATATCTTATGTGCTTCTTTAATCACTAAAGATTTGAGAATTGGTTTTATCTTCTACCAATTACTTCTATCATTATCTCCAATTTATCATTAAAGTAACTACACTAGTTATAGTTCTTTTTATAGTTAACTTTGGTCATATGGGTTAATGGTTTCTCACCATATAAAGCATAGAGTTTAACTCTAAGGTTTTCTTAGGTTGTTTAATTTCTGAATTATGGATATGGTAAGATTGTACTTATGATCACCAAGTGGTTCACAAGTAAAGGTTGGGATATAAGTCTAGGGTTGCTTACTAGTTACCTCCCTATGATTTCATGTGGTGAATGATACCTACTTATCCTATTGGGGGTTTAGATTATCCTCACATACCTCAAGAGCATGATCCTGGATTAGGCATGATCAACTTGTTCTTAATATATCTACCTCAAGTTCTTAGGGTTTATGATCATCACTCAATTTATAATGACCAAGGTTTGGCTTCCTAAGGTATCTCTCATTAAATGGATTTCTCACTTCTATTCTACTTTCTTGAGTGTAACACCTTAGCTTGGGCTCTCTTATAAAGGAATGGTTTATTCTAATGTTTATGGTGTACTCACCATATCTCAATAATTATTAAGTCTAAAACTCCACTTGGCTGTCTTGGTTGAATTAATCTCCTCCTTACTTTATCAATTCATGGATATGTTATTATTCCATGTGATATTAGGTTGTCTCACCACTCCAAGGTGAAATGATTTACAACCCAATGCTTTAGTTCAAAGATTGTCCTTTATTCCATAATAGGTAAAACTAGAATTGATATGAATGGGCTCTCTCACTTGGGAAGGACTTCAATACTAACTTAGGGTTACTCTCCAAGGATAATTATGTGGTCACCAATATCTATGGTTAACATAAATGGGTTCTCTCTCTAGGGAAGGTCTTGAATAATATCCTAAGGTTTCTCTTAAAGATGATGGTTTGAATAAATATCTTGGAATAGAAAGATATATATTTATAGGGTTGATCTTCTTGTTATGTTTCCAGTAATGAAGTAAAATGAACACCATGAGGTTCATGGTAGGATTAAGGGTTAGTTTAAGACATGGAAAAGATAAGTGAAGAATGGTTTCCCAATTATGGTTACTTGATTTCCAATTAATTGTAGGTTCATATGTTATGGCAGGGAATTCCATATTATGATCTTTTATAAGATCAAGCAATTGATCATTGAGTAAAGTGTTGTTGTGTTGTTCCATTTGATCTAACCCCTTAGATCAAATCATCTCTACCCAAAACAAGGTTTTAATAAAGTCACATTGAGGTTTATAGCGCTTGACATGATGAGCTACTTCAATTCCACCAAGGTCAAGTGAAACTTCAGTTACTGTGACTATTTTACTTTAAAGCGCGAAAATTCCCCAGATTTTCTATGCATGAATGCAATGCACACATCTGTTTCCTCTATTTTTGTAACCCCAATACCTGGGATATTACAGTCTCTACCCCTTAAACTAAACTTCATCCTCGAAGTTTGATCTCTCTCACGTTTCCGAAGTGTGGATCTGACTTGTGCAGACTACGACTTTTCTCGAACTCCGTGGTAATCTCACTGGATATAATTGTATATATCCCTTATCCAGATTCTTCCTGGAATCCATTAAGGTTTGTCTCTGAACATTAGTTCTTACTCCTGTTCTATGATTTTTCTCTGGAATCTAATAATACCCGTCTCTGAGCCATGGCTTCTAACTTTGATTCCTTGATTTCTTCCAACTTTAGAAGCATGTTTCTCTGGTCTTGTTTGAAGGCTAATTTGATAATAAACTCCTAATTGCTAAATAGGTCTTTGTTTTCCCTTACTACCAAAATTGCAGTAATGGTGCTTAATAAGATACTAACTATGGAATTGGTCGTGATGGTTTATTTTTCTAATAATGGATTAGACTCATTTAGTCCATCCAATCATGGTTTATAATTGATACCTATGACTCTTTAGATTCATTTAGGTTCCATGAAAGGAATCTTTCATGTTGTCTCTGATTCTGGTATGGTCAAATCCCTTCAGTCTTTGACTTCCTTAAGTTATATTTGGTCTCTGATATTTCCTTCGTCCAATTTTTTTGTCTTTGACTTACTTGAGCTTAAGTACTTCTGAGTAGATATTACTCACTTGCTCAAGTTATAATCCACTTCTTACGTCCTCGAGGTATGAACCTCGGCTTCTAGTCTGATATCCATCTGAAAGTAGTGTTCAATAATCTTATGAAAATAAGATCGAACTTCCTCTCAGTTCAGACCTTCTGCTTCTATCTTGCTCAAAATATTGAGTTATTGTACATCCAACTCAATCTTTACTCTACCCCTTAGAGTTTTCTTATGGTCTTCAACTCCCTTTCTTCCAACTATTGGACTTATGGTTGGAATATTGGTGTGGTCCTAACTTATGGGTTTTACGTCTTCTAAGGTCTTGTGAAGAATGTTTGTGGTGTATCCACTCAATTATGGACATCCAATGTGAATCCTTCGACTAACTGATTATAGATCTAGCTATCTGGCTGACAAGATTTTATTTGTTCACAAAATTTTGTTACAAATAATTAAATCGTGGACTATTTGTAATACCAACTGATACCAGTTGTGGTTATTATACCAACTGTGGCTATTTGATATCTAAAAATGGATTCTATTATAGGTTCTGATCAACTGGACGAGTCATCTTCTACTTTATCTCGCAGTATTGATCCTTTACCACAACAGTGGTCTTCTGATACCAACTATGATCTTCTTATCTCTGCTATGGTTTCATAGGTCATCTTCCTTTTGTCAGGGTTTATTTTGCAAGAGAACCACTAACTGACACTATGAATATAGTATCCGAAGTGATTTCCCATGCATTCCCTCTTCCATAATGATTATGGTTCTACTTCTACTTCTCCTTAGTCATCATATTTCTTACCTTCATGCTTCTTCCGTACTAAAGTACTCCTCTGTTGAGGTAAGCATGAGTTCTGATTGGTACTTCCTTCTAAATATTGTGGTTGCTTCCCACAATTTATTCCATTTGTTCTGATGAACCTTCAGTTTGTCTTCGGAATCTTCAGAATTCGTCACTTCCTCACACGGATACCATTACCCTCTAGATCTATAGCATCAAGTAAGAACTTGATATTGCAACATGCATTTGCATATCATAGTCAAACTTCATGTATGGATCTAGTCAAACAATGAAAATCCAATAAAATCCAAGAAGATTCAGCTTTGTGCCTATAATACACATCATCATAAGCCTGAATATACTAGTTGAGTAAGACATCTCTAAACATCGAGCTGAGATGTGTAGTATATAACACCACATACTTTAGGTTTATATCGTGATACTTAGCACGAATATAGGGAATTCTACTATTTGTCTCAACCTTTACCTTACTTGCACATTTGCAATGAGATAAACTTGAAACAGAGTGGTCTAGGATAGTTAAGGTTAACCTAAATTTGTTTGGAAGTACTAACAAAGTATTATATCATATATAAGTGCTGTTGAGGACTATTTTGTATGATACCACTAGTTCTAGTATGGTTACTCTAAACACCTAATATTGGAATGTAGTTCCTATACTTCCATGTGTTCTTACCATGTAACTAGGGTTCTGATGTACTTGACACAGTTCCCATGGTTTTGGAACACAAATCCTGCTTTATTGTTGATGACCTGACTTCTTATTGTTCTCCTCCTAAATGTTTATGATGTTCTATTCCATCACATAATGATTCTTAGGTGATTCATATATGATTAGCCACTCTAACTTGTAGTAGACATATATCTTTCCTATCACTCTTCCTTATTTCCCATGATTGACTCATCATGGTCTATACTACTCATATCACTTGTTTGTATCACTTACTATCATTTGTTTCACAAGTTTAGATAAATTTTACTTACCATATTACTTGTTTGGGTCTACATCTTCTATTAGGATATCTTAATTATCTTCATCACTTGATATTACTTCTAGTGCAGTGTCCGAGTAATTCTTATTTAACTATAACATGTGTTGGTACACATCTTCCAATAGGATATCTTCCTTATGGTTGTATCCTTTCTTTGGACTACCATGTATTGTATACCAACTCGTGATCTACTCATCTATTGTTTTAAGGACATAATGGTATGCTACATACTTGGGATTAACTAACTAACTTTGCTTAGAAAAGATAGATTAATAAGGTTGACTCAAGTGTGTCAGGATTATTCTCAAGTGAATACCCATCTCAAGTCATAAGGATATTTGGTTTAACTAGGACAACTTCCTATAGACACTACCAATCCTATAGGTCTCCTTTAAAGAGTTTTTTAATCCTAGGGTCAAAGCATTTGCTTTGATACCAACTGTGGTGACCCGACATACCACTGCATGGTGTAGTATGCAAGTCTGATATAACACCAATGAAACACCGTTCCACTAGTATTATATCGCTCAGAGTGGTACAACAGAAACATATGCGGGTCCAAGGCATGTCTATAGAATTACATACAAACTCTGTTACATAAGATCAGCACAGCCTCCTACGATACAATGAGGTAAATCTGCAAATAAACTCCAGAAGAACGACTCGTAGTCTAGTCCTAACACGAACTCTATTTGTAGAGTATTTAACTAGCTACTGAGGCTTATGAATAGATTCTAGCTAAATAGGAGCTAGGTTTAGGAAACTAGTTCCCTTCTACTGCTTAATCTAGGTTTTCTCCATGGGGGATGTGGTATATGACTCTTCCGGCAGGTTTCTGTCCCTTGAAGTAGTTGTTGACTCCTCGGTCTTCGAGTTGCACGATAGATACTCCTTCGATGCCTCCATATCTAAGAAGGGGATTTAAAAGTGGGATGAGTACGAGCGTACTCAACAAGTTCATTATAGGAAAGAGGTGTTTAATGCACTAGCTACGGCATTAGACCAGAAAGTCTAATACCAATGCAGGTTTTCATAATCATTTCTTCAAAAGGTTGCTTTTATTCAGAAGAGCTATGTCCGTCAGCCTTCACCGGTTTACTAGAACTTCATGGAGCTCCTTTCCGGCCGCGTTCGCAGTTCCATATCCCGGAACAGGGAGTGACTGGTCATAGTTCGTTACACTCTGCAGAGGAGTGTTGCTTTACCCATAAGAGATCTTAACCTTGGTGCCAACCAGGTGTACATTCCTGTCCACACTTCCTTTGGTGTGAGACCCGGTATAAGGTCTAGCCAATCATGTTCCTCCGCTACCTCGAACACCCACCCTTTGTTGCATGCCCCGACCCTGGGTCCTCGCCGGTCCCATTATTCCCACTCACGGGTGGACCCCGACCACGACGACAGTTTGGGATCGAACCAAACTCCTTCGCCGGTAGCTGCAACCCATCATAGACCGCAATACCGTGGGGACTTAAGGCTTCCCCAGCCAACCGCTTGCACTTCGAGCGACAAGTGTCTACGGACTATGCCGTGGGGACTTAAGGCTTCCCCAGCCAACCGCTTGCCCCGACGGATACAAGTGTCTACGGTAAAGCGCATCCGTTGATGAACGAGAGGTGGAAACACTTTTGACTACTCCGTCCCACTCCGGATCTTATGGTTAACACGGGTATTACTGGCACAAGAATCACTCGGCGACATTTGTTGTTTAATCCTAGATGGATATAAGCCCGTGCAATGGAACCTCCACCATATCAACACAATCCATGGTTCCATTGCCCACCACATAGTCATATTCATAGTTATGAAAGTAGTGGTTTTGATTTTTATGCAATAGTGATAACCATAATACTTTGCAAGTAATTTGATAGAAATACTCAAATGACATGAGCAAGTGATGAACTTGCCTTTCTTGACCGCAAGATTATGCAGGCAAGGTCTTCGATACGTAGTAACTCCAAATTCTGAATAGCATCATCGTCGGTAAGGACGATGTTTAAAAGATTGGCAAGAATGCAATAATGCATAAGTATGAGATGCAATCGCTCTAAGCGTGACCTAACCCCAATGATTTAGGATTAGTGAGTTGTGATGATTAATTCAGGGTGTGTTGCACTTTTAGAGTGATTCACAAACAAGGTTCTTATTAAGGTTTGATTACTTGGTATCATGTACAAGTTATATGATAAAGCATAGTAATCAATTGAGCACACAAAGAATGATAATTGGCATAATGTTAACAAGTAAAGAACAGTGGTCAGTTTTAGTACTATATGACATGGTTAATGATTAATTATCATATACTTTAAAAGAATAACTTTTGAAGAACATGTTCTTACATAAAGAACAAGTATGATAATTAGGTTGAGGGGGTTCTATGGTTGACTATGGTTTCAGTTTAGTTTCTGGAGTAAGTATTAGATGGATCACAACCTAGTTGGATTCATCGACTACTAGGCTTGTATTGTTGAATTAAGCCTAAACATCTTAATTACCAATAGTTGCTATCAAGGTGGCATACCTTGTTGGTGATAGTTGGCTAGGGTTTATAGGTCCTTATAAGCAGTGGTTGATGATGATTCTTTATTTACTTCAAAAGAATAACTTTTGAAGAACATACTTCTTAAGTAATAAGAAGTATTACAATTAAGGTTGAGGTTGGCTTGTATTAGCCATTGGATCTCTAAGTAGAGAATAGTTGGTTCCAAAATAGGATGGTTCACAAGTATCTCACACTAGTAGGGTTTAGTGGAACAGGGTTATGTAATGCAATATAGTAGGTATGGGTGCTGTTAGGGTTCATCACATTGGTGTGATGATAATTAAAGTTACTTAAAGATGATAATTCTAAGGATATGAGCTAGGTTTTGCATTTGGTTGACCCTATTTGATCAACCATGTTGGATAGGGATGCATATATGGGATACTAAATGATTGATAAAAGAGCTCCTACATTTTATGAGGACATAACAAGTATTTAATTGCTAATTATGGTTTTGTGGATCAGAAGTAAGTACATGATCACATATTCTAACCTAGGTTTAGGTTTAGAAGCAATTTAGGTTTCACATGTAATAATGGAACTAGGTTTTGTGCATAATTGAATTAGGTTTTTAGGGTTCCACATAAAATTATGAGGTTATCACTTGGTTTAACCTTCAATTATAGGATTAATAACTTCATTAATAAAGTTGAAGTTATTAATAACTTAGAAATAAAAATAATAGTTAATTTGGCATTTTATTATTTTTAATTAATCAATAATAAAGGTAATTATTAATTTGGGTTTTAAATCCTCCTAATAAGGATTTAATAAGTTAATAGAAAAGGAAAATTAACTTTAATGATTTCCTTAATTACTTACTGGTTTTTATTTATTTTATGAAGTTTTCCTAATTATTGAATTTTAATTGAATTTAGAATTAAAATTAAAGGCTTAATTAACAAGTATTAAATAATGAAATTTTCTATTTTTATTGGATAGAGTTTTCTTTTCTAAGAATTTTAATATCTCATTTATATTTTTCCGACTTAATTTGGATTTTCTAAATTTATTTGAAGTTGCAGTAATTTACTGGATTTAAATTTAAACAGAAAAGGCTAATTACACCCGGACTAACCTACCCTCGCTCACTGACTAGTGGGCCAGTGAACACGTCACACGCCATGGTGGCGCCAACGTGGCATGGTGCACGGTGGCCGGCGGGACAGTTGACGACGACGGCGACTATTCCGGCCACGCGCGGACCAGAGACCGGTTCCAATCGATCCAAGATCGCCACAAGGATCCTAACGGTACTAGCGCCGCCCCTAGGTGGTCGCCGGAGCTTGCTCGCCGGCGAGGCCGAGCGACGGCGCTCTCAGGTGGACGGTGCGGCGAGGCTACAATGGATAATCGACTGAGGCGAGCATGCTAGGGGCTTCAGCGGCTCACCAGGAGTACGCAGGGCTTGACGGCGTGGTCGGGGATGGCCTGTGTCGCCGGAATCGACATCTCCGGCCGACGGAAATGGCGAGCTCGGTGAGGGCGTTGCAGAGGGCTTCGGCTCGATTCTTTGCGTAGGCTAAGCAAGAAGAGCACGACGGTGACGATGGTGGTAACGGCGGGGTCTGGGGAAGTCCATACCGGCGGCGATGGTCGAAGTCCGGCGCGGTAAGGGTTTCGGTTTGGGGAAAATTGGGAACGAGGAGGAAGAAATCGATGCGGGTGTTCGTCCAAAAGCTTTTATAGGGTGTCAAAATGCGCCTCGTCACGCAGTGGAGCACGGAGGGGTCGCCAGCGAGAGAGGGAGGCGAGCACGCCGTCGTGCTGGCGCTCATGCACGGTGGAGAGGATGAGGACGATGCCTCCCAGATCTTTCTTAGACGAAGGGGTCAGTGGGCTGGGGTTTGGGCTCGTCTTGGGCTGCCTCTGGGCTGCGTGCTGGGCTGTGTGCTGGGCTGCTCGGCCAGGTGAGGCAGGTAAGCCTCCTCTTCTATATTTTTTTCTCTTTTCTTTTCTGTTTTCAATTCTGTTTTATAATTCTTGTTTTGCTTCAAAATTTAAATCATGTGATACCATGCAGGTATCAAATAATTTGGATTTCAGTAGGACTATTAAAGGATGAATGCTTTTCTGCATTGTTTTTGGGATAAACATCTAATATCTGTGAGCTACATTGCAAACCTTTATTAATCATGATTTTATGCACTCATTTTAATTTTCTTTTTCTGGTGTAATCATCTCTGTTTGAAATGATTAGAATTGATAATTTCTACTCTAAGTGTTTTAGAGTTTGTTATTAGGGTTTGGTCTCTCAATTGAGAATTTAGCCCCTGGCATATGATTTTATGTGAACCTTATTTATTAGGGTTTTATCATTTCTGGTACCACCCCCTTGTTAAGGTTATTACTATCACTACATTTGGAAGTATCTCAGTAGGGATTGTTTCCATCCTGGTTTATCTTGGTTACAAAGATAAATGGTTGATCACTACATATGGTTTACTTATAGGATTTAGCATTAGGTGGCTCTTATGTTTTATAATTGAAACATTGTATTTAATTAATGAACCATTAGGGTTCTAACGATATTTGCCTAATGGCATTTGATTTGAATCTCAACTATAGCATGGATTTATATCATGATCACCATAGTGATACATAAACTAGAGTTGAGATATAATTCTAGCTTATAGAGTTGAGATGACACCATATTGCATTTGCTAGGTTTTAATCTCCCCTAACCAAGGTAATATGGTTAGTTGTTTCATATCTTATGTGCTTCTTTAATCACTAAAGATTTGAGAATTGGTTTTATCTTCTACCAATTACTTCTATCATTATCTCCAATTTATCATTAAAGTAACTACACTAGTTATAGTTCTTTTTATAGTTAACTTTGGTCATATGGGTTAATGGTTTCTCACCATATAAAGCATAGAGTTTAACTCTAAGGTTTTCTTAGGTTGTTTAATTTCTGAAGTATGGATATGGTAAGATTGTACTTATGATCACCAAGTGGTTCACAAGTAAAGGTTGGGATATAAGTCTAGGGTTGCTTACTAGTTACCTCCCTATGATTTCATGTGGTGAATGATACCTACTTATCCTATTGGGGGTTTATATTATCCTCACATACCTCAAGAGCATGATCCTGGATTAGGCATGATCAACTTGTTCTTAATATATCTACCTCAAGTTCTTAGGGTTTATGATCATCACTCAATTTATAATGACCAAGGTTTGGCTTCCTAAGGTATCTCTCATTAAATGGATTTCTCACTTCTATTCTACTTTCTTGAGTGTAACACCTTAGCTTGGGCTCTCTTATAAAGGAATGGTTTATTCTAATGTTTATGGTGTACTCACCATATCTCAATAATTATTAAGTCTAAAACTCCACTTGGCTGTCTTGGTTGCATTAATCTCCTCCTTACTTTATCAATTCATGGATATGTTATTATTCCATGTGATATTAGGTTGTCTCACCACTCCAAGGTGAAATGGTTTACAACCCAATGCTTTAGTTCAAAGATTGTCCTTTATTCCATAATAGGTAAAACTAGAATTGATATGAATGGGCTCTCTCACTTGGGAAGGACTTCAATACTAACTTAGGGTTATTCTCCAAGGATAATTATGTGGTCACCAATATCTATGGTTAACATAAATGGGTTCTCTCTCTAGGGAAGGTCTTGAATAATATCCTAAGGTTTCTCTTAAAGATGATGGTTTGAATAAATATCTTGGAATAGAAAGATATATATTTATAGGGTTGATCTTCTTGTTATGTTTCCAAGTAATGAAGTAAAATGAACACCATGAGGTTCATGGTAGGATTAAGGGTTAGTTTAAGACATGGAAAAGATAAGTGAAGAATGGTTTCCCAATTATGGTTACTTGATTTCCAATTAATTGTAGGTTCATATGTTATGGCAGGGAATTCCATATTATGATCTTTTATAAGATCAAGCAATTGATCATTGAGTAAAGTGTTGTTGTGTTGTTCCATTTGATCTAACCCCTTAGATCAAATCATCTCTACCCAAAACAAGGTTTTAATAAAGTCACATTGAGGTTTATAGCGCTTGACATGATGAGATACTCCAATTCCACCAAGGTCAAGTGAAACTTCAGTTATTGTGACTGTTTTACTTTAAAGCGCGAAAATTCCCCAGATTTTCTATGCATGAATGCAATGCACACATCTGTTTCCTCTATTTTTGTAACCCCAATACCTAGGATATTACAGTACAATTAATATTATCAAGTAACATAGGACCATCATCTAGATATTTATCATAAACATTTGCCAAGCAAAACCCTTTAGTACCATGCATTTCGACATCAGGCACACACAAAGCATTATCATAAGATTTATCAAAGTAGCATGGATTATCATAGATAACAGTAGCATAATTATTCTCCAAGTTTTACTCATAGGGAATATTTCAAGAGAATCCACAGGAACATAACATTCATCCTCCTTTGGTAAGCATGGAGGACAATCAAATAGTGTAAGAGATAAAGAGTTACTCTCATTAGAAGGTTGACATGGGTAGCTAATCCATTCTTCCTCCTTTTGTTCATCACTCTCCTCCTCTTTTTCATCCAATGAGCTTTCAGGTTCATCAATTTCCTCCTCTTTTTCATCCAATGAGCTTTCAGGTTCATCAATTTCTTCTTCCACTGGTTCCTGCAAATTGTGAGGGCATTCTTTTGCATTAATGAGTCTCTCTTTATAATAAATGATATAAGGATTAACACTGTAGCTTTCTATGCAAAAATTAAGGATAGAAGAGACATAATCTTTAAGGTCCTTACAAACAACACAAGTTTCATAATTTTTAGCAATGAAGGATTCGATCTCAGAAGCTCCCATAAACAAAACAAATTGTTCTACTTCTTCGAACCCAAAATGAATATAGCTATTCCAATTATAGTTCTTAATTAAAACTTCCTCACTGAAGCCACATTGAAATTTAAGATGTTTAGTATCCTGTTTAGAGTAACAGTTTATATCATGGCGTTTAAGCAAGATTTTAGCAATTGCATTTAATTTTTCTATCACAGCACTCATAACTTTACCCGTTCTTGATTCTCTATAATTATTATATAATTCTATAAGCTCCAAATAGGTTGTGGGTTCTCCCATAACAGCAGTTTTTAATTTTTAGGTTTTTCAAATTTTTATGGATTTTTGGGTATATGAGAAAAGTAAAACAAAACAAAAACAAACTAGACAAAAGTAAACTAACAAAACAAAATAAAATAAAAACAGAGAGAGAAGTAGAGTGTACTCCCCAGGTGAACTTATGAGTAGAGCTATGCCTCCCCGGCAACAGCGCCAGAAAATAGTCTTGATGACCCACAAGTATAGGGGATCGCAACAGTCTTCGAGGGAAGTAAAACCCAAATTTATTGATTCGACACAAGGGGAGGTAAAGAATACTTATGAGCCTTAACAACTGAGTTGTCAATTCAGCTGCACCTGGAAAAGCTCTAGTAACAGGGGTGATGCGAAAGCAGCAGTAATATGAGAGCAGTAGTAACAGTAAGACAGACAGCGATAATAGTAACACGGAGGCAATGGCACCGAGAAAATAGTTGATACTACTTCCAATGACATGTAGAAACGAGTATATGATGATGAAAGATGGACCGGGGTTCCCAGCTATCTACACTAGTGGTAACTCTCCAATAACAAGTGTTGGGTGAATAAATTACGCTTGGGCAATTGATAGGATTGAAATAGCATTAAGACAGAACATAAAGATTATTAATCATGTAGGCATGTTTTCCATATATAGTTATACGTGCTCGCAATGAGAAACTTGCATAACATCTTTTGTCCTACCAGCTGGTGGCAGCCGGGCCTCAAGGGAATCTACTGAAAATTAAGGTACTCCTTTTAATAGAGCACCGGAGCAAAGCATTAACTCTTGGTGAAAACATGTGATCCTCATAACTAAGCCTTCCCCTCCAGTTATCCCGATTCTTGTCACTACGGGGCCTCGGGTTCCGGACATAGACATGTGCAAACAACTTGTAGGTACAATCTAAGCAATAAGTATAGAGGTTAAATCTAAGATCATGCCACTCGGGCCCTAGTGACAAGCATTAAACACAACAAGATTGCAGCAACAATAACTTCACAAACTTTATAGATAGACTAATCATAATGTAACAATCCATCGGATCCCAACAAACACAACACCGATTACATCAGATGAATCTCAATCATGTAAGGCAGCTCATGAGATTATTGTATTGAAGTACATGGTGGGGAGAGTACCAACTAGCTACAGCTAGAACCCGTAGTCCATGGGGGAACTACTCACGGAGCATGATGGAGGCGGTGGCTTTGATGGAGATGGCTTCCGGGGGCACTTCCCCGTCCCGGCAGGGTGCCGGAACAGAGACTTCTGTCCCCCGAAACGGAGTTTCGCGATGGCGGTGGCGCCACTGGAGTCTTTCTGGAGTTTCGTCAATTGGTATCGAGGTTTTAGGTCGCGAGGGGTCTTATAGGCGAAGAGGCGGCGCAAGGGGGCGCCTGGGGGCCCACACCATAGGCTGGCGCGCCCCCCTTCCAGGCCGCGCCGCCTTGTGGTCTGGGGGCCCCAGGCCTCCCCTCCGACTCTCCTTCGGTGTCCTGGTCCGTCTCGGTGAATTATGATGTTTGGTCTTCGTTTCGTTGAATTCCGAGAATATTGCCCGAACAGCCTTTCTGGAACCAAAAACAACAGAAAACAGGAACTGGCACTTCGGCATCTTGTTAATAGGTTAGTTCCGGAAAACGTATAAAAACATTATAAAGTGTGAGCAAAACATGTAGGTATTGCCATAAAACAGCATGGAACATCAGAAATTATAGATACGTTGGAGACGTATCAACGGGATTTAGCAAACCATTCGTAAGAGAAAGTATGTTGGCTCGAATGCGATATCCCAGGTATATTTGGAAACCAGGGATTCTCACTTTTCAGCTGGACTTATGACGACGACGAAGATGCACTTCTTCCCATTTGGTTCATTCTCCATTAAGGATGGGTCTCAGGTAAGGTTCTAGGAGACAAGTGGATTAGGAATTCCACTCTTCAAGAACAGTATCCGGCTTTCTACAATATTGTGGACCATAAAAGAGATACATTACAATGTGACGGAGACTTCTCCACTCTTTATAACGTTCAGAAGGGATTTGCTGGGCCACGACTTGCATGTTGGAATGCTTTGCTATTGCGTTTACTTCTCCGGCTGGCTTATTCTTCCTCTACCGTTGCGTGTGTCGCATGAAACTACCATGCTTGACATTCGTGGCCCGTTGCCAGAAAATTCGGCTTGGCTTTATCATATGTCAATGCTGGACTAGTAGCCCTCTGTTTTCCTAAACCATGATCGTTGTCTTGGACTAGTAGCCCTATGGTTTCCACAAGAATAATATTTGTTTGCCTCGAGAGTTCACCAGAAAAATAAATACTTACGGAGATTATGGAAAAACTGAAATCATGGAGTTTTGGCTCCCTGGCCCAGAGCATATGGTAAATTAGAAAAAAATAGAAAATATTTTTTTAAATCTGAAATTTTGTGTACTTGTTTTTATTACTATAGCCAGTGTTTGTGAAAATATTCATGCAAAATCGAGATATATGTTTCCCAAATTTAAAAATGGCAAAATTTAGTGCTCCAAGCAAAAAATAAATTTTCCACTCGACTTGTCTTTTTAGCACACAAGTCGTAATATGTATGTTATATTCATAAAAGATTGCAAACAATCAACTGATAGGAACATATACACATGTCTAATCTTCTTCGCTGGAGAGGATCAGCCTGCGGTTGGTGGTGGTGGATTTTTTGATCTATCACCGCGTTTCGGTGGCGAGATGGAGGAGCTTGGAAGCCGGCGATGGTGTCGCCGGTGGAGGGTTGGAGTGGCCAGCCCGGGATGGTCGCCGACGTGGGGGTCCGACCTGAATAAAGGCGGCGGTCCTAGGGCCTCTCTTGCGTGAAGAGGAGGACCTACCGGAGGCCTGGACTCGTGATCTGGCCGGAGTGTTGAGTTCCGGAAGGCTCCGCCGGCGAATGTAACAGTGCTTTTGCCTGGAGTTTGCTGAATCGGAGGTATTCGGTCGTGCGCACCCATGTTTTTATTCCGACCGATTGGTTCTGGAGGGAGCTGCGCGAAGCTCTTTTTCTGTGTTGACATCAAGTGACTATGGATCCATGATGAAAGTCGGAAGAAGAGAATTTCATGAAAGCCGGAGGGGAGGACTAGCTAAGGGAGGTTCAAGTCTCTGCGCTGTTGAGGGACTTGCTTGGTGTTCCGGGCTTCACAGCAGCGGTATGAAAGTGGGGGCGACAACACAGGTGAAGTGCAGAGTCCTACCTTTCAGGGTGAAAACCCACGGTCTGGCCTTAATTGGTTGTGTCTGGCAATGACCTTGGTGGAGACATTGTTTTGAGAGTGGGGACTATCTTCAGGGTGAAAACCTAAGATCTTTGATCGGGCGACGATGGTGTTTGAGCACTGTTCCCTTATTGGAGGCGTCGTTTTTGGAGAGTCTGTAATTCAGGTGTTGTCTTGGCGGTGGATGTATTGCTGTTGTTAGGCTCGAGATACTGTAGCAGGACTTTTATTTCTTAGTTTTCTTTTCTTGTTTTTTGGCCGTGTGCATCCGTAGTGCCATTAGGGTGGTGCGTTGTTGCAGAGGATGGGTGTAATTGGTATCTTCTTGATATTAATATATTCCCTTTATCGAAAAAAATAAAATTCTTTTTTCCATATGCAGCACCACTAGGCACTAGCTGGGAGCCGAATTGCATTCTCGGAGATTTCACCGCCATGGAAATAGACATGAGATATTTGTTTCACGAGTGGGAAAACTACAAAGGAACCGACTGAGTCATCAGTGATGAATGCAAATTGCATTAACTCCTGTTTGGGTTTATGCTCGATTTGGCATTGCGCTCGGTGCGCTCTATGAACCCAAGCTTTGACGTCTATGGCCTGTTCCAGGGAATTCGTCTAAATTTTTATCATTCCGTGGTGCTAGACCTGACCTAGACTGGTAGTCGGTACCCATCCGCCTCCAAGAGCAATGATCTTGATGGAGAAGATATACGCAAGAACAACTGTGGAGACGACGGACCGCACAGGATGCGGATTTAACGTACGCAAAGGAAAAGATACACGAGATTTGGGGATGCTACAATATTGGTTCGGCCGGCCTACAGCCACCATGCAAAGGATGGCATAACCAACAACCAGAACATGGTGGATCAAAATGGCAGACAACACAACACCGAATCAGAAACCTATGGCTTTACCTAGTCTCATGCTATAGTGAGACTGAGATTGAAAACTAATCAATTAAATTGAGCAACAAAAAAAGCCTACCCAAATGAACAAATGGCCAGACTTTTGCGGGAGGAAAAGTGGGACTTGAGCTGGGAGATTTGGGACCAGAGAAACACACGTGAGATTGAGATTGGAAACTGATGAAACGCACAAGGTGCCGACAGCTAAATATCGGGACCATCGGTACAGGGCCCGTTCCGGCCAGGCTAGCAGACAAGCCATCGACACACGAAGGTATGTGCCGACGGCAACCGTCAGCATACTTTCGGCCATCGGTAGAGCCTCTCCGCCGTGACGGCGAGGTAACAGCGTCAGGCCTCTACCGACGGTTTTGCCGTCGGCATAGCTACCCATTTTACCACATTAATCTTCAAAAATCATAACTAAATCATTGTAATTCAAAAAATACAAATAATATATCAAATTTTTCAAAAAATAAGATCTACCTTGGAAAAATATCAAATTTGGAATATTGCAAATATCTCAAAAAAAAGAGCTTCTAAAAAACGAGCTATCATGTCCGATGTTTCATGGCTTTCACGCTGAAAAACCAATGTTATGGCTAGAATCGCTGCCTAGTTTGTGATAATGTGCCCATATTGTACACACATGTGCATCTTGGAATGTGTTACGATGTTGCAGGAGGAAATTTTCCTTTTCATCGAACGAAAAAGTAATTTTCAATTTTTGAGGTGTCGAAAACAGGGTGTATTGTGAAGTGACCACCAAATTAAAGTTTCACATTTGTACCAACACATTTTTCAAAAATACTAGACTACCTAAGATGGACAATTTCTCAATCGGTGTATCTGAAACCTTTTCATCCATCCCTCATGAAAAAGACAAATTCATGCTGAATCGGTAGGAGGCCGATCAGATTTGAACTATAGGTAGATGATATAATCCTCAAGATTTTTTGTAAAAATAATTTTTAGGTTCACAACATACTATTTCATCAAAGATTCAGTGCAAGTTTAGCGAGGCTCAGCCCCGGGCAAAGGATCTTCATGCCCGCTGGTTTCAATATAGTTTGAAACGGGCATAACAAATTCAAAAATGATCCAAACAATGTAAAACCTTCGTGTGGTGTCATATTATGTGTCATAGTTGCAAGGAAAAATATTAAACTTGGGAAATTGCAAACATCACAAAAAATTCTTCACAAAATGAGCTATCACGTTCGAGGTTTCATGGTATTTAAGTTATCATTTTCATCGCATGAAAAAACCATTTTTCATTTTTGAGGTGCCGAAAACGGAGTGTTTTGTGAAGCAACCACCAAATTAAATTTCCAAATTGGTACCAACACATTTTTCAAAAATATTAGACCATGTAAGATGGACAATTTTCAAACCGGTGTATCTGGAACCTTTCCCTCCACCCCCTAATTAAAAAAGATAAATTCCTACTGAATCGGTAGGAGGCCGACTAGATTTGAACTACAGGTACATGATATAATGCTCAAGATTTTTTGTAAAAACCATTTTTAGATTCACAACATGCTACTTCATCAGAGATCCAATGCAAGTTTAGCGAGGCTCAGCCCCAGGCAAAGGATCTTCATGCCCGTTGTTTTGAATATAGTTTGAAACATGCATAACAAATTCAAAAATGATCCAAACACTAAAAAATCTTTGCGTGGTGTTATATTATGTGACATACTTGAAATAAGAAATATCAAACTTGGAATATCGCAAATATCACAAAAAACCATCTCAGAAATGAGCTATCATGTTCGATGCTTCATGGCTTTCAGGTCGAACGACCAATGTTATGGCTAGATTTGGGGCATAGTTTGTGATCATGTGCCCATATTATGCACACATGTGCATCTTAGGATGGCGAATAATGTTGCAGGAGGAAGATTTCATTTTCGTCGCGTCAAAAAATTATTTTCCATTTCCTGAGTCCCAAAAACATGGTGTTTTGTGAAGCAACCAGCAAATGAAACTTTCACAATGGTACCACTCCATTTGTAAAAAATATTAGACCACCTTAAATTCACAATCTCTCAACCGGTATCTTAAACATTTTCGCATACCCCTCGTGAAAAAGACAAATTCCTTCCAATCGGTAGGAAGTTGGTCAGATTTAAACTACATGTACATAATCTAATGCTCATGATTTTTTGGAAAAATCATTTTTATGTTCAAAATATGATATAGATGTCATATTTGGATTCCTCTCATTTTTTGATCGATTTAGACATATTATTTGTCTGATTTACGGATTTAAAGATATTAATTATTCCATATTAAATAGAAAAGGGAAAAATTAAAATCATTTTATTGTCATTTGAATTCAAGATTAATATATACTTATTCATTGTTGATTATGTAGGTAATTGTTTGGAATTCAAAAAAAAGTATGTGCAACATCAAGAAATAGGGGTTAATAGGATTGATATGGTAGTATTATCAACAAGGTGTTATTTCTTTCGTGGAAGCTAGTCTAGAAGAAACAGAGAAGTTAAATGTGCTAGGGGTGAAGTAGTGTGAGGATCGGTGACTGATCGGGAAGTTTGACCACGAGTGAAATTTGACCTAATATTAAGTGTAGTTAGAGTTAAAATGGTCCATGTGAGAGATTAAAAAAATGGGGAAAAATTGAAATTATTTTTTGAGCTAGAATTGCCAAACGGCCGTTATTTCAAAGTCGTCGACACAAGATGTTGTGCCAACGTCCAGTCTGTGCCGATGACAACTGGGTCTGTGCCAAGAATGTATGGTGCCGACAGCGGCCTTCGGCACAGGGTTGTGTTGACGATAATTATAGCTGTGCCGACGGGATGGCGGCCGTCGACACCTTGACTGGTTCCCATAGTGTGGGACTCTTATTTTTAGGTTGTTTTAGTGTCTTATTTAGGATGGTGAGGCGGCTACATCGAATGAAGCCAGAATAAGGTTCTCTCCGTCCTTTTCTCATTTTGGTGGTGTGCCCAGCTTCTGCGGAGGCACGTGAAGTTGTGTGTCAAGCGGATCTCCTAGTATCTACTCCATCTCCGTGTTCGTCACTGTAGTTACAGATTTGGCTCTTCCGATCCACGGTTCTCATCATTGACGATCGCTTCTGCTCTATTATGTTGGTTCTTTGGGGTCTTAGCATGATGAATTTTCGTCTGTCTACTACAACAAGCTTAACTTCGACAAGTTTTGCCCGACTACGGTGACACGGACAAGGACGGCGGCGCGCTACTCCGGACCATTGTAGTCGTTAGGTGGTCCAAGATCTGCATGTAATTTTTATTACTTTTGATGTTCTTTACACTATTCTTGATGATTATTAATAGACTGGCAGCTCAAAACGGGAGAAAAAGAAGAAAAATATGTCGAATAGTTTATTTAGATGAATCGAGCCACACAAGAGGGCTTCCAGGGGCATGTTGGACCCACACGCCTGGCCTGAAGTGCCAATGCGGCGGGTTGAACATACATGAGAGCATCTCCAGTCGCATACTCCAAACGACGTCCGACAAAAACGTCGGATTGGTCGTTTGGGGGACGTCCGGACAAATTTTCGTTTGGAGGAGGTCCCTTTCCTAGACACGTCTCCCAAACGTGATCTCCAAACAAAAAACAAGTGTAGAAGTCGTGTTCGGTGTCCCTGATAGAGCCTATATACACAGGGGATAGGCTAGGGACGCCGGACAATATTTGGGGCATGTCCGGACCGAAGCGGCCTTTAGGGCACGCAACTAGGACGTTTTTTTGGCCGGCGTCCCCCAAATCCCTTTGGAAGACGCTTTGTGGGACGCGGCTGGAGATGCTCTTAGGCACATCTAGACGCCTTTCGACTAGGACTAGCGTCCAACCCTAAAAATGTTCACCCTATTTATCGCAAAACATTAAAATACAGAAGAGTTTAGTGTCATTACTAACAAAGTAACGAATGACAATGTTGAATATAGGGTGGTGCACTCGGGTGCACCATACCATGATATTCAAAACATTGAATAACCCTATGTAAATGTGTTAATTTTTTTTGAAATAATTCACGCACGTACATGTCACCATGCTAGTTACTCGTGTCAATTTTCAAGAAAAAATTCGAATTTATGTGACCTACACAAAAAAGAGAAGATGGATTTTCGCTATATTGGAATAGTACGTGTCTAGTACTATATTGTGAACAGTACATCTTGTTATTTTTGTGTAGTCTACATAATTTAATATTTTAGTTCCCGATTTGACGTACGCATGTCTGCATATATTCCCTACCATTTAGTTTATGACATATTTCTTTAGTAAATTTCTGACAATGTTTCTATATAGGGTGCGCACGCACCTGAGAGCTAAAAGTGCGTGTTAATGACAATGGCATCTCTATAGGAGATGGATAGTTTGGTGTTGTACTCCATTTTCGCTCTATGAAAACCAGCTATTGACGTGTTTGGGTCCCGTTCTAGGAAATTTGTCCAACCTTTTATCATTCGGTGGTACGTGCTACGGTGCTAGGCTGGTACCCGTGCGCCTCCTAGAGTTATAATTTTTATGGGACTTGCTAATTCTCAGCTAGCTAAGAACCAAGTTCGTGCTCAGTTAGATCCTACACCTTTTGATTGTATCATGATTTGTGCATATGAGTTGCAAGTTGGAAGTTTTTTCAGTTGCAAGTGAAGTTGTGACTGGGATTTTTCTACTTGCAATTAGAGATGCAACTAAGAAATAAATTCCAAGCTGCTAGATTTGCTTTGTGATTCGTGATAGTCATCAGCTGCAACATGAGTTGCAACTGAGATTTGATGATATTATCTGAGAACAAAATCGACTGAGAAATAGTCGTACCTAATTTTCATGGAGAAGATACACGCAGGAACAACTATGGGGAGAAAATCCGGCACATGATGCGGGTTTAACGCAGAGAAGAAGATACGAGTTTTGTGTGGCGGTTCAAAAAAAAGTGCAGATTTTGAGGGAGTCAGTGATGAAAGGAAATTTCGTGGCGGTAGTAGCTTTTTTATCATCGACCGTACACTTCAAGATCCGACAACTACCAATGTGTTCGTTTCAGAATACTCCCTCCGTCCCAGTGCATAGGGCTTACGCGTGTCCCTAGATCGTAAATTTGATAATGATAATGCAACATATGTGTTACAAAATATAAATCATTAGAAAACTTAGATATTCTACTTTTTAATGATATAACTTTTATATTATACAAATGATATTATGTTAGCCACATTAACAACCTAGGGATACGTGCAGGCCCTATGAACTGGGACAGAGGTAGTATTAAAATTCTCATGTTAGCTTTTATTCCATCCGTCTAAAAATAGGTGTCTTATTTTATCTAGAGTTTAGACAAAGTAAGACACCTATTTTTAGACGGATGGAGTAAATAACTTTCCAAAAGGATAGGCGAGTGAAGCTTTGTGGTAACTTTCGTCCGCTTCATGCTCCGTTTGGAAAAAAATTGCCTGAAGTTGCAGTGCCCGAGATGTGTAATACAGGACATGCTAAATCATACGCAAACATCAACATATCTCAAGTATGATAATAAGGAAAAAAACATAGGCGACATGCAATCTTCTTTGTCAACTACTCTACAACTATAACCAATGTTTTTTGTAATAATATCTATCCCAGTGAGCCGAGAGTTAGACCAATACTTCCTCTCACGCTTATTTCCTATTGCGAGTAGAGCTGCTCCCCTTCAATTTCTTTCCAGCAGGAAAATGGATCTATTATGTATTCATCGGCAGCAAATGGAGTTTCTTCCTTCAACAAAAGTGGTTTATGATCTGAAAACAGAACCATTAAATAATGAGATAATATTACCATTATTAAGAAGAATATAAATTCTGGCCCTTTTACTGCACTGCCTACTATAATATCAGTTTACATCAAGCAATATCTCAGATTCCAGGTATATATATGCAAGTATCCTTGTGACCATAGCTTTCTCCTAGGAGGATACAACGATAATAAGATGGTTTGAACCATTAGTTTTCCTCATCAACAAAAGTGTGGAATGAGCAACGGTACCGTAATGGTTCTAAGGGTCTCTATTGTGCGAGATATCTAGGGAGGATTGACATAGAATATTATATACAAAATGCTATGAGTCGGAATAAAAGGGCATTCAGGATGATGGCTAAATTCCACACCGAAGTACCAATATTTATTGGAATGCAGCTAGTTGTAGGTGAAGAAAACTCCATGGGATTTCAGGCACCATAGGCTCAGTATTCTGTCATTGCACTGCGAGGATAAACATAGCCACTTTACAACATTCATGGCGCGGAAACAAAAATAGGATTGTAAGATACAGTATGTGTTGTGCGAAATTATCTAGCTGAAATCTCAGTGACCACCTTAAAATTTCCAGCCATAACAACCTTGATATCTAACATATGTCCATTTTATCTTCAGGATAATAAACAACTTATGGACATTGGGTTACCCAACTGAATTCGTACATATACGTCAAAAAGGAAAATCATAGTAGCTCCACCTTGGCAATGAAAACTAAAATGTTCACATTTACACATTCATAGGTGACATTCATGTGCAGAGCACAACGGTCATAACACACCTGTTGTGAACTGCAACTATCATGATTTAGCTAGTCACAACTCACAACATAGATGGTGCTGATATCTCACGGTGTGGGTGCATCGAGCGAGAGGTAGGTGAGAGGTAGGTGAGAGGTAGGTTTCCGCCCTCGTGGCCGCCGCCGTCTGGTGCCGCCGGCGTCGTGTCTTCCCCAGCCCCAGCCATGGACTCCACCGCCTCCCACCCGCCGGGCTTCTCGCATGTTTGGGGGCCGGAGGGGAGCCCGAAGTCGGCCTCGTCGGCGTCGATGCAGCGTGGCGACCACGTGTCCGGGATGGGTCTCTCGTCGGCGTCGTCGGGCGAGAGCGCCGCGCCGCGGCCGGCTGCGAGAGAGTTCGAGCTGGCGCTGCCGGAGGGGCGGGCGCCAGTCCAGGACCGGTTGGTCTGGGAGCTGCCCAAGCCATCGAAGGGGAAGCTGTGGACAAGGAGGATCGTGGCAAGGAACGAGGCCGGCGCCTCCGGCTGGGGCGCGTCGGCGCCGGATATGAGAGGGCTTTGCTTCCGGTGCTTCCTGCCGGGGCATCGCAAGAGGGATTGTACCAACGCTGAGGTCTGCATGCGGTGTTGGCAGAAGGGACACCCCGCCATGGAGTGCAAGCGCCCGAGGAGTCCGTCCTCCGAGGAGGAGCTGCGGCAGTTGGCGCTCGCCAAGATGGCCCGCCGCAGATCGCCGGTGCGGGAGCAGATGGGCCGCCAGATCGGGGGGGGCGCGAGGCCGCAGTCGCCGCCCCTACCACCGCCGCCCCCACGTGTGCAGTCGCCGCCCCCACCCCCGCCTCCGCCGCGCGTGGTCTCTAGGCTCCCGCCGATGGAGGAGGGGCCGCCGCTCGCGGTGGTGCCGGTCTGGGAGCCTGCGCGCGAGGTGGGCCTGGAGGAAGCTGCGGGAGCACCCACGCTCTGCGTGGTCAGGCGGACGGCCGCCATGTGCGACCTGGAGCAGAGGCTCCAGCTCGCCATGGTTGCCACCGTCGGAGGTAGGCGACCAGCGGTTTCGTGCGAGCAGGTGCTGGCGGCGTTGAGATGGCGCGGTGTGCCGGAGGGCACGGTTTCGGTACACTGCTTCGCGCCGGAGGACTTCCTCGTAGTCTTCGAGTCGAGGGAGCTGCGTGATCATGTCGCGGCGATGCCGCCCGTGCTGGTTGCCGGCGCGCCTTTGTCGTTCAGGCCGTGGAATCGTCAGGCGCAGGCACAGATGGTGCCCATGCGGTACAAGGTGGCCCTGGTGCTGGAGGGGTTGCCGCCGCACGCTTGGGACACGTCCGTCGTGGAGGATGTTCTCGCCAAGAGCTGCGCCGTCGACGTCGTGGCGCCGGAGACTAAGGCTAGGAGTGACATGGCGTTGTTCAAGCTTACTGCCTGGACTTCGGACTTAGAGGCTATCCCGGTGGCGCGGATGCTGGCGGTGCCGGAGCCCGTGTCTGCTGGTGGGGCGCGTGCGGCGCCGGTCCGTACGGCGGCGGCGGTGGTTGATGGAGACGAGATCAAAACCCTTCAGTATCGCGTTCTTGTGCATCTGGTGCGAGTTGAGGAGGATGGGCCGAGGGAGCTAGGTCGAGGCCTGGAGGAGCATGGCCGTGGGCACGGCGGCCCGAGGGAGTCCGGGAGGCGTGACGGTGATGGTGGCGAGGGCGGCCGTGGCGGAGGACCTCGGCGCTCCTCCAAGGAGTTTGCGTGGCAACGAGGCGTGCCGGATAAGAGACGTGGGCCGGGCGGGGCTGCTTTGCATGGCCTCGCGATGTGCAGAGCGGCGGCGGCGGCGGCGCCGGAGAGGAGGGAGATGATGCCAGCTGTGGCCAGCCCTGCGCCGCTCACCGTTCAAACGGCTGGCTCGGGTCCTGGTCAAAAGGTGTGGCAGGTCAAGGCTGCTAAAGTGGTGACTGCTGACGCTGCGTCGTCGGCAGGAGCTGAGAAAGGGAAAGAGAAGGTGGGCGCATGCAAAGCTTTGGAGGAGAGGCAGGGCGGGAATCGCGTGGAGTACGCCGACAAAACCACCCACGTTGAAAAGCCGCATGCTCAGGACAAAGGGGAGAAAGAGACGTTGCTGGAGGGCAACGTGGTGGAGGCTGGTTCGCGCGTACCTCTCGTGGAGCAGGTGGTGTGGGCCGATGCCTCTGATTCGCTCCCTGGCGCGGAGCACGACGAGTTTGGGACAGGCGGGCAGGCAGGTGAGGACAAGACTTGGCGGATGAACAGGAGTTCCCCAGCACGTTCTCCTGCTACGGTGGGATCTGTGGAGGCCACACGGGATCCTCTGCGGCCTGAGGGCTATATCTGCATCTCTGTGTCCAATGGAGTACACCAGAAATCTCCTGAGGCGGACACGTTGCCAGACCGTGGAGAGGGGACCTTGGGAGCGTGTTCGGTGGGATCGAGCAGTGAGGGAGCCTGCAGCCTGGGTAGCGCTGCCTTTACTGGGCCTAACAGCCAAATGCAGCTGATTCCCAAGGACTTGGGCCGGCAGATGGAAGGAGCTTCGAGGCCCGTGTTGGAGGAGACGCTTGAGGAACCTGTTAGGGATCAGGGAGTCCCTGTTCTCGAGACAGCTGTGGAGGATTGTAAGGGGGAGAGCTTGGAGCTGGCCCGTATCAAGAGGTTTTGCTCCTCGATCCTCAAAACCCTAGCGCCACCGCTGTTGAGCGAGTTTGAGAGGACGACGGGGCTTAGGGCGGATGCGGAGCCTTTCACACCCAAGAGGGTGACGAGGAGGTCGGTGGCGGCAAAGGTTGGTACTCAAGTCAAGATGGCATCGGCGGCGGAAAGCACGCTGCTCAAGGCGTTGGGCTTTTGCCCGGAGAACATTGCAGTTTGTGATGATGATCTGAGGCGCTTCAAGGAGTTCTTCGACTCACCGATCCGGGATGCACACCTGAGAGTTCTTGCTGCCATTTTTGGCAAGGAGCTGCCTACGAGCTTTGAGAGGGAGGTGCACTGTATGAGGGCACAGCCGGTGCAGTAGTGCGCTGTGAGTGGAGGAGTGTTGATAGTCTTACATGGATAGACTTTTCGAGATTTTGTGTTGGAACGTTCGTGGCTTGAACGATCCAGCCAAAAGAGACGCGGTGCGGGAGTTTGTGGCTAGTCTTAGAGTTAGTATAGTGTGCCTTCAGGAGACTAAGCTGAATGTAATCGATGACTTTTTAGTTATGCAATGTTTGGGGCCATCGTTTGATGGTTATGTGTATGTGCCTGCGATCGAGACGAGGGGAGGAATCCTCCTAGCCTGGAACAAGTCCTCTGTGGACATTGGGAGTGTGAGTTTCGACTCTTATGCGATCACCGGGGAAGTTATCCCCAGTGATAATAATAGATGGTGGCTCACTACGGTTTATGGGCCGCAGACGCACGAGGACAAGTTGAGTTTCCTGCATGAGTTAGCCGAGAGGAGGAGTTTATGCCCGGGGCCGTGGCTGTTGCTCGGGGACTTTAACATGATCATGTATGCGGAGGAAAAGAGTAACGATCGGCTAGATAGGTCCATGATGGCGAGATTTAGGCAGTTCGTACAAGAGCATGAGGTGAAAGATCTCTACCTACACGGTAGGAGATTTACGTGGAGCAATGAGAGGGAGGCGCCTACCCTCACGCGCATAGATCGAGCTATAGTGTCTTTGGAGTGGGACCTCATGCACCCGGACTCCTTCCTACAGGCTTTGTCCTCATCTGTATCGGATCATGCCCCGATCCATCTTTCGCTGAGCGCGGCTTTCAAGCCTAAGAGAAGGTTTAAATTTGAGGCCTTCTGGTTAAATCTGGAGGGGTTTGAGGAGGCGTTGAAGGAGGCTTGGGTGTGCGACCCTAGCATTGTTGACCCCTTTAGACGGCTGGATGCCTTGTTCCGCAATACGGCGGAGTTCTTTCAAGCTTGGAGTGAGAAAAAAGTAGGGAACATCAAGCTTAAGTTGGCGATGGCGAATACGCTAATCTTAAGGCTAGATGTGGCACAAGAGTCGAGAGCACTTTCACCGGCGGAGGGGTGGCTTAGGAGAACGTTGAAGCACGCGGTGCTGGGGATGGCATCACTTGAGCGCACTATTGCTAGGCAGAGGTCAAGAATACGGTGGCTCCAGGAGGGGGATGCAAACACCAAACTCTTCCATGCCGTGGCAAATGGGAGGAGGACAAAAAATTTCATTGCTACGGTTAGAGTGGGAGAGGAGACGGTGACGGCGCAGGAGAGGAAGAACGATGTTTTCACCGAGGCCTATGAGAGGCTCATTGGGAGCATCCAAAACAGAGAGCATACTATAGATTTGGAGGCTTTAAACATTCCAGTGGCAGAGCTTGGAGAGCTGGACGTCATGTTCACAGAGGAGGAGGTTTGGAACACGATACGGGAGATGCCGAGTGACCGGGCGCCGGGGCCGGATGGCTTCACTGGAGCCTTCTATCAGAGAGCTTGGCCAACCATTAAGTATGATATCCTTGCCGGGCTCATGAAGCTTGGTGTGGGTGATGGGAGAGGTTTCGCCAGGCTCAATCGTGCGCTGATCACTTTGATCCCTAAGAAGCCGGATGCTTTGGAGATTAAGGACTATAGGCCCATTAGCCTGGTGCATAGTTTCGCAAAGTTGTTCTCGAAGATCATTGCGAATAGGCTCCTCCCTAGACTGGGAGAGCTTGTGAGCATGAACCAATCCGCGTTCATTAAACGACGGAGTCTACATGATAACTTTGTACTTGTGAGGCAAGTGGCCAGGAAGATTAACATGAGGAGGCGCACCGGAGTGCTCCTTAAGTTGGACATAGCGCGTGCTTTCGATTCCATATCTTGGAGTTTCCTTTTCGAGGTTTTGAGACGTATGGGTTTTGGAGAGAGATTCTTGAAGTGGGTAGCTCTACTACTCTACACCGCCAACACGAGGGTGATGGTTAATGGAGTGCCAGGAGACCGCATATACCATACTAGGGGGCTGAGGCAAGGAGATCCCACCTCTCCCATGTTGTTTGTGGCGGCTATGGAGACTTTGACCAGGATGATCTTTAAGGCTGTTGAGGATGGTTTGTTTGGAGAGCTGGCATCCATATCCCCCATGCAGCGTATCTCGGTGTACGCAGATGATGTTGTTCTTTTCCTCAAACCGGTGCATGGGGAGCTTTGGGCGGTTAAACACATCTTGAGCCTCTTTGGAGAGGCGTCGGGGCTTCATGTCAACTTTAGAAAGACGACTGCCACACTAATCCGTGGTACACAAGAGGAGGAGGAGGAGACGGCCAGGATTCTGGGGTGTGACATAGCGGCATTCCCGATCAGATACTTAGGGCTACAACTGGCACTCCGTCCCCTCACCAAGGCGGAGTGGCAGCCGTTACTGGACCAGGTCACCAAGTGTGTCCCGGCGTGGCAAAGAGGGATGGTCAAGAGAGAGGGGAGACTCGTCCTGATTAACTCAGTTGTGGCGGCGAGAGCGGTACACCAAATGGTGGTCGCGGAGGCCCCAGCCTGGATGCTAGAGGAGATAAACAAGTGGATGAGGGCCTTCTTTTGGGCCGGAAAGGATGAAGTGCAGGGAGGACAGTGTATGGTAGCTTGGAGGAGCATTTGCAAACCAAAGAAGTTGGGCGGATTGGGGGTCAAGGACCTCAGGTTGCCGGGCCTCGCCCTTAGAGTGAGATGGCACTGGCTTAGACGCACGGATCCGGCGAGGCCATGGCAAGGCCTACCTGAGCTAAATGATCCAGAAGCTGCAGGTCTATTCCAGAGCCTGGCGCAGTTCACGGTGGGTGATGGGCGTTTGATCTTGTTTTGGAAGGATAGATGGATTGGTGGGCACACCGCAGAGGAGCTGGCGCCGGAGGTCTTTGGCAGGGTACCCACCAGGAAGAGAAACAGCCGCCTAGTGGCGGAGGCGCTGCATGGGGATGGATGGATAGATGATATACAAGGGGAGATGACTGCCGAGCTCTGGATGCAATGTCTGAGCCTGTGGGAGGCCGTCGAGGAGGTGGAGAAGGATGGCACGAGACCCGATCATATTGCCTGGAAAGGCGTGGAGTCGGGAACCTACACGGCGAAGGGCACGTACAAGATGCTCTGCGAGGGCAGCGTCAGATGGAGTATGAGTGAGCCGGTGTGGAGCTCTTTCTCCCCTATGAAATGCAAGGTGTTCGCATGGTTGGCGTTGCGATACAGGTTGTGGACTTCAGATAGGAGGGCGAGGCATGGGCTCCAGGAGCACCCAGATACGTGCTATACATGTCTGCAGGATGAGGACAACATTGATCATATCCTAACCCTATGCCCAGGTGTGGTGCAAAGTCTTACAGAGCGCGAATCTGCGGATCACAGACCCGGGGTACTCGGGGAACCTACAGAGATGGTGGGAGGAGGCCCGCAAGCGAGTGCGGAGGGTCGACAGGAAGCGTTTTGACTCCATGGTTATCTGTACGGCTTGGACACTCTGGAAGCAGAGGAATGCGAGGGCTTTCGGGAATGAGAGAGAGCAGAAGACGGGTGACCAAATGGTCGTAGCGATTAGAGAGGAATTCCACCTCTGGGAGAGGGCCAAGAGAGGAGGGAGACCAGGGATAGCGAGAGAGTAGGCCTAGGCGGAGGGAGGTGGTGTGCGTGGGTTTCAGCACTCTTGTGCTTTCTTGTAATTGTTTGTGCTCCTTCTTCTATAAAGATAAGGCACGTGTTTCGCGTGCTCTCGAAAAAAAAAAACAACATAGATGGTGACTGGCAAGCCTTTCGAGTAATGTAATACATTTGAAGCCATACTTTTGATGGTGTTGCAAATGATATCATCCTTTTACCAGCTGCTGCAGAAAAATGTGGGTGGAAGAACAAAATATTCTTTATTTCTTATAGGTAAGAATATATAAGTAGTGTGAAAGTTTTTCAGATCATAACTGGGGAGATACGGTATACCAAGTGCAGAAGTGAGTGAGTGAGGTAGGAGTGACATCAAAACGGCAACGAAATTAAAGCGTTGCATGAAACTCGTCTGTCGTTTGTGCTCCCGGCTGGCGTCAAGGTGCACTCCACGTCTCCAAGAAACTCTGCTTGACACTTGTTGCTCGATGCAGAAAAACTCCATCCAACTTTATATCTTCGTGTTTCGCACAACAAAAAAAACTTTTATCTCTTTGTCATGCGCTAGACTAGTACACCAATCTGCGCGAAATTTTCTCTGCCTATTCAACTTGCAGGAAATCCCGGCCGACATCTTTAGTCACTTTCCAGTGCTACCTCGGTACATATCAAATTCATCTTTATAGGGAGAACTCGAGCAGGAGCAATCGCAGTGTGAGACTGTGAGTGTGTGACAGCGGGAAGAAAATGAGAGGAGGTTGTTGTTGTCGACGAGACTCGAAAGAAAGTGTGAAGAAATCGAGCTGAGTCAATGGCGAGTGACAAAGAAAGGTAGGTCTCCAAAGTCTTGCATCAAAGTATGCTTGTTCTATTCTCCATTTGGCATTTCCGGGCGCTTCAAGAAACTTTGTTTGACGATTATAGCCTACGGTTGTTGGAAAGGGCTTCTCTACAGTTTGTTCAGTCTAAACGTGAGAGGAAAAGCTAAAATATATAGCCTAGTTCCTACAGTTTGAACTTTTAAAATACTTGACTAGTGCATCAATCTAACAGTGCTAAACCAGGGAGTTATGTCTAATGTTACCGTTAAGGATGCTAAATAAATGTTTTATAAAATCATAACAAAATCTTTGCATGTCATGTTATTGCATAGTTAACTGCAGAAAACACTGATACACCAAGGCCGATATCCATATAATAAACTCTAACAAGTAATGGTCAAATCCACTCTAGCCGATATACTTGCCAACGCAACAAAAAAATCCAACCTCACAAACACTGCACCACGGAAAACCCGCTCTGTCGAAACTAGTCGGCCTCCCACCATTGCCCGAGAGAAGAAATTGTGACTGCTATAAGAGGAGTAGATAATGACTCACCCGTGGAGGTAAATACACAAGCGCACCACAATCATGCTTCGAATGTTTTGTCTAACCCACCAACGCCCAACACCACAAGTTCGATGGCGACGTATTTGCCCACACGACACGAGATCAATGCTCTCAAAGCTCCGTCTACTCGCCGCTCCACATTTTGGGATGGATCTCCCGAGATGCTACCGCTCACCACTGAACTGATAAGCTACACGACCGAACTACTTGCATCCCAAGTTGCACAAGGCACCCCTCGTGTAAATTAAAACACAACAAGGGCTAAGACCGTTCCGTACCGTTCCGTAGCTTAATTACAAATGGGTACAGAGTGACCTTATCGCTTAATGTGCTTGAGTTTGCAGAGCGGGGGTCAACCATGAGGGATCAGTGGTCCTTGAATTTCTTCTGAGGAAGAGTGATACAAATGTTCCAGCCATGGCGGATTTGGAATGAAAGAGCTGATGTCAAAAGAAACTTGTTGGTGCAGATGGTGGGAACGGAGAAAAAATAAATGTGACGAACCGGTTCATATACCGGCAAGGAGTTCATAGGCAATACTTGTTATGGCGCTAAATTCTCCACGTCTTGTAAGAAGACATCCGGTATCGGACGCCCTGGTTGGGGAAAAAACCTGAGGGTTTTGTTAAACTAAATGTTGATGCGGCCTTTTAAAATGCTGATTTTATATGTGAGCAGTCCTGCCAGACTACCGAGGTACATTTATCGGTAGTTCTTGGTGCGGTATACCCAATACTGTTGATGCGGCCAACGCAAAAGCTAGAGCTCTTCGAGATGGACTTCTACTCGAAGGGCAGGTGGGATGCAATCATGTGATAGATTGGTGATGAATAGTGAGTGTATGGAAGTGATCGAAGCAATGCAAGATGGAGGTAATTCAATAGGACGTGCTGCACAGGAGTGCTCCTTTTTAGTTAAAGGTTTTACTAGTGTTAAATTTGCTCATTGTCCCAAGGAAAAGCAACTTTGTGGCCCATACTCGTTGGCTTGTAATGCAGAGGGACCTCATTCCATTGTTAAGCATGAGAATCTGCCTGATTTTTATTAGCTATTTGGCAAACAATGTAGTAAGTTTAATCAATAATCAATGAAGGTGCCGCGGTGGCTTTCCCTCATAAAAGAAAAAGGAGAATCCCTCAGGTTAGAATCGCTCATAATCAATGCAGGCTTCAGCACTCTAGGTTGTTTTGACCTTTTATTTGAGACTATCTGAGATAATTTAAAGGCTATACGTCATCTTGTTATGGAGAGACTATGTGTGAATTCTGGTTAGTTGTATCGATTCGTGTAAGTTAGTATTAAGTAACAAACGCCACTTTATCGAAAAAAAGTGATCGACAAAGTGTGAAAAGAATAGAGAAATAACAAGCTCATTGAATAGTTGAAATAGCGGGCAAATACCTTGCGTGCATTCTACTTGATTCCGTGACGAAATATGGTCAAAGGCAGACCAAAAAAAAGAAGCAAAGGAGGCTGTCTGGTATCGTAATCATGCCATGTAGATTTCCACTGTCTGCAACTGAGATCCTTGCTTTGTTTCTATCTTAAATTTACTCCAAACGCGGCAGTGATTATGAGCGAGATCACAGTGGTTGTTTTCACTTGAGGTAAAGTAACAGAGTATAGATTATACATTGTACTTGAAGAAAACATGATTTGAGCTGCAGAAACAGATCACGATGATTTAAGATTGAAGAATGATTGATACATGCGCACTATATATCCGGTGCAAATCGTATTGTCCACTAAGAGATGTCTTTTTTTTTAGTTAAGCAATGTGACGCTGACACCTGCATATTTTTTTATTCGGAGCAACTATAATAAATTTATATATCTTTGAAGCACATCTCTAATGGAGCATTTGTATGACTTTGGACCTACCAATTAGCATTTTTTAGAAGATCAATTAGAACTTTTAGTACCAATATTCTAACTCCACATTTCAACATGGAAATCATTTTCAGCTCAAGGGTGCACATGAACCCACTGGTGGGAAATACATTTCAGAATATAAAAAAATCGAAATAAAATTCTGCATGTACATCTAGACATTCTATGATTGTATAGTTTTCACTGCAAAAAGAAAAAAACTTCTGTCCCAAGTAAAAAATAAAATTTGTATTACTCCAAACATGACTATTCATGGTTTCTTTTTGTCTTCGGGTGTATCTGGAGGCATCGGAATGATGTGATGTTCAATGGCGTTACACCGGAGGCTCGAGCTATTAGGGGTATGGTCAAGGATGAGTTTCATAGTTGGCGTCTAGCTAGGATTTTCCGCTCGAAGACCTTCGGTTTTCTTGAGCCTTTTCCTTTTTCGTGGAGGGATGGAGATTAGGCTTCGCTTTGGGAGTTGTCACCCATGTTGACCACATGTACTAAGTGGTGAGGGCCTTCTGACCTCTTCTTCTATGTGATCAATACACCTTCCAGGGTGTATTCTCGAAAAAATGGTTTCTTTTTGTCTTTTTACATAGGAAAAAATGTTCCTTTTCCATGAAAACTTATATGCATACATTGTATGTCCAGATATACACCTGAATTTTTTGTTGGAATTTTTTAACATTTTAAAATTTACTTTTTTATGCATTTTTTATAATAGGATTATATGCACGTACGAGCCAAAACACCACCTCCCAGAGATTTATTTCCCCGACTACACGAAGTAAGCTGACTGTCGACATAAGGTAATTTCTACAGCTGGGTCGAGAAAATAGCTGAAAAGGGTATGTTGTCATGTCGGTTTCAACTAGGCTGATGGGGATGCTGTCCAAAAAAAAAAAATAGGCTGATGGGGATAAAAGGCAAATAATCGTCGGCGTGCAAATTATGAATTATAAAGCCATCCATGTACACCCATACAGTTCTCTTTTTATATTAAAAAAGAAACATAAAATCATGTGCATGCAGCTTTGCATCCTTGCTAGTTTAAGCAAAAGAAAGATGGGAATTGTCTTTGCAAAGAATGCACACTAGCTACCAAGAACATATGCGTGTAGCATGTGGACCAGCAGAGGATATGAGGAAGCCGACGCGGTTATGTCTGGCCAATGCATAAAACTACTTGTGTACGCTCGCAAAAATAGGCGACCACCGTCACATGCAACAGACTTAATTAACTACTACAGTACAAAGCAACAAGAACGATATGAACATCTTTATTCGTTAGCCAGAAAGATGCAATAAGAGATCAAGAAAGTTGAGCCATTTCAGGCGCTTTCAAGCTTGAAGCAAGGCTCGACCTATATCGGCAGGTGTTCCAAAACAAGTCACTGGCATCCTAAGTCCTAACCTAACCCCACTGAGCTGATAGGCTCTTTTTTTCCCACTTCTCCGTCAGAAAATCAAGGAGGAAAAAAATAAAGAAAGAAAATACCAACATGTTGTGCCTTTTTGCCCAGTATAAAACTGGCACACATCCTACCACCTTGAACAGGCAGCAGCATCTCTCGATCTCGATCTCTTCTTCCCATTTCTGCCTTTCGAGTTTTCGTTCAACCTTTCCTCCACTTACTGGTCTTTGCAGTAGCAGCAGCATCTTTCCATTGTCGACATGAGGCTTCCCGTGGTGTTCTTTGCGTGCTGTGCTCTCTTGGCACTACTGCATTGCGCAGAGGCGGCCAAGGCCAGGCACTTGAAATGGGAGGTGAGCAACATGTTCTGGTCGCCAGACTGCGAGGAGAAAGTGCTCATCGGCATCAACGGCCAGTTCCCCGGCCCGACGATACGCGCCAAGGCCGGCGACACCATCGTCGTCGAGCTCAAGAACGGACTGCACACCGAGGGCGTGGTCATCCATTGGCACGGCATCAGACAGGTAACCACATGAGCACACTGTTTTATATGTGCTATCCTGCTTCATACAGATCGAGCTTCGCTAGGAGATGTCGCTCTTTTGCTAACATTTCAGCAACGGTATGAACAATGATGACAGATTGGGACGCCATGGGCGGACGGCACAGCGGCGATCTCCCAGTGCGCGATCAACCCCGAAGAAACCTTCACCTATCGATTTGTCGTCGACAAGGTACCAACTACTACTGACCACATCTCCTACATGCCATGCATCATTGTTCATGTCAAGAAGGAAGCTCAACTTAATCTCAAGTTTACTTTCAAAAGTTGCAACTTGTTTGTTCTTGGACATGTGGATGATGAAAATCTGTTCATGGCTGCAGCCGGGGACATACTTCTACCACGGGCACTTTGGAATGCAGAGGGCAGCAGGGCTGTATGGGTCCCTGATCGTGGATGTAGCAGATGGGGAGGAGGAACCGTTCAAGTATGACGGCGAGCTGAACCTGCTACTCAGCGACTGGTACCATGAGAGCATCTATAACCAGATGGTTGGCCTCTCCTCCAGCCCCATGAGATGGATCGGCGAGCCGCAGGTAAACCTTCGGTTACTGATCTCCCAATACAAATCACAAAAATGGTTTCATGATCGGCTTGACTTGCAATCAGAACCAACGAAAAGCGCAGTTTCGAGTAAAATCCAAAACACAGAAAACATTTTCTTGACCTTGAGCACTTCCATCCAAATATGGCACTGGCAGTTTGTAGCACATCCATCTGATTGAGCTGATCCCGGCAAGACCACACGGTTTTTGTTCTCTTCTGAAATTCTGAACTGGAACCACGCTAGAAAAGTTCAGTTAACCGGTGAATTGGGTGCTTTACACCTCATCAACCTCCTTAGTTTCGAAAATGAATACACCACTTTCCTGATATAATTTTGTCAATTGATACTTCGTAATTATGCAGACATGCCGGGTTCAATTATTGTTACGCACTATGGTTAAATAAAATGAGCCACTTATATAGGATAGTAAAAGGCATAGGATTTTTTTAAATGAAAATGCTTATTCTTTTCAGTTAAATAATAGTTTCGGACAACTTTTGGGTTGTTGCTAGACACTCAGTGCATATAGTTGAGCAAACATGGCCTCAAAGATGCAGCTGATGGTAATAAACTGATAATGCCCAACAGTCAGCTTTCTAATCAGCAACAAAAAGGTTACACAAGCATCCATGGCCAACTGTCCTGATGGTAAAAGGCATGGTTAGGATTTTTTAATGGAAATGCTTGCTCTTGTTAGTTAAATAATAGTTTAGAACAAATCTTGGGTTGTTGCTAGACACTCAGTACAGTTAAGCAAGCATGGCCTCAAAGATGCAGCTGATGGTGATACTTATAATGCGGATTGTCAGCTTTCTCATCAGGACAAGAAAGCTTACATGCATCCAGGACCAACTGTGCTGATCAGAAAGGCAACAAAACAAATGGAACCCACCCTATAGGTCTTCCTAGAAAGAAGCAATCCCACCTCAAAAAAAGTGTACCATGTATAGGACACTTTGTAGTCTCAAGACCAGTATTATATGTGTGCTAACAGTGTCGGGACAGATCATGTTCCTATGCACAGCCCAAGCATGCTTTGCATTGCATACACACAGAGCACAAATTTCTGTAGAAATGCTTTGGCGTGTCACAAGGGCACATGATTTTCAGAGGGGACACTTGTGGTCATGTGTCATCGAAAAGCATCCATGCAAGGACCCTTTCTCTCTCGATCTTGGAAACATCTGCCCGGTGAGATGCACGATGCAGAGCAGATGGTGTGTTTTATTTTTAAAAAGTTACAGAGTGAGCAGTGAGGTAGTAGTACTATTATTGTGTGGGGTGCTTTGGCTTAGCGATTGGGTGGTCAGGAAAAAGTCAAGCCAGCATGAGTGCATCATGGTGGTAGATCTTTTTCTTGTGTGCACACTGCACATCCATTGCTTATGCAATGGATGTGTTGGGGAAGAAATTCCAACAAGAACAGTGATGTGTCACTGCCGATTCACACTATGAGGATCAGCTAAACTACAAGTCCTTGGGGATTTGAGGTCCATGGTTGGCAGGATCAGTGCTACCATCTACACTGTTGGAACATTGATCTGTTGATTTACTAACACAAGCAAAATATAACTGGAAGTGTTCACTTAATAATGGGCAATAAACATTATGATCTGAATCTCTGGTCACCTTAGCTAATTCAGGGTAAATTTTACATTGGAAGATGTTTTCTTCTTGCAACCATGATGAGAGGTTCTGCCGGAATTTTTGTGTTAACGACATGCACCGTGTTTTCTTGTTTTGCTGCAGTCGTTGCTGATCAACGGTAGGGGGCAGTTCAACTGCTCGCTCGCGGCGGCGCACACGCCAGGCACCAAGCAGTGCACCGCCGGCGGCAACAAGCATTGCGCCCCGGTGATCCTCCCCGTCCAGCCCAACAAAACCTACAGGCTCAGGATCGCCAGTACCACCTCGCTGGCTTCTCTCAACCTCGCAATCGGGGTAAGCAAATCCAAGATTCATAATTCTCCAAGGCCAAGGACAGAACAGTGTAAACTGTTGGTGCAATGTACAGAATCATGATCGCTCGTTCATCGTTTCAGAATCACAAGCTGACGGTGGTGGAGGCCGACGGCAACTACGTGGAGCCGTTCGTGGTGGACGACATCGACATCTACTCCGGCGACAGCTACTCCGTTCTGCTCACCACCGACCAGGACCCGTCGTCCAACTACTGGATCAGCGTCGGCGTGCGCGGCCGGATGCCCAAGACGGCGCCGGCGCTGGCCCTGCTGAACTACCGGTCCAACCGCGGGTTCAAGCTGCCGGCCATCGCGCCGCCGGTGACCCCGGTGTGGAACGACACCGCGCACAGCAAGGCCTTCGCGAACAAGATCCGCGCCCGCGCCGGCACGCCCGCGCCGCCGGCGACGTCGGACCGCCGCATCGAGCTGCTGAACACGCAGAACAAGATCGGCGGGCACATCAAGTGGTCCATCAACAACGTGTCCATGGTGCTCCCGGCGACGCCGTACCTGGGCTCCCTCAAGATGGGGCTGAAGACGGCGCTCGCCGCGGCGCGGCCGGCGGACACGTTCGGGCGCGCCTACGACGTGACGAAGCCGCCGCAGAACCCGAACACGACGACGGGGGACAACGTGTACGTGCTGCGGCACAACACCACCGTCGACGTGGTGCTGCAGAACGCCAACGCGCTGGCGCACAACGTCAGCGAGGTGCACCCGTGGCACCTGCACGGGCACGACTTCTGGGTGCTCGGCTACGGCGAGGGGGCGTACAAGGGGGACGCCGCCGACGCGGCGAGGCTCAACCTGGTGAACCCGCCGCTGCGGAACACGGCGGTGATCTTCCCATACGGGTGGACGGCGCTCCGGTTCGTGGCGGACAACCCGGGCGTGTGGGCGTTCCACTGCCACATCGAGCCGCATCTTCATATGGGCATGGGTGTCATCTTCGCCGAGGCCATCGACCAGGTCGGGAAGGTGCCCAGGGAGGCCGTGTCGTGCGGCGCCACGGCCACCGCGCTCATGAACGGCGACCACCTCTGATTGTGTGTGGATCACCTCTGAGGCAGGCTCTTTTTGAGAAGTGGTAATCTCTTCTGCATCGGTTGCACTTGCAACTGAAGGGTAAGCGTTTTTTGTGATTGCTAATTAGTTAGGGTTCTTCTATTTATTCCCCACTCTTTGCGATTAGAGTGCGATTGTATTATTTAACTAGTGCTTGCGATTTATTGGAATGCAACGGAATGGTTTTCTCGGCAGTAATGTGATGTCAACAATGTTCACTATTGCTGAATATTTATGTGAATAAAGTTATTCAAAGCAGACGTGTTTTTTTTTTGCTAACCTTTAATGCAGCTTAATCAAAAAAAAATGAAGGTATCAAATGATGAAATGATCAAGATTCGAATCTCCAAATATCAGTCCCAAATTTCCTTGCGTCTTTTTCGCCTTCTGGAGATATTTAAATTCTTAATTAAATGAATTCCATATCATTTTAAAATAGAGAAAACACCCATAGCCTTTTTTTTAGGGCACTGCTAGCAATCGGATACCAAATTTATTGCTTCCCGCACCCCACCCACCCAGCCCTAACCGCCGCCGGCGCCGGTAGCGCCGCCGGGGCAAAGACCCACGGGGCGTGGCGGCGGCGAGGGCCCTTCCTCATCGATGCGTGGTGGACGGCGGCCGGATCTCCTCTCCTCGACGCATGGCGGACCGGCAGGCGTGGATGGGATGGGCGGCGGCGGCCTGCGCTGCGCCCCCTTCTCCCATCGGCTCTCCCTTCGTGGACCGGCCGGCGCGGATGGGATGGGCAGCGGCAGCCTGCGCTGTGGTCTCCCTCCTCCCGTCGGCTCTACGCAGCACTCCGGCAGGGGCTGGTGGTGGGCGGTGGCCAGGCCCATGGCCTGCGCCAATCCCCCCCCCGCCTCTCGTCGGTGAGTGGAGGCGATCTCGGGCTTCACCCGCGACACGAGGTCGCCCGGGGCAGCAGCCTTGGGTACGACGATGGAGGTGCCCTCTTCTTCGCCGGAGAGGGTCCGCCTGCGGTTGGTGGTGGTGGATCTATCGATCTATCACCGCGTTCTGGCGGCGAGATGGAGAAGCATGGAAGCCGGCGACGGTGTCGCTGGTGGAGGGTTGGAGTGGCCAGCCCGGGATGGTCACCGACGTGGGGGTCCGACCTGAATAAAGGCGGTGGTCCTAGGGTCTCTCTTGCGTGAAGAGGAAAACCTACCGGAGGCCTGGACTCGTGATCTGGCCGGTGTGTTGAGTTCCGGAAGGCTCCGCCGGCGAATGTAACAGTGCTTTTTGCCTGGCGTTTGCTGGATCGGTGATATTCGGTCGTGCGCACCCATGCTTTTATTCCGACCGATTGTTTCTAGAGGGAGCGGCGCGAAGCTCTTTTTCTGTGTTGACATCAAGTGACTATGGATCCATGATGAAAGTCGGAAGAAGAGAATTCATGAAGGCCGAAGGGGAGGACTAGCTAAGGGAAGTTCAAGTCTCCGCGCTGTTGAGGGACTTGCTTGGTGTTCCGGGCTTCACAGCAGCGGTATGAAAGTGGGGGCGACAACACAGGAGAAGTTCAGAGTCCTACCTTTCAAGGTGAAAACCCAAGGTCTGGCCTTAACTAGTTGTGTCTGGCAATGACCTTGTTGGAGGCATTGTTTTGAGAGCGGAGATTATCTTCAGGGTGAAAACATAAGATCTTTGATCGGGCGACGACGGTGCTAGAGCACTGTTCCCTTCTTGAAGGCGTCATTTTTTGGAGAGTATGTATTTCAGGTGTTGTCTTGTCGGTGGATGTATTCTTTGTTGTTAGGCCCGAGATACTGTAGCGGGACTTTTGTTTCTTAGTTTTCTTTTCCTTTTTTTGACTGTGTGCATCCGTAGTGCCATTAGGATGGTGCGTTGTTGCAGAGACTGGGTGTAATTGGTATCTTTTTTATATTAATATATTTTTTTATCGAAAAAAAATCTAGAGCCGAGGTGGGAGAGGAGGATACAGCAAAGGGGAGGAAATAGAGCCGGTTCCAGGTTTCAGTTCATCGACACCCAGCCAACACGTGTTCTCCTCCTTAGTAGTTGCCTGGCCCTCCGCCCATTGGATCCAGTCCTTCAGAGTAATGTGAAGTGGGCTTCAGAGCCTGCTTCGGCCCGTCCCTCCTGCCGTGGGGTCCATCCGAAGGCCCATGTGACGGTGGGCACATGGCAGATTTACAACCAGGCCCGCTGGTGGCAAACTCTAGTTCTTCATTTCTTCCCGTGACTCCCCTGCCCTCTGGTTCTTTATTTCTTTTGTGGTTGCATGGATTGTTTGGAGAGCTCCATCACCGTGTGTTCCGGGGCCGTGAGATCTGGCTCTTGTTTCCCATCAATCCTCCAGTTTTTTTAGATTCTTTGTACTAATATACAGCATGTAGTGGACGACAAAGCAACGAGAGTATTTGGAGAGCGTCCACGAATAAAACCTGCACATTGCAAAATATTTCTCTCTCTCAAATTCCATAGTCATTCGATCTGAATGCGGGATTAAAACCATAAGCCTGATGACGGAACACGGAGACCTAGGATGTATAAGGTCATGACATGAGCGATTTGGAGTATTCGGATCTCATTCGTGCGGTACCTCTCATCCTCACTACGATTATTTGGGGGTGTGGATTTAGGGTCGCGGAGTAATCCGCGTCGACAGGTTTGGTGTTGCCGCAACTTCGTCGCCAAACCTCCCTAAAGGGTGTCGAGCTAGCCCCTATCCCACATTCTACTTTGTGTCGGTGGAAACACTAGGCCAACTCGCTGGTCCGACCAGCAGGGTTGCAATGCGGTCGCTTTCTTTTTTGCAGTTTTTAATCGAAAAACCTGTGTATACTGCATAAAAAGAAAAGGAATAGCCAAATTATCATGGAAGCCCATGCCTCCTTGCGAACGGAATAGCCAATTTATCCCAGGCTAACCAACGCATGGATCTCTTATCCAAATTTCCACTCCACCAAAATCTTCCCACAATAGATGTGATGTTTTTTGCATGATCCTTTAAAGAGTAAGAAACAACTCATACTATGGATTGGTTTGGCTTGAATCACTGATTTTAGTAAAGCTTCCTTCCCTTGATACGAGAAATTCTTCTCTGCCCATCCATTGATGCTACTTCTTGCACTTTCAGCAATGAGTTCAAAAGCTTCACTTGTCAATTTTCACCAACTGGGGATATTCAGACTTTGCTTCACCTCCTCTGTGAGATCAGTGATCACTCTTCTCCTTATTTACTTTATGTCCCCATGACAATTTGTAAATATTCAAAATTTCATTAAGTCTGATCGCACCTGCATCGTTTGCATTGATGAAGATTAAACCTATGCTAGCTCTTCCCCTGGCCACAGGTAAATTGCATGTCAAAGATACATATTTTTTCGACAAAGAGCATATATTAATATTGCGGAGATACCAATTACACCCAGCCTCTGCAACAACGTGTTGCCCTAGCAGCATTACGGATGCACACAGCCAAGAAAAAAAATTACATAAAAGAAAAGACTCGCTAGAGTGGTTTATGTCAAATATACATATTAACATGTGTGTGTTCATGGCTTCATGCTGAAGTCCTGAAATTCTTTTTTCAAGAAGGAAGGGAACACTACCTTCTGCTCCCGAGGGCACCGGTTTGCTCTCTCCAGTGAAGGATCGGAGCACTACGGCCGGCCGCCGTGGTGGAGGTGCCGGTTAGCAGCACCTTTTTCCATAAAACAGCTCTCAATGTCGTTCGTATCTCCCTACCAGGTTCTTCTTTGCTTGAATTGTCTTGCTCACCACTCGGTAAGACAAAAACGAGGACGTCCATCCCAAATCTTAGCTGGCAAAACATAACGACACAAGAACAAGGTTTTCTGATGGGCCGATAGATATCACCCACAACTGAACCGATCGTGTCTCACGACGCGCGCCGAAAGAGACCTGGCTAATCTCCACGCGCGTATGGGGCATCAGCGACGTACCATGGAAAGCAAACCATACGTGTAACACGATCCCCAGCTTCGGATCGGGAACGGAATCACGCAAACTGAAACCGAGCAGACACGCCGGCCGGCCGGCCGTCGTGCGAAACGACCTCATCGGAACGTCCACGACGCGGACGCGAAACTGCTCAAAGAAGACGACGGCATTCACAATCACAAGTTCACATCCGTAAATCAGAGGGTCCTCGTCTCATCAGGCTGGTGCCCCCGCTGGCGCTAGGAGGGGCGCTACCGCCCGTGACGGGGCGATAGCGAGGCGAGAGCGGGGCGAGACGGTAGCGTCGGGCGGTGGCGCGGGCGCCCGGCGTTAGGGCGCGGTATCGCCCGCTTATAGCCTGCGTTGGAGGCGAGAGCGGGGCGAGAGGGAGGCGATAGCGGTGCTAGTGGGGACGGTAGGGAGACGGTAGGGAGGAGAGAGAAGTGAGAGCTGGCACTATAGCCCGTGCACTGACACCGTGGGGTGAGACCGTGAGACAGGGGCGGGCCCAGCTCAATTCATGGGTATTCAGATGAATACCTATTATTTTTGTGAAAATATTTCATGTATATAGCATATGTATGATGTGCTTTGGTATTCGGCTAATTTTTAGCTCATGAGCATGATATGTCTGCTCCTCACCAGCGGTACTCCTCCGATTCAAAGCCAACCCCCATCTCACCTCCAAACACTCCAAACACTCAGCGGCACATGGCCCAACTTTGCAACTCAACACCCATCAGGATTCAACACTTAGCCCGGCCAACTACAAACAGAGCGAGAGCGTCGTAGCATTGAGCGAGCGCAAAGAAAACCCAGCGCCTTTCTCTCCCTTGATTCTACTAAAAACCTCTTTCCTTCTAGATTACCATGGTTGGCAAACAAGAAGCCTCTAAGTTAGCAAGGTCAGAAGATAAAGAGGCCACCCAAAACAGAAAATATTTATTAAAATTTTTAAGCTTTCATGTTGAGTTGTTAAATCTTGTCTTAGTAAAAAAATCAAATTTGAATACCCATTGTCGAAATCCTGCGCCCGCCCCTGCCGTGAGAGTGAGGTGAGAGTGGGGTGAGAGTGAGGTAAAAGCTGACGTGGCGAAGCTATAGTGGGATGATGCATTGGCACCAGGCCTCGGAGAGAGAGAGAGCCGTCACCAGTGATGTGCACACGCATGTCGAATCGAGCAGAGGGGCAGAGGGAGCAGGAGTACGCAAGGTTCGGTGCGGCCATCCGCTCTTCGCGTATTGCGTGCACATGCATTGCCCCACTGGGTGTGGCCCCTACGGATGGCATGGCATTGGCAGGTCCAAAATAGATGGGCTCACACTGCATGTATGGTAGCTCCCTCGCTCACGGCCTCACCGGAACTGCTAGCTGCCAACGAAAATATCATGCATGATGCACGTTTCTGATCGAGCCCGGCGATGCTGATAAGACCGTGGCTGCTAGCTAGCTAGGAGCTCCACGGCGCACCGTCCGTTGCTGCAATGTACCGGCATATAGTACAGCACGTAGACGACGACAAAGCAACGGGAGTATTTGCATAGCGCCCACGAACAAAAGCTGCACATTGCAAAAAAAAAGTTTTTTCTCTCTCTCTCTTTCAAATTTCATAGAATCATTTCGATCTGAATGCGGGATGAAAAACATAAGCCAGATTTTTTTTCGATAAAGGGAATATATTAATATCAAAAAGATACCAATTACACCCAGCCTCTGCAACAACGCACCACCTTAATGGTACTACGGATGCACACAGCCAAAAAAAGGAAAGAAAACTAAGAAACAAAAGTCCCGCTATAGTATCTCGGGCCTAACAACAGCAATACATCCACCGCCAAGACAACACCTGAAATACAGACTCTCCAAAAACGACGCCTCCAAGAAGGGAAGAGTGCTCTAACACCGTCGTCGCCCGATCAACGATCTTAGGTTTTCACCCTGAAGATAGTCCCCACTCTCAAAACAATGCCTCCAACAAGGTCATTGCCAGGCACAACCAGTTAAGGCCAGACCTTGGGTTTTCACCCTGAAAGGTAGGACTCTGAACTTCACCTGTGTTGTCGCCACCACTTTCATACCGCTGCTGTGAAGCCTGGAACACCAAGCAAGTTCCTCAACAGACGCGGAGACTTGAACCTCCCTTAGTTAGTCCTCCCCTCCGGCCTTCATGAACTTCTCTTCTTCCGACTTTCATCATGGATTCATAGTCACTTGATGTCAACACAGAAAAAGAGCTTCGCGCCGCTCCCTCCAGAACCAATCGGTCGGAATAAATGCATGGGTGCGCACGACCGAATACCACCGTTCCGACAAACTCCGGGCAAAACAGACCATTGTTACATTCGCCGGCGGAACCTTCCGGACCTCAACACTCCGGCTAGATCACGAGTCCGGAGCCTCCGGTAGGTCTTCCTCTTCACGCAAGAGAGACCCTAGGACCACCGCCTTTATTCAGGTCGGACCCCCACGTCGGCGACCATCCCGGGCTGGCCACTCCAACCCTCCACCGGCGACTCCGTCGCCGGCTTCCATGCATCTCCATCTCGCCGCCGGAACACGGTGATAGATCGATAGATCCACCACCACAAACCGCAGGCCGACCCTCTCCGGCGAAGAAGAGGGCCACCTCCACCGTCGTACCCAAGGCTGCTGCCCCGAGCGACCTCGTGTCGCGGGTGAAGCCCGAGATCGCCACCGGCGAGAGGCGGGGGGAAATTGGCGCAGGCCATGGGCCTGGCCGCCACCCACCACCAGCCCCTGTCGGAGTGCTGCGGAGACCCGACGGGAGGAGGGAGCGCAGGCAGGCCGCCGCCGCCCATCCCAACCGGGCCGGCCCAGGGGAGAGCCGACGGGAGAAGGGGGCGCAGCGCTGGCCGCCGCCGCCCATCCCATCCGCGCGTCCGCCATGCTCGAGGAGAGGAGATCCGACCGCCGTCCACCACGCGTCGACGAGGAAGGGCCCCCGCCGCCGCCACGCCCCGTGGGTCTTTGCCCTGGCGGCGCTACCGGCGGCGGCGGCGACGGCGGCGGCGGTTAGGGCTGGGAGGCTGGGGTGCGTGAGGCTGGGAGCCCTCGTCTCCTCAAACACAAGCCAGATGACGGAACACGGGAACAAAGGATGTATACGATCATGACATGAGCGATTTAGAATATTCGATTTTCATTTGCACATGTATATCCACTCATGTGGCACATCATCCTCCTTAGGGATCTTTGGGGATGTGGATTTAGGGCTGGCGAGCAATGTCGCGGTGGAAATCCCTTAACTCAATTCCGGTTTGGCGCCTTCCACGTGCTGAGGCTACGTCCTCTCTTGGCATGCCTTTTCTCCTATGCTATATGGTGTGAACCCGTCGAAGCGATCTTGTAGTACTAGTGAGTCCCTGTTGCTGCAATGCCGGTGACACGACCATCGAAGCTTACTGCTCGGCCTCCTCGCCTCTTGGCTGGATGCTCAGTAGGGAGGGCCACATGAGGAGTTGGTTGCGGTGGTCTTGTTGTTGTTGTTGTTTGGAGATGTTGTTCCCTTCACTATAGTTTGTAGCAGTGCGTTGTTGTTGTCGTGTCATGCTTTTGTTCATGATGTTGATATCCTAGCTTGCTAGTTGTTGTATGCTTTTCAGGCATGGTTTTCCTTATAAACTGTGCCATTGTTCTTCTATAATAAATGAAAAAGCAATGTTTTATTCGTCCAAAAAAATGTGGTATTTCGTTATATGATTCATATAAGATCCATATGTCTAGAGATCGTCATATTCATCGATCAAGACTTAAAGAAAAAATTGGGGAACTACCAAATTGTTGCAAAAATGCACTAGCCGATTTCATCATCATGGGCAAGTGTTCACATCATGTTTTAAGTTTTTTTATTTGCAAATCATAATCATGTTTAAAGTTAAGTTGCTAGTTTGCCTTTTCTAACCATTAAGGTGGTGGTTTGTGTTGCTGAAACAAAACGACCGTGTTCCTCTATCTGTGTTTAAAAGTTGCTAGAGAGAGCCATCCCTATTCTTCCCCAAACGCTTATAAAAGGCACGCCACCCAACGGCAAAACTCCACAGTCCACAGCACCCCCTACCAAAAGCCACGATGGCCAAGCCTCACACGAGTAGTGACCACCTAGCAGCAGTGCAGCTGCTGCTATGCTGCACGCTCCTCGTGGCCTTCGCCGCTCCCACCGCCACCGCGGCCTCCGCTCCTGCTGCTCCGTCCCCGGCGAAGGTGAACATGACATGGGACGTGGAGTACATCCTGTGGGCGCCGGACTGCCAGCAGCGGGTGATGGTCGGGATCAACGGCAAGTTCCCCGGCCCGACCATCACCGCCCGCGCCGGCGACGTCGTCCGCGTCACCGTCAACAACAAGCTTCACACGGAGGGGCTCGTCATCCACTGGCACGGCATGCGGCAGGTCGGCACGCCGTGGGCGGACGGCACGGCGTCCATCTCCCAGTGCGCCATCAACCCCGGGGACTCCTTCACCTACGAGTTCGTCGCCGACAAGGTACCCAACGCATAACAATCCAACTATTGTTTCGCTAGAAACCACTATGGTCCTGGCTGGCTGGGCAAGTGAAGAGTGAACTGGCCGATGCGCCGCCGCGTGCTTACAAGTTTTGTTTGTTTGTGCGTGAAGCCCGGGACGTTCTTCTACCACGGGCATTTCGGGATGCAGAGGGCGGCGGGGCTTTACGGGTCGCTCATCGTGAACGCCACGGCGGCGCAGGACGAGCCGTACCGGAGGGACTACGACGGCGGCGAGCTCAACGTGCTGCTCAGCGACTGGTACCACGAGAACGTGTACGCGCAGGCGGCCGGGCTGGAGCGCAAGGACAAGCACTTCGAGTGGATAGGCGAGCCTCAGACGATCCTGATCAACGGGCGAGGGCAGTACGAGTGCATGCTGGGCAAGGTCACGAGGTACCACAGGGGCATCGACAGGTACGCCAAGACGTGCGTCAGGGGCAAGGAGGCCAAGCTGTGCAGGGACGAGGAGCGGTGCCTGAGGCGGAGCGAGTGCGGGCCCTACTGCCCCGAGAGCCAGTGCGCGCCCGTCGTCTTCGACGTGGAGCCTGGCAAGACGTACAGGCTGAGGATCGCCAGCACCACCACGCTCTCTGCTCTCAATCTGCAGGTCCAAGGGGTAAGCAAGAAATTACTCCTCTTTCTTGTGTTGTCAGTCTTCAGTAGCACTGTAGTAGTAAGAAAACATGTCTGTTGACACGTTCTGGTAATTTTGCGTGCAGCACGAGCTGACGGTGGTGGAGGCGGACGGCAACCCGGTGGAGCCGTTCAAGGTGACGGACATCGACATCTACTCCGGCGAGAGCTACTCCGTCCTCCTCACGACCAGCCAGAAGCCTACCTTCTACCGACCGGGGGCCTTCTGGATCTCGGTGGGCGTGAGAGGGCGGCACCCGAAGACGCTACCGGCCACCGCCGTCCTGAGGTACACCAACAGCAAGTTCGACTGGCCGGGCAGCGCGCCGCCGGAGACTCCGGCCTGGGACGACATAGACCACAGCAAGAGCTTCACGTACAGAATCAAAGCCCTGAGGAACAACGCCATCACCAAGACACGTCCGCCGAGGTCATCGGCGCTGAACCGGACGATCGTGATGCTGAACACGCAGACGATGGTGGGCGGGCACGTGAGGTGGGCGATCAACAACGTGTCCCTGGCGCTGCCGGCCACCCCGTACCTGGGCGCCTACCACTACGGCCTGCAGGGCAGCGCCTTCGACGCGGCGGGGGAGGCGCCGGACGGGGTGCCCGAGGGGTACAACGTGAGCCGGCCGCCGGGGGAGAACGAGGGGTACGCGGCGCGGCTGAGCGACCGGGTGTACGAGCTGCCGCACGGCGCGCTGGTGGACGTGGTGCTGCAGAACGCGGACATGATGAGGGAGAGGGCGAGCGAGACGCACCCGTGGCACCTGCATGGGCACGACTTCTGGGTGCTCGGCTACGGCGACGGGCGGTACGACGCCGGGAAGGACTTGGCGAGGCTGAACATGGAGGACCCGCCGCTGCGGAACACGGTGGTGGTGTTCCCGCACGGGTGGACGGCGCTGCGGTTCGTCGCCGACAACACGGGGGCCTGGGCGTTCCACTGTCACATCGAGCCGCACCTCCACATGGGCATGGGCGCCGTCTTCGTCGAGGGAGTGGAGAAGATGCGCGAGCTCAAGGTGCCCAGGGAAGCAATGATGTGCGGGGTGATCAGCACGTCCGCCGCGGTCGTGACACCCGCTGCGCCGCGCACACCGGCGCCGGCGCCGTGATGTCAGAGTTCATGGATAAGCTCCTCCTCCTCGCATGCCCGTTCCAGCACATCTGTTGTCATCTGTCAGTGCCGAGTGCGAACCAAGGCCTTCCCACTCGAACCAGAGAAATGATTGGTTGTCAAATGTAAAACGTTTGACTATATGCGCACTGAATAAAGAAATAAGTTTGCTATTTCCGATGAACTATATACACGCCGGCTTAAAATGAAATCAATCAAATGTAGTACCAAATTGAGTACAGAAATACGCAAATTGTAAAGTCCCGCCAGGTTCTAATTATAGTTCATGACAGATCAGAACAAATGAATGTGGAGTGGTGTTTTGGAACATGGGAGCATATGCTTTCTATATTTTGAATTGCATCTTGCACATATTTTGAATTTCAAAAAATTTGAAACAAACTTTTCGCACGTTTATCTTCATGTGCTATACGCTCACAAAGTTGTTTCATAAAAAATCAACTTATCATGTGACGTGTGTGAAAAAGACAAAATTCAATGCTTAAAATAAAGCTTTTAACAAGATAAATTTTCTTATTTTTACATAGACCATAAAAAATATCAGTTTTTCATGAAACTTGACGAACGCACCTATATCATGCAGATGTACATGTAGAATTTTTTGTCAAAATTTTTTGACACTTCAAAATATGATTTTTTGGTAGAGGGAGCATACGCACCCGGGAGCCGAATTGAATTTCCGAATGATGTTTCCCATCTCTCTCGCAAAAGTAACAAAAGAAACTCGAGGTCCACACATTTCATGACAAGTTAACGAGCTCTCTGGCAAAAATAACAATAGAAACTTGAGGTCCACACATTTCATGTCAAGTTAATGAGACGTTAGAAGATACTCGCTCCGATCCATAGTAACATAGTGAGTGCCGTGGGTTTTAGTTAAGTGTCCAAGAAACCTACATACTTACCATGTGATCGGCCCAGGTAAGATACTGCTCCCAGAGTGACAGACAGTAAAGCCAAACAGTCCAGTATCAGGGTACCCTGCATACATAAGTTTGCACCAGCCTAACAGATGAAATCATTCCAGCATCGAGAAAGTATGCTGTAAGAAATAGTATCATCTCCACCGCAGTACAGACAAGGCATAAAATAAATTCAACAGGCATGGTCAACCAAGATCCGAAACAGTACAAGAGCACTCAATATATCTTTAGAATTACATAAGCATGCTAAAGCTGCAGCAAGTATCAAATTCTCTCTTCAACATCCGTGAACATCCGGTGATTCTTACTCCTACCAGACTACATACTCTACCAAAACCATGTAATCCCATCTCAAATTCCAGTTTCCTTTATATCAACTGAGCAGCACACCATGTATGAGATTGGAAGAAAACCTTGTCCGGGAGATGCTCTACAAGCAGACAGGAAGCTTATCTTGACAGTTGTTACATCAGTCGATCTTCACAGAAGCATATATCTTCCTCACAAACCAGAAGCAAGCATAGAAGCCAATAGTGCCAGTCAACACGAAGAAGGCATAAGAAATGATCAGCATGTAACCAAAGTACAGAATCCCTGAAACAAGCTTTGTGATCTCCAGCTTGTTGAAGAAGTAGAAGATAGCATAAGCAAAAAGATATAGAGCTGAAGAGCCTGCGGTCAGGTATGCCCGCCACCACCAGTGGTAGTCCTCGCTACATAGCTGGAAGTAGCAGAGGACAATTGTGATCTCAGCACAAGTTACCAGGAGAATGACGAAGACTATGAAGAGGAAGCCAAAGATGTAGTAGAACTGGTTCAGCCAGATAGATGTGAGGATGAAGAATAGCTCAATAAAGACAGCACCAAATGGCAATATGCCACCAGCGAGTATTGAGAAAGCTGGCTGCAGGTACCATGCTTGTTCAGGAATTTGCCTCGGAATCTTGTTTGTCTTGACTGGATCTTCAATAGCTGGCTGCTTGAATCCCAAGAAACTTCCAACAAAAACCAGTGGCACGGAGATGCCAAACCAGAGGAGGACCAGAGCAAACATTGTCCCGAAAGGAACTGCGCCAGATGATTTCTCACCCCAGATAAGGGCATTCAAGACGAAAAAGACCCCAAAGATTATACCAGGAAACATGAAGGCAGTTTTGAGAGTGATCTTCTTCCACTCATTGCCCTTGAACATCTTGTAGAGGCGGGATGATGTGTAACCAGCCAACACGCCCATGAAAACCCACAAAAGGACCATAGCTGTCATCAGTCCTCCACGGTTTGCAGGGGATAAGAATCCAAGTAGCGCAAACATCATGGTAACCACCGTCATACCAAAGAATTGCACACCAGTTCCAACATAAACACACAGAAGGCCTGAATGAACAGGAGGCCTGAAGGCATCACCATGCACTAATTTCCACCCAGTTTCTTCTTGGGCCTCCTCCTGATTGTCAAGCTGATTATAGTTTGCTATGTCCTTGTAAAGGGTTCTCATCATAATCATGGCTATCATACCAGAAAGGAAAAGGACAATCATCAAAGAATTAATGATTGAGAACCAGTGGATTTGGCTGTCACTAGAAAGAAGGTACACATCCCAGCGAGATGCCCATATGATCTCACTAGCCTGCAGCAGACCGATTGCAAATTAATCAACATGACAGGAACAAGAATATCAGCAACAGAGTGAGAAAGGAAATTACCTCAAAGGTAACATCGTAAGAGAATACAACGTATGCATCCGGAGCCACCTCTTGAGGTGTGTGACTACCAGGAGTTATCTTAGTGTTAGCGTTGCAAGTTTGCACTATAGGATTCTTGTCATCCCAGTCACCATATTCGTGCTTAATGCTGTATACAGGAGGAGAGTTAATTGACTAGTTATCATAAGCACATGAACCTTCAGATAAATATATAATCTATAAAGGGCAGGCAAAATATTGGCTATGTTGAACATTTGATATATCCTATCAATCCATTTGAAATCAATGAAATGATCAAAACATTCGATGAACATGAAATTCAATTCGTTTCATGCTGGCCAGCTATGCATACAAAACCATAACAAAACAAGATCAAATACACCATGAGGCATGCTAAGTTGGACATGACCAAGTATCCATACCTGCTAGGAATCACATGGAAGCCAACGATGCGAGCTTCTGGGGAGTTTAGGTCTTCATGGTACAAGACTTTAAAGCTCAAGTGATTGTTAATATAGTACTTGTCATCCTTGAGCTGCCAATATTGAGCCCAAATTAGATAACTTCCTTGATAACTATTTCAAGTTCCAATGAGTATCAATAAAACAGGTGAGATGCTCACCTTATAGCCAACTCGGTAACCATGCTCAAAGCCTGGTGCTTGGCTTCCTTCCCGTGTCTGCCTAGGGACCACAACTGGGAGATTATCCAAAATCCTGATAGAAAAACGCAGAAAAAAAAATACATTGTTAGGCACTGTACTATATATATAGCATATGCTGCACATATACCACAACAGCACAACTTGAACCAGTGGTAGCTAGATGGCCATGTTAATCAACTGGCAATAGCAAAAACTTCAAACTCAGAACATACATACATACATGTTCACTCGATATTCATCATCGATCTTTTCTTTGAAATTCTTTGCAGCTTCTGCAGAAAGTTTAGGTCGACAAACAACTTTGCAACTCTCGTCCCTCCTCATCTTGAACTGTAACCATTCGAAAATTAAACTGAAGTTAAAGAGCATACAACTTCTCATATTATGTTCTCCTGCTGCCTACACCCTAGAATTAACAGGAAACGTCATTTGTAGAGTTTTTTTTACATTATCATTTCTAGAGTAATTAATGCAAAATACAAGGTGGCATACTTACATTATAGACAGAATTTTCAATACGGTCCCCACGAAGGACTTCCCCTAAGTTTTCAGCACTGTTCTTAATTGCATCAGGCTTGCAGTAGTCCAGGAAATAATAGTCATATGGAAGTTGCGTCTTTATAGATGACAACTTGTTAACCTTCACCTGGAGATCATCATCCTGCAATATGAATGGTTGATTAGTCAACCCTATAAATCAATTTAGCAAAGGGAGAATATATATAGAGGAAAAATGGATGAAACTGCCAAACAACTAAGACTAGAAGTTTGGTTATTCAGCTGTAACTGCAATAACTATGTGGTAAGTTGGTAACCTTTTGTGAGAAGAAATAACAATCTCAATGCAATAGGAGGCCCATAAACAAGAGGATTCTATCAACTTGTAAATAATGAAATCAAGGAACACCTCAACTTAATGGCATTGAGAACAATATGCAAGTGAGCAATCCAACACCTTGGCCTTGACATACATTTTACTATTGTAGATTATATAACTTCTAGACAATTGATACTCATCAGAATAGCATCCAACCAAGATAAACAAAAAGGCTATAAAATGGTAAAGAACAGATCGTATGCGTCCACACCAAACTAATCATAGTGCGATAGTTCAACAGAAAAAAGAACCCGGCATACACGTGATTTTTTTAGATAATCTGGGCCTTCTAAATTACCAACTATAGTACATCAACAAGATAAAGGGACAATATCTTCATACCACACACGTGGCATTTCAAGCATTTGTTTTATCACATCTCTAGTTGTAGTTTGCTGCCATTCTATGAATGCACTTAGGATCTAGCAAGTTAGACGAAGAAAACACTTCAGTTCATGCCACTTTCCCAAGGTTTGTGATTGCAGTGTTTGAACCTCCGTGAAACCCGCCAACATAAACAAACAGCAGGTACAAGCAGACTTTTCTACCTACAACACCAAAATAGTTTACCACCGACGTAAATACTGTTGGGTTTCACTCTCAGGATGCTCTGTAATAACAGTACAAAGGAGACCAAATCGAACAGCAATACCATTTCCATTCACGCTAAGGAGAACTGAAACAACATCAGAATTCGACAGCGGGAACTAACAAAACGCACAGTGTTGCGTAAACTAAGTTATTAAACACAAACAATCAAAGGCTACGCGTGCATTACACCGTACAGCTTCTCGACAAGCCCAAAACGCGCGCGCAAGCAAACATAACCCGTACATTTCGCTCGCCACTTCCACTGGTCAGAACAGATCACTAAACCCTGAACCTAACAATCCTCCAAACGCGGGGGAACCTTCCAAAACGAGGGGAAACGAGGTCTGGCGAGCCAGATCTGAGCCAAAATAATTATGTGGTAAGTCGGTAACCTTTTCTCAGAAGAAACAACAATCTCAATGCAACAGGTGGCCCATAAACAAGAGGATTCTATAAACTTGTAAATAATGAAATCAAGGAACACCTCAACTTAATGGCATTGAGAACAATATGCAAGTGAAGCAATACAGATTGTATTTAGTTCTTCTGATCTCCTGACATAGTAACTGGACTAGGAGGCAACAAGAGACAGTAACCATGCACTTGTCTACAGGTGGGGCCTCTTCCAGCAGATCATCAAGCACATGCAAACACCTTGGCCTTGACATAAATTTTACTTTTGTAGATTATATTACTTCTAGACAACTGATACTCATCAAATAACATCCAACCAAGATAACCAAATAAGCTATAAAATAGCAAAGAACAGATCCTACGCGTCCACGCCAAACTAATCATAGTGCGATAGTCAACAGAAAAAAGAACTCGGTATACACATGATTTTTTTAGATAATCTGGGCCTTCTATATTAGCAACTATAGTACATCAACAAGATAAAGGGACAATATCGTCATACCACACAAGTGGCATTTCAAGCATTTTTTATCAAATCTCTTAGCTGTAGTTTGCTGCCATCATATGAAAACACTTAAGCCATAGCAAGTTAGACGAAGAAAACGCTTCAGTTCATGCCACTTTCCCAATGTTTGTGATTGCACTGTTTGAACCTCCGTGAAACCAGCCAACATAAAGAAAAAGCAGGTACATGCGGACTTCTCTACCTACAATAACAAAATAGTTTACCACCCACATAAATACTGTTGGGTTTCACTCTCAGGATGCTCTGCAGTAGTACAAAGGAGACTAAATCGAAAAAGGAACCAAACCATATGCAAGTTGTAAATGATGAATCAAGGAACACCTCAACTTAATGGCATCGACAACAATATGCAAGTTAGCAATACAAATTGTATCTAGTTCTTCAGATCTCCTGAGATAGTAACTGGATTAGAAGGCAACAAGAGACAATAACCATGCACTTGTCTACAGGTGGGGCCTCTTCCAGTAGATCATCAAGCACATGCAACACCTTGGCCTTGGCATAAATTATACTATTGTAGATTATATTACTTCTAGACATTTGAACTCATCAGAATAGCATCCAACCAAGATAACCAAATGAGCTATAAATGGTAAAGAACGGAACTTATGCGCCTATACCAAACTAATTATAGTGCGATAGTCCAACATAAAAAAAAAACTCGGTATACACATGATTGTTTAGATGATTGGGCCTTCTAAATTAGGAACTGTAGTACATCAAACAAGAAAAAGGGACAATGTCTTCATACCACACAAGTGGCATTTCAAGTATTTTTTTATGAAATCTCTTAGTTGTAGTTTGCTGCCCATCATATGAAAACACTTAGACCCTAGCAAGTTAGACGAAGAAAACACTTCAGTTCATGCCACTTTCCCAAGGTTTTTGATTGCAGTGTTTGCAATCTCTGTAAAACCCGCCAACATAAACAGCAGCAGGTACATGCAGACTTTTCTACCTACAGCACCAAAATAGTTTACCACCCACGTAAATACTGTTGGATTTCACTCTCGGGGTGCTCTGCAGCAGTACAAAGGAGACTAAATCAAACAGCAACCAAACGAAGCCAAGAAGTAAAAAACACTTAGGCCCTAGCAAGTTAGACGAAGAAAACACTTCAGTTCATGCCACTTTCCCAAGGTTTGTGATTGCAGTGTTTGCAATCTCCATGAAACCCAGCGACATAAACAAACAACAGGTACAAGCAGACTTTTCTACCTACAACACCAAAATAGTTTACCACCGACGTAAATACTCTTGGGTTTTACACTCAGGATGCTCTGTAATAATAGTACAAAGGAGACTAAATCGAACAGCAACCAAACTAATCATACCACGAACCTCCCTACGCTGTGCAATACCATTTCCATTCACGCTAGGGAGAACTAAACCAGCATCAGAATTCGACAGCGGGAACTAACAAAACGCACCGTGTTACCTAAACTAAATTATTAATCACAAGCAATCAAAGGCTAAGCGCGCATTACACCGTGCAGCTTCTCCGCTATCACCCCGTACGCCCGAAACGCACGCGCAAGCTAAACATACTCCGCACATTGCTCAGATCACTAAACCCTGAACCTAACAATCCTCCAAACGCGGGGGAACCTTCCAAAACGAGGGGAAACGAGGTCCGGAGAGCCAGATCTGGGGCCGCGCCGAGAGGCGCGACCAGATCCACCGGCACGGACCGCCGGGAAGTTCGCCCGGAGCTAGATCCGACGAGGAGAGGGCGAGGGATGGACTGATCACCTTCTGGAAGTCGCGAGGGGCGACGCCGGGGAGGTAGAAGGCGCGGGCGGGGGAGGAGGCGAGGACGACGGCGGCGAGGACGAGGAGGGGGACGACGAGGAGGCGGCCGCGCGGGCCGCCGGCGATCGCCATGGTGGGGATAGGAGCGGGTCTGCGCGAGCGAGAAGAGAAATGGGGAGGCGTTGTTGGGCAAGTGCGAGCTGCGGACGGAAGGTGCAATAAACGGCCGTGATCCCTCGAAACAATAATAAAATAAAATGTCAGAGTAGTATCGTGTAGAACAAGCATTTCAAAATGAAAAACGTACCGACAGACGATGGACGGTTCTGATCAACCTCAAATCACTTTCATCTTTTTGGAATCACCACAAAGAAACTGTCGAAGTACAGTTTTAGATAGTAATGGTACACTTGCTGTTGGATGACACTTCACCTTCTTTTAAGCTTAGGCTTATCGAAGACTTTCTTTGTTTTTTGTTAGGTGGCACTTTGCCTTCTTGAAAAGTTTTCTTGGCAGTGCAAGCTACTCTACAGTTTTATAATGTAGGATTATCTTATTTGTTAATATGTGATTTTGACCCATGAATGTTCCACCATGTGCAGCAATTTATGCGACAAAGTTTATCATCACATTCGTATGGAAAAAAAAACTTGCTTATATATATAATTTTGTATCGCATTGACCAAGCATTGATCCATCATGCTTCCGCCGTGCTTATGATCCACCATGAGTTCTAGTTTCCTGGTCACCTATCAAGCTCTACTGTTATTTTGGTAAATGCTTTATTTGATTTTCTCTTTGAATTTTAGGTCCCGTTTCGAGCGTACGAAGTAAAAAAATGCAGGAAATATCACATATTCTGGATTTCTGCAAGAACCAACACCATGGAAAAGATTCAGAAGGGTTGTTTGGATGACACACAGAAAACCCGCACGAGTTGTAATAAACACAGGAAAATGAAAACATGAGGTAGACCCTCATGTTTTTCCCATCTAAATTCCTATGGCCTATTCCATGGGAAATTCCTATAAGAATCATATCATCTACTTTGCTTCAGACATTGTTCCAAATGGGGGCCTAAACTTATTAGCCGTTGCGAGAGATCAATGACATGTACATACAAATTTTAAGTTCTTAATTTCAATTTGTTCATTCCCATTTTCTGAGTTTATGGCGGGAGAGGCTCGGCAGTTGTCATTATTCAGCCCTAAAATAGGGTTTTTGTGCTATCCCATTCTTATATTTTTTCTAAACCCCCAACATGATACTATTTGACTCTGACCAAAAACAATAGGGCCACAAAAGAAAAAAAATCTTTAAAGAATAACAGAAAAACATAACTAAAAAATATATATACCAATAACTAAGTACTGCTGATCTTCAAGCCAATGATCAATGTTACCGACAATTAAGAGAAAGGAGAACAAGGCAAAGCCAAAATGATATTACTCCTTTTGTACTAAAAAAAGTTGTTCAACTTTTTTTAGATACGGATGTATTTTCTAGACGGAAGGAGTAGCACTTACCTCGTTGATCTCTATGATTAGCTGGGTACTCGGTTTCATTGTGCACTCGCCACTGCCAAAATGTTGCAAGCCCTGCCAGAATAGTGTCCACTTGCCACTGCCATTTTCTTGTGCACATGGCAACGAAGTTACTGTGAGCTTGTTCTCAAAAAAAAAAAAAAAAGTTACTGTGAGCTTCAAGTTTCGAGAAGGTGAGGACGTACAAATATAGCAACCAACTCATCGGTGGGAGAAAAAAAAACTTAGGGGTAGAGTTTACAATAGCATGTATGCTCCATATGTAAAACAGCACGGTGCAGTCAACTACAGTTTATTGCCCCATCTTTATTCGCATCCGGACAGAGATTTAGTACACATGGACATCACCGATATCTTTTTTAAAAAAGTAACCAAAAATCATGTTTCTAAGTTTTAGAAAATATGAAAATATATTATGATGTAGCCAGTATTGTATCCCACAAACGTGTAAACTTTCAACTAGAAATAATGTGTATTTTGAGCTACACAAAAATTACAAATATGTAGACCTGAATATATACAGTGATTCAAATCTCCAAAAAGAAATCAAACTTTGTCATTTTTGTGTAGCTTAGAAAACAAAACAGTAATTGACATTTTGTACGTTAGTGGGATACATCATCAACTTCTTTTAGCATTTTGTTACATAATTTTTTAAAATATATAAATATAGTTTTCAAAAAAAATTATACAATAAAAGCACTGATGCCTAGGATTTAAAATGACTTCGCATCTTTATTCATAAGCAAAAGTAGATACAACCAGCTTGCTCGAGCATCTTGGCCTAGGATGCTCTTTGCTAACCGTTATGGGGAGTGAACCCGAAAAGAGCTCAAGTGTGTTGGTTCAACAATACAGGGTATAAAAATAAAGAAGTGAGCCTAGCTCACTTGGTTAGGGAAGTAGATGTACAACCTAGCTACCCAGGTTTTAAGTCCCAGGGACGCGAATTTGGGTTCTTATTATTTAAAAACAAAAATCGCTGCAGGGGCTACCCATAATATTACATAAGGATTTGAACAGTAAATGTTTTGTTTATTGGTCCCAAAAAATATGAGATGACTAAAGTAGCTTCATGACAATATTGGAAGACTATATTTTTAAAGAGATTTATATCAATTCAAATCCCTCAATCAATAGATTCTTGAAGCTCAAGAGATATTCTCAGATGAGATTCGAGCCGGCATAGGGTGCTTTGCCTATAGTAACGACCACCAGTTTTGGTTGGGCATCTAGTGTTGATACATGTCCCACATGTCAGTGCCCCTAACCCACACGTGCCCATGTAACCGTGAGGGTTGGCTCTATAACAAATGCAATACCCCGGCCACCCTAGAGCTAGAGGTCTTTACTCCTGTCAAAATACTTGGATTAGCCCCATAGACCAACACACATCTTTCTAGCGCACTTTGCCTTTGCACGCACGCATCCTGAGAAACTTTTCGAGAGGTCGCTCCCCCAAATTGCTATGGGCCAAGTACGCTTAACTCAGGGGTTATTCTGAAATGACTTCCAGAAAAGAAGATGTATCTTATTGGTATAAGTATTATATCAATCATTTTAAGCTTTGAACCACGATGTTACACCTATCTTTGAAAAGAAGTTCTACGTAATCTTAATTTCTAGCTGTTCCCAAAGTTTTAGTGACTCATTTTCCTGAGTCGCAATAAGGCGTGCAACCTCTGGTACAGTCAGTTAGTTTTTGTAGTAGCATCATTAGTTATGCCCCTGTAGGTATTAGATCACATAAAATGATGTGTACTAGTTAAATCATATCTCTAGATTAACTCTAGTGCTCAGGGTAAAACAACATATAAAGTAATCGTGCATGCAAACATTACTAAATACATAGAAAATAAAACCAAGCAAAAAGTTCCATTAAGTATCATGCATACAAAAATTACTAAGAAAAAACCAAACCCTTGAACTAACCAAAACTTTTCCAAATAAAAAGCTGAGCCTACGCCGACGGTATAACCGTCGGCATACTCTGGGACCAAACGGCGAGCCGACCGCAGACCTAATCGCGCGTCGAAGCCCGACGGCGGAAGCTGCGGCGACGGTGACCGTCAGCGTACCTGTAGCTATGCCGACGGTTAAGTGTTGCCGACGGTGACCCTCGGCATAGGTGGAGCTATGCCGACGGTGAAGCTATGCCGACGGTGTTCCGGCAGCCCTCGGCGTCCGTGGACTACGCCGACGGCCCCGACCATTGGCCGTCGGCATAGGTCCACACCGTCGGCACAGTGCCGTTTTCACTACGGGAAAAACGGCAATTCCCGTGTTGCCCAACCTTTGCCGTGTGCCATAGACCTCGGAACACGGCAATTACGAGCTTTACCGTGTTCCACGGAAAAGAAACACGGCAAAGATAGAAAACACGGCAAAATCTGGGAAAAGAACACGGCAAAAAAAGCAGCACGGCAAAGGTCTAAAAAAGAACACGGCGAACCTCATACAAGACACACGGCAAAGGTCCGAACCACGGCAAAGGCGGCGCCACGTGTCCCGGGCGAGCACTCAAGACGCCGCCGTCATAACGGCATGGCTTTGCTGTGTGCCCCTAACGGAAACACGGCAAAGGCCCTTCTCCCGCGCATGTCGGCAACATTTTGGTGCGAAACCTTCGCCGTGTGCAAAAGAGCAAGGAACACGGCAAAGAAGTCTTTGTCGTGTGCCATTTTAAAAAGAACACGGCAAAGAAGGCTTTGCCGTGTGCAATTCTAAAAAGCACACAGCAAATGTCCATTTCCCTCTTCTTCCCCGCCATTTCTCCTCTTCTTTCCCGTCGTTTCTTTCCCGCCATATTTTTTCCCGGCCACCGTTTCTTTCCCGCCATTTATTTCGCGTCGTTTCAGCACTCGCCCTCCCAATATATACCCATGTCACGGGCATTTCTCCTCCACATCCACCAGCACTTCTCCCTCTCTAGCACCGGCACCTTCAATTCTCCTCCAAACAGCACCAGCACTAGCCCTCCCTATATATACCCATGTCTCGGGAGTCGTTTTATGTGACCTAGTAGCAAGAACAAAAGACGAATGTGGGATACGGTTGTTCTTCTGAAAACCCCTTCACGAAATGAGCTATCACGTCCGGAGTTATATGGCTTTTAGGGCAAAAAAGCTAGGTATTGCCCTCCGGACACGCATAGTTTGTCGGAACGAGCCCATATCGGGCACGTGTGTGTGCCTTGGGACGGGAAGCAACGCCGCATGAAGTGTTTCCCTTTCGGTGCCACGAAAAACCCGTTTCGCATTTCCCGAGTGCCGAAGCGGGCTATTTTTGTGAAGCAGCTACAGAGAGCGCATTCAACAATTCAGCGGGACCTCTGCACGTTGATAGAGGAACACATATACACCGTAGATCACATGTGTGCCGTGCGGGTTAGCTTTCTGGGTAGACATGCAGCTCCGTGCGGAGTCCTGCTGATTTCGCTGGAAACGGCCCGGATTTGAACTAAGCGTCCACTTTCTGTCGCCCCAAAAATTTTGGAAAAATCATTTTTAGAACCGGGACACGTTATTTTATGTGTAAAGGTAACCTCGGTTTCGCGCATTCCCAACCCGGTGAACCCCAGCCGACGGTTCTGGCGGCCCGTCATTTCACGTGGGTCCCATTTTGGGCAGAAATGTATCGAAACAAAGCCGGAAATATGCGAGATGTTGGGGGGCGTCGTTTTGTGTGACCTAGTAGCGAGAACAAAAGACGGATGTGGGATATGGCTGTTCTTCTGAAAATCCCTTCACGAAATGAGCTACCACGTCTGGGGTTATATGGGTTTTAGCCTTTTAGGGCAAAAGAGCTAGGTATTGCCCTCCGGACACGCATAGTTTGTCGGAACGAGCCCATATCGGGCACGTGCGTGTGCCTTGGGACGGGAAGCAACGCCGCATGAAGTGTTTCCCTTTCGGTGCCACGAAAAACCCGTTTCCCATTTCCCGAGTGCCGAAGCGGGCTATTTTTGTGAAGCAGCTACATAGAGCACATTCAACAATTCAGCGGGACCTCTGCACGTTGATAGAGGAACACATATACACCGCAGATCACATGTGTGCCGCGCGGTTTAGCTTTCTGGGTAGACATGTGGCTCCGTGCGGTGTCCTGCCGATTTCGCTGGAAACGGCCCGGATTTGAACTAAGCGTCCACTTTCTGTCGCCCCAAAAAATTTGGAAAAATCATTTTTAGAACCGGGACACGTTATTTTATCTGTAAAGGTAACCTCGGTTCACGCATTCCCAACCCGGTGAACCCCAGCCGGCGGTTCTGGCGGCCCATCATTTCACATGGGTCCCATTTTGGGCAGAAATGTATCGAAACAAAGCCAGAAATATGCGAGATGTTGAGGACATCGTTTTATGTGACCTAGTAGCGAGAATAAAAGACAGATGTGGGGTGTGGCTATTCTTAATCCCCTTCACGAAATGAGCTATCACGTCTGGGGTTATATGGGTTTTAGGGCAAAAGAGCTAGGTATTGCCCTCCGGACACGCATAGTTTGTCGGAGCGAGCCCATATCCAGGCACGTGTGTGCCCCTTGGGACGGGAAGCAACACCGTATGAAGTATTTCCCTTTGCCATCTGTTTTTCGCTGGCACACGGCAAAGGGTATCCCCGCCTATTGTTTCCTCCATTTTCTCTCCGCAACGCTGCTGTTTTCTCCTGCCATCGTTTCGTCCTTGCACCACTATATATTGCCATGTATCGAACACAAGGTTCACCACTCAGTTCTTCCTCCACCATTTCCCACCGCCAATAGCCCCTCTCACCGCCACCGCCAACTGTTGATGTGGGCATTACCCTTCGGGTACTCAATATTGGCCTACCTCCTCTGGCCCAAGAAGGGGCCCATATGGATCGCCGCAGCCCAAGAAGGTCCAAAACGTCGGTTGCACGGTGGAAAGGTGGAAAGTGACAGTTTCTTGAAGTGCTGGGCAATGAAAGATTCAAATTGTCTTCGTCGGCATCGTCTTCGTCGGCCCTGGAGGATTTGATCTGCTTCAGATCCTTCGAGTTCACCCCGCACCCCTTCTCGTTGTGCCTAGCCTTTTCAGGTCTGCTTGGCGGGATGGATCTCGTGATCATATTGGCTTCTTCATCATCATCAGCATCATCATCGCGCGGAACCGCGTCTCCTTCCACGATGTTTGTCAGGTCTGACGACTCGGGGTCGTCGGATCTGACGTCCTACTACTACATCGGCTGCGACAACAGGAACGAGCTAGGCTCAGTCGCCCTATCTTCTGGCGGAACCGACGCTTCTTCACTGGCTCCTCGGCTCCCGTGGTCATCGTCTTTTCAGAACTGACCCTCGGTTTCTTCGGAGGTGGAGGAGGTATCTCTCCTTCATCACTGGTCAAATAAATTCGAACATATCATCAAAACGGATGAGGCTATCGGGTGATTCGATGGTGTAAAAGAGAAAAGGCACACTTACGATTCAAACATCATCTCGTCCCTTTAACAACTGAGCGTGACCTTTGCACATTGGTAGAGACCAACCTATACATACACTACCTTTCACATGCCAGTTGCGGCACACTAGCTTTCTGGGAGTCCCTGCCCCCCCCCCCCCCCCGCGGTATCTTGCCAATTTCGCTGGAAACGGGCTAGATTTGAACTAAGCGTCCACTTTCGCTCGCTACAAAGTTTTTGAGAAAAATACTTTTAGGACGGAGACATGTCATTTTATGTGTGGTTGTTTCCCGGTTTTTCCCATTTCCAAGCCGCTGCCCTCCAAACTGAAGGGGGAAACTCCCATGTAGGGTCCACGAGAGGGAATCGTGCCCGAGATCTTAGGATCAAACTTTGCTTTCCATGTTGCCGTGAGATAAACAAACACAAACGAATATAGTATCCCATTGGTAAACCGTCGTTTGGAAAGTTTCGTAGGGGTAGACCGCCGTCGTTCAGAGAAATCGAGATAGGTAGAGCGCACGGAAACCCTGGCGAAGAAGTCTTTAGATTAAAGAAAAATAAAAGTGAAAACAATAGAAGTATCAACATTTATATAATACAAGCTTTAATAATAAAGAAATATAGGAAACTGCAATAGTTAAAAAAATTAAAAAAAGGCCTTTGCCGTGTGCGTCTTTTCAAAACACACGGCAAAGGTGTCTTTTCCGAGTGTTCCCAGGGTAGAACACGGCAAACATGTATACATACGAGATCGATCTCATGACATAGCAAAATAAAAATAAAAAAAAGGACCACCCCAACCCTTATCCTCTCCCATCTCTCTCCCAGCCGCACAAGCCTCATCTCTCCCAGCCCTGGCCCTCCGCTTCGCTCCCAGCCACGACCCTCCGATTCGCCTCCGGCCGCCGCCTCCCTCCGCTTCGTCGCTGTGAGGCCTCCATGGCCGAGCTCGCCTCGTCGACCCTCGCGCTCGCGCCGGCCCCCGCCCGCTCTGCAGCCGCAGGCAACAAGCAGTTCGCGCTCGACCGCCGCTCGTCTCCTCCACCCGCTCGAGCGCTTCCGTGAGGCCCCGTCCCCGAGCGCGTCAGTGAGCCTCCCCGAGCGCTCCGGCGGCTGCGGCTGCCCACCATCCTCCCTGCGGCGCTCCGGCTCCTCCTCGTGCGGCGCTCCGGCTCCTCCTCGCGCGGCGTTCCGGCCCCTCCCCACGCGGCGTTCCGGCCCCTCCCGGCGCAGCGTTCCGGCCCCTCCCCATCATCTGCGTTTCGGCCCCTCCGTCGGCTGTGGCTGCCCTCCGTCCTCCCCGCGCCTCGGACAAGGAGGCACCCAACGACGGGGATGCTCATAGCCGCGCCTACGCCGTCCACGGACCTCCGCCGCTCCTCCATCGCCCCTCCGCCGGCCGCTGTCGTTGCCAGGTGCTCACACTCGCCGGTGGAGATGCGTCCCAGAACGACGACGTGGGTCGCCGGCGGTGGTACCCGGCGTCGTCAATGACAAAGACGGGGCTTGTGCTCGTCTCTGGCGACGCGACCAGGCAGTTTTTTTTTAGCCGTGTGAGTCCTCCCAAGGCACACAGCAAAGGTGGCCTGACGTGGCACCGTCAGTTAGGTGGAGCAACCGTGAAGTTAATTTTTGCCGTGTTCTTGACTACGGGAAAAAAGCTCAGTGCCGTGCACGGGTCTTTGCCGTGTGCTTCCAGCGCCCTTTGCCGTGCGGAAGTTCTTTGCCGTGCGCCTCGCACACGGCAATGAATTCTTTGCCGTGTGGCTCCGGGGCGACGCTCGGCAAACAAACAGCGCACGGCAAAGAGCCAGTTCAGCGCTCGGCAAAGCAAGCAACGCACGGCAAAGAATCCAAAAGCTCACGGCAAAGATATCTGCACGGCAACGAGAGAGCCAAGGCGCACGGCAAAGCCGCGGGCACGGCAACGATGCCTTTGCCGTGCGTGGCAACCCCTTTGCCGTGCGTTTTTGCACGGCACGGAGGGCAGTTTCATTTATTTTCCTTCTTTTGTAGTATTCATATTTATATTAATACTTATATTTGTTGTAAAATTAGTTTTTACTTTTTGTAGACTGTTTGTTAGTGTTACTTAATACAATCTGTATACCGATAAAACAAGTAATCTACATCTTCATCGACCCCTCCCCCCAACATATCAGGGTTTCGGAGCAAATTAACGGGGGTTCGGTGTCTGCTAAGTGTTATCGCCCCCACATATTTGGTGCAATTTCTTGCAGCTTTACACCTTACACGACACTTCCAAACATATTCTTGGTCCACATGAAAGTTTGGCTGGGATTCAAAGTGCTCCGGAGGTCTCCCCCCCCAACACATCGGTCTATATATGGGCCCCGGTGGTCTACCCCCCCTAGATTTCTCCGTGCGAGTTTCACCAACATACTTTTTCATAGGTTTAGTTTTGTTTATGCCATATACACATGTAAAGGTAGGTTTGGCACACTTTGGCACATTGTAGCCACCGGTATACCCGCAGCGGGACACTTCAGCCTACAAGTCGAGGAATCTTCCAAGTGTTATCGCCCGAAAGAGAGGAATCTCACATATGGGAGCTATGTCTTGCACCATTTGGTGAATCACACCTTCCACCACACTTTCATACATATCCTAGGTCCACTTGCAAGTGTTGGTGGTATTCCGGTGCTCCGGCGGCCGTTCTCCCCCGAAAACAGCGGTCTGCGTGCCTCGGGGGGGTCTACCCCCCCTAGATTTCTCCGCATGAGGTTCCACCAACATACTTTTTGATAGGTTTAGTTTTGTTTAGGCCATATACACATGGAAAGCTAGGTTCGGCACACTTTGGCACACTATAGCCTCCGGTATACCCGCAATGGGACACTTCGACCCTACAAGTCGAGGAATCTTCCAAGTGTTATCGCCCGAAAGAGAGGAATGTCACACATGGGAGCAATGCCTTGCACCATTTGGTGAATCACACATTCCACCACACTTTCACACATATCCTAGGTCCACTTGCAAGTTTTCGTGGCATTCCGGTGCTCCGGCGGTCGTTCTCCCCGAAAACGACGGTCTGCGTGCCTCGGGGGTCTACCCCCTAGATTTCTCCGCACGAGGTTCCACCAACATACTTTTTGATAGGTTTAGTTTTGTTTAGGCCATATACACATGGAAAGCTAGGTTTGGCACACTTTGGCACATTGTAGCCACCGGTATACCCGCAGCGGGACACTTCGACCTACAAGTCGAGAAATCTTCCAAGTGTTATCGCCCGAAAGAGAGGAATGTCACACATGGGAGCAATGCCTTGCACCATTTGGTGAATCACACCTTCCAAACACACTTTGACACATATCCTAGGTCCACTTGCAAGTTTTCGTGGCATTCCGGTGCCCCGGCGGTCATTCCCCCGATAACGGCGGTCTGCGTGCCTCGGGGGGTCTACCCCCCTAGATCTCTCCGCGCGAGGTTCCACCATCATACTTTTTGATAGGTTTAGTTTTGTTTAGGCCATATACACATGGAAAGCTAGGTTTGGCACACTTTGGCACACTATAGCCTCCGGTATACCCGCAGCGGGACACTTCAGCCTACAAGTCGAGGAATCTTCCAAGTGTTATCGCCCGAAAGAGAGGAATCTCACATATGGGAGCTATGTCTTGCACCATTTGGTGAATCACACCTTCCACCACACTTTCACACATATCCTAGGTCCACTTGCAAGTGTTGGTGGTATTCCGGTGCTCCGGCGGCCGTTCTCCCCGAAAACAGCGGCTCGCGTGCCTCGGGGGTCTACCCCCTAGATTTCTCCGCACGAGGTTCCACCAACATACTTTTTGATAGGTTTAGTTTTGTTTAGGCCATATACACATGGAAAGCTAGGTTTGGCACACTTTGGCACATTGTAGCCACCGGTATACCCGCAGCGGGACACTTCAGCCTACAAGTCGAGGAATCTTCCAAGTGTTATCGCCCGAAAGAGAGGAATGTCACACATGGGAGCAATGCCTTGCACCATTTGCTGAATCACACCTTCCAAACACACTTTGACACATATCCTAGGTCCACTTGCAAGTTTTCGTGGCATTCCGGTGCCCCGGCGGTCATTCCCCCCGATAACGGCGGTCTGCGTGCCTCGGGGGGTCTACCCCCTAGATCTCTCCGCGCGAGGTTCCACCATCATACTTTTTGATAGGTTTAGTTTTGTTTAGGCCATATACACATGGAAAGCTAGGTTTGGCACACTATAGCCTCCGGTATACCCGCTAGCGGGACACTTCAGACCTACAAGTCGAGGAATCTTCCAAGTGTTATCGCCCGAAAGAGAGGAATCTCACATATGGGAGCTATGTCTTGCACCATTTGGTGAATCACACCTTCCACCACACTTTCATACATATCCTAGGTCCACTTGCAAGTGTTGGTGGTATTCCGGTGCTCCGGCGGCCGTTCTCCCCCGAAAACAGCGGTCTGCGTGCCTCGGGGGGTCTACCCCCCTAGATTTCTCCGCATGAGGTTCCACCAACATACTTTTTGATAGGTTTAGTTTTGTTTAGGCCATATACACATGGAAAGCTAGGTTTGGCACACTTTGGCACACTATAGCCTCCGGTATACCCGCAGCGGGACACTTCGACCTACAAGTCGAGGAATCTTCCAAGTGTTATCGCCCGAAAGAGAGGAATGTCACACATGGGAGCAATGCCTTGCACCATTTGGTGAATCACACCTTCCACCACACTTTCACACATATCCTAGGTCCACTTGCAAGTTTTCGTGGCATTCCGGTGCTCCGGCGGCCGTTCTCCCCCGAAAACAGCGGTCTGCGTGCCTCGGGGGGTCTACCCCCTAGATTTCTCCGCACGAGGTTCCACCATCATACTTTTTGATAGGTTTAGTTTTGTTTAGGCCATATACACATGGAAAGCTAGGTTTGGCACACTTTGGCACATTGTAGCCACCGGTATACCCGCAGCGGGACACTTCAGCCTACAAGTCGAGGAATCTTCCAAGTGTTATCGCCCGAAAGAGAGGAATGTCACACATGGGAGCAATGCCTTGCACCATTTGGTGAATCACACCTTCCAAACACACTTTGACACATATCCTAGGTCCACTTGCAAGTTTTCGTGGCATTCCGGTGCCCCGGCGGTCATTCCCCCGATAACGGCGGTTCTGCGTGCCTCGGGGGTCTACCCCCCTAGATCTCTCCGCGCGAGGTTCCACCATCATACTTTTTGATAGGTTTAGTTTTGTTTAGGCCATATACACATGGAAAGCTAGGTTTGGCACACTTTGGCACACTACAGCCTCCGGTATACCCGCAGCGGGACACTTCGACCTACAAGTCGAGGAATCTTCCAAGTGTTATCGCCCGAAAGAGAGGAATCTCACATATGGGAGCTATGTCTTGCACCATTTGGTGAATCACACCTTCCACCACACTTTCACACATATCCTAGGTCCACTTGCAAGTGTTGGTGGTATTCCGGTGCTCCGGCGGCCATTCTCCCCGAAAACGGCGGCTCGCGTGCCTCGGGGGGTCTACCCCCCTAGATTTCTCCGCACGAGGTTCCACCAACATACTTTTTGATAGGTTTAGTTTTGTTTAGGCCATATACACATGTAAAGCCAGGTTTGGCACACTTTGGCACATATCCTAGGGGTGTGAGACTCACTAACAAAATCTGGTACAATTCACATTATGTGTTAAAATTTGAAAGTACCATACAAATTCAGCATGTTCACCCCCTTATCACAAATGATATCCCAAATACATTAACTTTTGTAGGAAAAAGTAATTGGACACGATGTTTCTACACCAGGGTGCATATACACCCTAAATAAACTAAAAGAAAGCATTGTTGAATGTTAAAAAAAAAATTCATTGCCGTGCACAAACGCACGGCAAAGACCTCTGCCGTGCAAAAGCGCACGGCAAAGATCTTTGCCGTGCAAGAGCACACGGCAACGCCCCCTGGCGCACGGCAAAGCTCCTTTGCCACACGGCAAAGGCAGCTCGCACGGCAAAGGCAGAGGATAAGGCACGGGGGGTGTCGGCCCGACCCCCTTCTCCTCCACACAGACAAACAGCTAGAGCTAGCACACGCACGCCCGCCGCCGCCGCCGCCACGCCGCCGCCGCACACGCCGCGCCGCCCCTCGCACCGGCCGCGCCACCGCACGCACGCCGCGCCGCACGCGCCGCCTCGATCTACCCTCCCCCGCCCCCGCCGCTGCCGCTCCTCCCCGCCGCCGCCGCCGCTCCTCGCCGGCCCGACCCAGGTATCCCCGCGCGCCGCTGCCCCTCCTCGCCCGCCCGACCCAGCCATCCCCCGCCGCTCCCTCGCCCGGCCCTGCCCGCCGCTCCCTCGCCCGCCCGACCCGGCCCTCCCCGCCCGCAGCCGCACCCGGCCCTCCCCGCCCACACGCTGCACCCGACCCTCCCCCGCTCGCCCGCAGAGCTGCCGCTGCTCGCCCGCAGAGCTGTCGCTGCTCGCCCGCAGCTGCCGCTGCTGCTCGCCTGCAAAGCGCTGCCGGCCCTCACAGTATGTGTGCATTTTTTTTTGAAATTTGCATATTACTTATTGTATTTAGGGTAGTTAAAACATATTATGCATGCTAATTTGTAGTTAAAATAAAATTACATAAAAAATAGAATAGTTTAGTATAGAAATTATTTTAGTAATGGGATTTAGGGCACAATTAGAAATAGTGTATTTATAATAGTTGGATTTAGAGGAAACAAATGGTCTTTATCGCTAATTAGTTTTCTCGCTATGCAGACGATGTTTCGAGGTGGACACAGGGGCCGGCGTTGTCGGGGTGCTTGAGGAGCGTTGCTCGGAGAGACCGTTTTCCCGGAGGGGAATTTGCCGGAGGGTCGTTGGTCTTCTTCGCCGGCTGTCGATCACGCTTCGAGGGTGAGAATCCGTTCGCCTCTCGTGCACCTAGGTTTTTTTTGTGGGTCTAGATCACCAAGTCCGTCGCGATACCTAGGCGTCTTTTCCCGACCGTAAGGGTTACGCGGATAAATATGCATTAGTGGTCTCGCATATTATGAAGCGTAACTCTTACGGCATTTATCGGGACGGTCGGCGGATGCGTAGTTGGGTACGTTCTCCCTGCTCTACCCCGATCCGAGTCAGGATTTCGGCAGCGCCTCCCCGTTGTTCTCCGGATGCACACCCCTCTCGGCTTTTCGGCGAGACGTGTATCGGGAGAGCAGCGAGGAGGTGTTGCCGAAATTCTGTCTCGGACCGGGGTAAAGCATGGAAAACATACTCAATCTACGGATCCGGCGGCTGCTAGGAGCCCACCTAGTAGAGATTCGAGGTTGATGCATGCGTAAAAAAGGAAAAATTAAAATGCGGATCATGTTTGATATAAATTCTAAGTTCGTCTGTTTTGGTGCTGGTTAGAGGATGGATAACCGTGACTGGATGTACGATGGCAGAATCGGTCCGTGGAAATATACTGGGGAATGGGGAGAAAAGACCAAGCAGTTCGTGGACAGCGCGTTTGACATCCCTAGCAGACCCAGGACAGTTTTTTGCCCTTGTAGTAAGTGCGCTAACCAAAAAACACAGGACAAGGAAACTATGAGTCTTCACCTGATCAAGTCTGGGTTCAAACCGTCCTACAAGATTTGGACTTTTCATGGAGAAAAGGCGAAGAAACGTGCTAGGAAGGAGGTGCGGCAGATTCAGCCTACGAGAGAATATGATACTCGGGTTTGATAGGTGCCTAGAGAACTTGGCTAATGGTAATGTGCCCGAAAGCCCTCATGTAGAGGCGGAGACATCTAGGGATGCGGAGACAAGTGAGGAGCCGGAGGAAAACACAAAGAAGTATTACGAGGCTTTGTTTGCTTCGCGAAACCCCTACACGTAAATACGAGATGTCACCCAACTAGATGCCATCGCTCGCCTTTTGGCCTTTAAGTGCCACAGGAATCTGTGCGAGAGATGGGTTCGATGAACTTCTGGTCCTCGTTGGCAGCATTCTCGCCGAAAGGGCAACTCTTGCCGCAAAACTTCTACTATTCGAAAAAATTGCTCAGTGACCTCAAGATGTCATCTCAGCAGATACACGCTTGTCCAAAGGGATGCATGCTATTCAGAGAGGAGCATGCTAACACAAACTATTGCATCCATTGCAATAGCTCTAGGTACTTTGAGGTTGACACCAATGGTGATGGTCGAAGAGGCGGACCACGGTTGCCAAGAATATCCTCCGCTATCTTCCGAGTCCTACCGAGGATCCAGCGGCTCTTCATGACCGAGGATACTGCCCAGCAGATGAGGTGGGCTGTAGAAGGGATCAGACCAGACAGTGGCAAGATGATACATCCGTCGGATGGTACTGCATGGAAGAACTTTGTCAAGAAATATCCCCTGAAAGCCGGTGACCCGAGGAGCGTAGCAATTGCGATATCAACCGATGGGTTCAATCCATATGGTATGTCGGCTGCGGTATACAGTTGTTGGCCGGTGTTTGTTATTCCCCCGAACCTACCCCCGGGCGTCCGCACGAGATCGAGTACATGTTTGTGTCGATGATAATCCCAGGACCGAAATACCCGGTAAGAACATGAACGTGTATCCGGAACCACCGATTGATGACTTGCTTCTTGGGTGGGAAGATCGCGGGATCCGAACTTATGACGCGGCAAAGAAGGAACACTTCGATATGTATGTCTGGTACCACACGTCTCTGCATGACTTGCCAGCACGTGCTTTGTTCTGCGGGTGGTGTACACATGGGAAGTGGCCTTGTCCGGAGTGCAGGCAAACCGTGACTTTCTTCTAGCTAAACAAGGGTGGCAAGTATTCCTGCTTTGATGAAGCTCGATAGTTCCTTGAGCAGAGTCATGAATACAGGAGTGATGTAAAGAGCTTCAAAAAAGGCCGCGTTGTCCATGCACCGAAGCCAATTCCGAAGACCGGACAGGAAACCAAGGCCGAGTTAGACGCTCTCCGACCTAACCCCGATGGGAATGGTTTCTTGGGATATGGGGAGACACACCAATGGACCCACAAGCCGTGCTTCCGGAAGCTTCCTTACTTTGAGTTTCGGAGCTCCCGCATAACATTGATGTAATGCACACCGAGAAGAATATCGGTGAAGCCATTTGGAGCACCATAGTGGACACTTGAGAAGACGAAGGATAACATAAAGGCTCGAATTGACCAAGAAAAGTTGTGCGATAGGCCGTAGTTGAACATGAAGCCACCTCAAGGTGCCAAAAAAACTTGGACTAAGCCACACGCTCCGTTCTGCCTCACAGAGGCCAAAAAAAGGGAGGTCTTCCAATGGATGAAGGACTCCTTGTTTTTCCCTGATGGGTTCACAGCCAACTCGGATGAGGGGTCTTAACATTGAAACGTTGCGAGTACAAGGACTGAAGAGTCATGACTACCACGTATGGATTGAGCGGATAATGCCGGTGATGATTCGAGGCTATGTCCCTGAGAAGACTTGGCGAGTGCTAGCGAGGTTGAGTTATTTCTTCCGCCAGATTTGTGCTAGGGAGTTAGACACTAAAGTGATTGAGAAGCTGGATGAACAGGCACCCATGTTGCTTTGCGATCTAGAGAAGATCTTTCCTCCGAGCGTTCTTTAATCCGATGCAACATATGATCCTCCACCTCGCGAAGGAATGCTTAAAGGGGGGCCGGATTGGGGCCGTTGGCAGTTTGGTCCCGAGAGAGAAACACAAAAGCTTCGTCGGATGACCGGCAATAAATGCAAGATCGAAGCATCCATAGCCGAGGCAGTCCCGAACGTGGAGGTGGCAAACTTCACCACTAAGCACTATGATCCCAACATTCCCACAAAGCACAACCCGGTCCTCCGTTACAATGCCGCCAACAATGAAGATGTACCCAAGCTTAGCATCTTCATAGGGCTTGGCGGCAAGTCAAGTGGCTCGAAGCCGTACACAACGAATTTACATGAGCGGGAGTTGATCCACTCATATGTCTTGAACACCATGGTGGAAGTGAAGCCGTACATCAAGTAAGTGCTAACCATTTAGTTATTCGCAAACATTCATCGTATGTTCGTGGCTAACTCTTCCTCCGTTCATTGTTGTAGACAATTCACGACTAAATATTGGAGGTATACCCACAGGGATCCTACCTCGGAAGAATCCAAGGATATTTTCGATAAGGGCGGCGGTCACGGTTTCAGTAGCTGGTTCTGTGGTTTGGTACTATCCTATCCAAATTTGTTTGTACACTGTCGACATTTCGGCCGACATTTCTTGTTCTAAACTTGTCGTCCTAATCTTGTAGGCAAGAACCGACAAAGACATGAATCCCTTGCTACGAAAAATTGCTAGGGGCTTCAACCATTCCGTCGACTCGTTCAATTCTTATGACGTGAACGGGTATCGCTTCCGGACCCATCAATACACAACAAGCCGTCCAAACAAGAAGACAATAAATAGCGGGGTGGTATGTCAAGGTGATGATGGACTCCATTACTATGGAAGAGTCGAGGGTATATACGAGCTGAATTACGGGTTTGACAAAGGGCTAAATCCCGTCGTATTCAAATGCCATTGGTTCGACCCACGCCGCGTGAGACGGGATCCTGAAATTGGATTCGTCGAAGTTGAAAGAAGCTCTGTTTATAAGGGAGAGGACGTGTACATTATGGCCACCCAAGCCTTCCAAGTATTCTATCTCCCGTACGCGTGCCGAAACCCGACCAAACGTCTACATGGATGGGATGTTGTGATGACGGTTCCTTCACGCATTAGGCCACCCCAGCCAAACAAGGATGATTACCGCCGCGTAGACCCCTCAACAAGGAGTGTTGATTTTTATCAAGAAGAAGGGCTCCCCGGTCATTTCACTATCGACTTGTCGGCTGTTGTTGATAACATGGTCGTAGACGATGAGCAAGAAGAAGATGCGGTTATGGAGGAAGACAATGAAGAATATGAAGCTGAGGATGTGTGTGCCGTAGAAGACCTAAGTTTGCTCGAGGCGTTCAAAGCAGGCATTGACCTAGGTCCAAATGGACCACCTCCAGGTTTCATCGATGATTATTGGTTCGCTGAGCCTGATGATGATGAAACATGTGGTCCGATTACGGATGTCGACAACGGCTACTGATCTATGTAGTTGTAATAATAAACTATGTGCTATGTAGTTGTAATTGTGAGGCTATCCTATGTACTGAACTATGTGCTATTTGTAATAAACTATGTGCTATGTAGTTGTAATTGTGAGGCTATCCTATGTACCGAACTATGTGCTATTTGTAATAAACTATGATCTATGTACTGAACTATGTGCTATTTATTGTTGATTTCACTAATATTCATCTGTTTACATTGCATACTAATAAACCACTCTTTTCATTGTGTTTGCAGGTGATTGAAACATGCCGCCAAGAAAAAGAAAGGGAGGTTTCAAAAAGAAGATCAAGGCCGTGGCTGAGCTTGTGGGACTTTCGAGTGGTTCGTCGTCGCGGACACGTCCTCCTAGCGCTCCTCCTAGCCCTCCACCACGGAGGAAGAATGCCCAGCCACGGCGACTTCGTACCCCTTCTCCTAGTCCTCCCCGGCCGAGGATGATGACGAGGAGCAGTGGGGTGGGGAGGACGAGGAGGACGGTGAGGAGCACGGTGGGCAGGATGAGGAGGATGGTGGGGAGGATGGTGGGGAGGACGGTGGGGAGGACGGTGGGGAGGAGCTCGAGGAGGATGAGGGGTTGGGGGGCTTGCCGCAGGAGCTAAACAAAGACCTAGCTTGGTATCCGCCCGAGGAGGAGGTGTACGTTGCAGCCGAGGAGAGGCTGGAACCACGGGACAAGAAGCCGTATAAGCGCGGGATTACGAAACTCCCCAAGCTAAAAACTTGGGCCTTCCGCGATGTTGTTCTCGTGCCCGCGGGAAAGAGGTACATGCTGATTTTGGCATTCCATTATTGAAATTTTTATCATTATACAATTTTTTTATCACATGCATACTGATTTTGGCAATTCGTTGTGCAGCATGTTCAAGTATGGTGACCCGAGGAGGCTCCCGACACGTGAGTACTCGAACATCCTTGGAGGCCTAATTAGGAAGCATTTCCCCGGGATTGTCAATCTCCCTAGTGGTGGCCGCGATGTGGCTTGGACTTGGAAGCACTACAGCTACGCGGAAGATCCTAGCGGCAAGTGCGCCAACATGCAAGAGCGGGTTGTCCGCCACTTCGGGTACGTGACTTTTGGCTTCTTAGCATTCAAACACTTCTTGACTACCAATAGTTGCTCTAATTCCTCTTGTTTTACCTATGTGCATGGTTGCAGTAAATACTTCACGAGGGCTGAGGGCAAGGAAATTGCGTGCGACGTTATCTTACACGAGTTGTGCAGGGTGAGGGTGACCGGCATGCACTACGAGGCACGTGTCCAGTGCGTCCGCGATCGGCACGCCGAGCGCAAAGTTTGGATGAGTAAGGCTGATTGCTCGGGATACGCTCATGGCACCGTGGCGTACTGCGCAGTATTAGCATCGATGTGTTCTTTATTTCCGCATTTTCATGTAGTTTATGTTCTAATAATGGGTCTATCTTGTGTATGTAGAACCCTCCTCAGTACGTCGGGGAAGACAAGGCGTGCTTTCTTGCGATGGTCATATGGTGGACATCCCCCGAGTACGCCCGGAAGCACGAGGAGGGCAAGCAGAAGCGTTTAGAGATGGGAGGTGGATCACATGTCCTGGGCAGCAAGAACTTGGCCCTTACCTTGCAGCAAGAGGTGAGCAAATGGTTTCTTCATTCTTTCGTTTCATGTTATTGTTAGCCCCGCAAGGGTGTCCCTCTTCACTTACTTGCATGTACTCTTTTGCAGGAAGTGAAGACGAGCGTGACACCAAACTTGTTTGGCCTTTTCCAAAAGTCCAAGACCGAGGAGGGAGCCGCATCCCGAAACGGGGTCCGTGTGGGTCAACGGGCTAGCGGAGGCCCCAGTGTGGCGCGTACCGCTCGAAGTTCAAGGACAAGCACGGCGAAGACGCCGACCCAACCACCGAAGACTTTGACGTTGAGGTTGCGGTGCTTGCGGGACAAGGCAAGAAGGGTGGCCGCCTATGGATTGCTGACGGGTTAGTCGACCCAACGACCATTCCATCTCTACGCCAGATCCGTCGTGGGCGTACGAGCGAGCAGCCTCGGGTAGAGACCCGCCCACGGGCTTCGGACCTAGGCCGTGGAGAAGTTACGGGTAAGTTCTTCGTCGATCCTCTACGCTTCATTACATGTTTTCCATTGCAATGTTACCGACATCGCGGCAACACAACGTAGGCGGAGATGGAAGAAAGGGAACGGAGGCACCAAGAGGAGCAGATGCGGATGCAGGCAGCAGCTTAGGGAGAACATGCGGATGCGGCAGCAGATGTTGCAGCAGATGCAACAACGAGCAGCAGATGTTCCAGCAGATGTTCATGAACCGAGGCCGTGCTGACTTCCCCACCGGGGAGTAGTGGTCCTAGCACGTCGTGTCCTCCTATGTTCCCACATTTTGTAAGTGGTTAACTTAATTTCTCCGTCTCAATCTTGTTTGTTGTCTAACCGAACTTTGGATATTGCAGATCCCCACGCCCGATCCGGCTGTGATGGCGCTCCTCCAGCAAGCGCCAAGTCGAGCCCGCCGACACCCGGCTTGACCGTCAACAATACGGGCATCATCCGGAGCCTCGCAGCGGTTTCTAGGTGAGTTCTCCTACACTTCTAATTCTTCCATACCATGTCACTTGTGAATTTTAGCCATTCAACCATGTCAATTTTAGCCATTATGTTCAATTTTACCTATTCCATGTTAATTTTAGCCATTCCATGTCATCCTTAGCCATTATGTTGAATTTTAGCCATTTCATGTCAATTCTAGCGATTATGTTCAATTTTAGCCATTCCATGTCAATTCTAGTTCTTACATGTCCATTTTAGCCATTCCATGTCAATTCGAGTTCTTCCATGTCAATTTTAGCCATTCCATGTCAATTCTACTTCTTCCATGTCAATCCTAGTTCTTACATGTCAATTTTAGCCATTCCATGCCACTTATGCATCTATGAACTTGTAGGAGGACAAGGAGGTGGAGAAGGACAAGGAAGTGGAGAAGGACAAGGAAGTGGAGAAGGACAAGGAAGTGGCGAAGGTTGATGTTGCTTGTGTATGAACTTGTTGTGCGACTTGCCGCATTCTATGTTGGAGACTTTGTTGTTGATGTTGGACTACTTGTTGTATGAACTAATTATGTGACTTGGAACTATTGTATGGACTTTGTTGGACTACTCGTGTATGAACTTTGTTGTTGATGATGCAAATACTCTATATATTATGCTATATGTGTATCTGGATGATTATTGGTATTTGTGAATTGCATATGCAGGGATTAATGGGGAAGCAGGGAAATTCTGGAATTTTATCAGCATCTTTGCCGTGCATATGCACACGGCAAAGAAACAAGCACACGGCAAAGGGCTTCTTTGCCGTGCACACACACACGGCAAAGAGCCTCCAGCTGTGCACTGCGCTGCGCCCTGTGTGCTGGTCTGTTTCTTTGCCGTGCGGGGTGTTGGTGAAGCACACGGCAAAGCCCACCCTTTGCCGTGCGGGTTGGGGGCGGAGCGCACGGCAAAGATAGCCGCACGGCAACCATTTCAGCCGCACGGCAAAGAAATCTGCACGGCAAATCAGTGACAGCGCACGGCAAAGCATGGTTGCACGGCAAAGGCCTTTGCCGTGCCACTTTCCCGCGGCGCACGGCAAAGCCGTCTTTGCCGGGCGGGAGGTTGCCGTGCAGTCTTTGCCGTGCAAGCCCGCACGGCAAAGGCGTTGCCGAGCTGATTTTGATCTTTGCCGTGCGTTTCGGCTGCACGGCAAAGCTCTGTTGTGCCGTAGTCGTAGTGTTTCCTGTAGTGCTGGGAGCTTTGATGAGGGTGTATTTTGATGAGCTTGGTGATTGTTCTATGTTAAGTCCGGCGAAGGGGGGTATGCTGACATGAGTTTCTGCTTTGTGATGTCGTTTGCCATGAATCTTTTCTAGTTGTTTATTTTTTCTCTGGGCGGCTGTAACAAACCTTGTTTCCTTATTGGTTGATAGTGGAACCTGGAAAATTCTTGCTTCGTATGGAATTTTTTAAAGTAAATTCTTGATCTTCCATTTATTTGAAGTAGTGTGCATCCAAAATTCTTGAAAAATTCTGGAGAAGCTCCTTGCATCTACTAGAGCTTCGCTAAAATATCACAAAAAAGGTGGGCACTGCAGTGCGTTCATTATTTGGATGCATTTAGGGCAGTTTCTGATGTTTTAAATTCCCTTCATTTTTTATTTTCACATATATTTCTATGAAATTACCATGATGCACATTACAACTCCTCATTACCACTAACAAAAACCGAGGATTTTACAGATCATAACACAATGAACGCAGCTTGAGTATTAGTTCCAGTAGAGATGCCACGCGTACGGGAAAAAACAAATGAGGGTGGGCACATAAGCTGAACACAAACAAATTCAAATAAAACACAGACAGAGATACATATACATGCTTCACTTGTGCGTCCATATTTTTGCAAAACACAATCTGTGAAGTTCAAACTTAAGAATGGAACCACAACAGGTCAACAACAGTGTCCATTCACTCTTGGATAGGCGGCATACGGTAGAAATACGGAACCCGACAAGGTTGCCCATCCACATCCTGCAGGATACCTGATTTCTCGTACGACTCCACACTATCTGCAAGCGTCTCCTCCAGTGTCCGCGCTTGCCAGCCTAGGTTCTTTAGTTTATCTGAACTCATCGCAAGCTTATAATCCACATTAACCAGTCTGCCAAAAAATATTTTTTGGTGAAAACATGTGGATATGACGACCTCAAGCATAAAAGTGTGCTAATATATAAGGCTTACTTGTCTGCATAACCATAGTTAGGGTACATGCTCTTTATCAAATCTATCAAATCTTTTATGTCCATTTGGTGTTCAGAGCATATGTATCTCTGAGATGATCCCGCCTTGTGGTATAATAGGAGTAGTGCGTCAGCGACATCGCGGACATCTACTATGGGCCAGAATTTGTTGTTTATTATGTCAGGACCTCCTGTAATTCAATCCAACTAATGGAGTTAGTATAAGCACCAAGACACAAAAATAGAACACATCCATTTGGTTAACTCTTTGTTGAACTGTTGTATAATGTACTCCTTGGGATAAATGTGATGAGACCGTAGTAAACAGGATGCAACGATCAGGAGTGAACCTTTTATGATATAACGGAGGAATTTGGTGGTGATATTGAGCACGTCGGACTGCAACAGAGGGCCAAAGACCGCACCGGGGCAAAATGTGATGACGTGCAATCCGCTTTTCTCTGCATATTCCAAGGCCATTTCTTCAGCTTCCGTCTTGGCAAGAGCGTACCAGATCTGCCAACACAAAGACGTGAGTAATTCAGTCCTCCCTACCTCTCAGCGATCATATCCAAGAATGTCCAAGTGTGTAATCCTGGAAACTAATTAAGATTTCCGTGGTTTATCTCAAACTCTATGGAGAATTGATCCATGAAGGCGTTATTCTCAAAAAAAAAAAATTAACACGTTATTTAAACAACAATGCTGACCTCATTTTCCTTACAGAACTGTTTGTCTGACCAACAATTCTCATCTTTCAGTTTATCTTGAGGCCAGTTAGGGTTCAAAGTAACAGCAGCGGCGGATGAGACCACAATGAGTTTCTGAACACTCATAGCAGAGCAAGCCTTGAGTACATTCATGGTGCCACTGACAGTAGGAGCCATCATCTCTCTCTGCATAGTTTGAATTTAGGGCCTTAATAAAAAAGTGTTGATGTGGTACCCCTAAGAAATAGTGAGCTTGTACCTTGTACCATTGGATCTAATGTGTTGCAGATATAAATAATAGGTAATGAATTCGATTACGAAACGGTGAAAAAGAATACCCTTGTTGCCCTAATGTTTACAAATCATTTATGTATTATTCCAAAATTTAACTGATAGTATAAATTTTATGCATTCTGTCAAAGTAATTTATGCATTCCAACGAAGTGCCACGCCTAAAGATGTGGTGCCTGGCTTGGATGCCAAAACAAAATATTAATAATATAATTGAATGAATTCTTCCCCAGCTTGGAAAAGATTATAACTCACCCACTTTACTTAAAATTGAGTGATTTCATCCTGAACAGTACGTTTAGATTCTGCAATAGTCTGCATTACATATGCTGCGAAAAGTTTGTACTTCATATTTGTCATTCTGAATTAGAATTTATGTGTTTCTTTGGAAGTTTTAAAGAAATTTAGTTTGACTCCAACTTTAAACAAATCTTCTTCACAAAACCTAAATAAATAAATGATGCAGGTAAAAAACTGTTTTCACCGTTCTGATTGATATTTTTCATGTGCACCTTAAATTTAGATGTTGCTCTTTAGGTTTCAAAATCAATTAAGTTTACGACATCCATTACTGTTCATGAAAGATAAAGGAGTGTACTAAACATTTTTTTTCGCGAAAACGCAAAAGCCTTGCGTTTCGATGCATTGATAGATAAAGAAGAGTTTATGTACAAGTCCGAGGACGGACACAACACGCCGTACAACTCAACCCAAGAAAAAGAAACTAATCTAGGGGAGCAGCTGGCGCACACCTCGGGCTCCCGCGTCCGCCCATTCCCGCGCCTCAGCCACGATGTCGTTGAATAAGGATGTCACCGAAGGCCGCGTGTTGTCGAAGACTGCCGCGTTCCGGTGCTTCCAAATCCACCATGCCGTAAGCATGATCACCGACGAAGTGCCCTTGCGCAGCTGGCGAGGGGTGGACCGCACCACCAGCGACCACCACTCCGCGAAGTCACCCTCAGCCATGGGAGGGTCGCAGGTGGATCGAATCCACGACGGAACCTCAAACCAAATCGTCCCGGAGAAGGAGCAGCCTGTGAGCAGGTGGCTCATGGTCTCGGCAGATTGGTCGCGAGCGGGCATCTAGGCGCGTGCGGAAGGCCGCGCCGTGCCGATCTCTCTCCCGTCCGGCATCCGTCGAGGCAGGCCAACCGGATAAAGAACTTCACCCTTGGCGGCGCCCAGGATTTCCAGTTAAGCTTCCATGAACCTGAGATGATCGCCCCCTGGAAGAGGGTGTCGTAGCAGGAACCGGCCGAATACTGTTCATCCGTCGTCCAACGCCAAACCAGCCTGTCTGAATCCGCCCTTAGCTAGGTGTCTCTGAGCCGGCCCCACAGCTGGACATATTGCCATAGTGCTAGGGCGCTCGGTGCCCCAACGATGTCGGGGATCCAAGTGCGTTCAACCAACGCCTCTCGGACCGTGCGTGACTTCCGCCGGCGTTTCGGCACCAGAGCGTATACCTCCGGCGCCATCTCCCTGATGGACCTGCCATCCAACCACCTATCCTCCCAAAAGAGGGCGGATTCCCCATTGCCAACCACCATGGAGGTGGAGGCCGCGAAGACATCCAGCTCCGTCTTCGAGAAATGCATGTCCAGCCCGCGCCAAGGTCGCAAGGGGTCAGTACGCATCCTCCGGATCCACCTCACCCCGAGGCCGATGGCGGTACGCGCGAGGTGCTGGGATGCCCAAGCCTCCTAGCCGCGGCGGCCTACACACCCTCGCCCGGTTGACGTGGCGGTCCCCCCGTTGGCATCCGCCCTACCAGCCCAAAGGAATCCACGCAGGATCTTGTTCACCTGTTTCAGAGCCTTTTTTTGGAGGCCCAGCACCATCAACTGGTGCAGAGGGATCGCTGCGAGGACCGAACGGATCAGCGCCAGACGTCCCGCCCTAGGCATCATCGATGCTCTCCAGGTGGGAAGTTTGTCAGCCAGGCGGTCCACCAGGGGCTGGAACGCAGCAGCCGTCAGCCTCCTGATAGACAGAGGGATGCCAAGGTATCTCACCGGGAACGGTGCAAGCTGACACTCCATGAATTCAGCTGCGCCCGCAGCCTCAACATCTGAGCAGGCGATCTGTGATACGGAGCATTTAGCGAAGTTGGTACGCAGGCCTGATGCATGCCCAAAGAGCTCCAGGATGCCGCGGACTGCCCGCAGCTCCATCTCATCTGGGTGGCAGAAGATTACCACATCATCCGCATAAAGCGACACGGACGTCATTAGCTCCCGCCGCGCTAAGCGTCTCGGCACCCCCGGCTCGATCGCCTTGGCCAACATCCTGCTGAGCGAGTTCATCACCGGAACAAACAGCGGCCGGCGACAAGGGGTCACCTCGTCTCGGGCCCCTTCGGTGCCAAATCGGGGGCTCGGCTCGCCGTTGAGCAACACCCGCGTGCTCGCAGTGGATAGGAGGATGGACACCAGTTCGCGGAACCTAGGTCCAAACCCTAACTTGCGAAGGATCTCCAAGAGGAAACCCCAAGAGACGGAGTCAAAGGCGCGTGCAATGTCTAGTTTGAGCATCACACGCGGCTCTTTCTCCCGGTGGAGGAACCTAGCTGTCTGCTGAACCAACATGAAGTTGTCATGGATACAACGTTTGCGAATGAACGCGCATTGGTTGCGATCCACCAGCGACTCCATCCGGGGGGCTAAGCGAGTGGCCATCGCCTTAGCAACCAGCTTGGCGAAGATATGGATTAGGCTGATCGGTCGGTAGTCGCTAAGCGCAGCCGCATCCGGACGCTTAGGCAGCAGGATCAATAGGGCCTGGTTAAGGCCTTGGAACCCGCGCCCGCACAGCGTGAACAGCTTGTCAAAGGCCGCCATGAAGTCACCTCTCACCACTCCCCGACACTTCGAAGAAACTCAGCCGTGAACCTGTCGGGTCCGGGCGCCTTGCCCGCCGGCGGCCGCCGAATCACCTCCCGGATCTCGTCCTCGGAGAACCCCGCCTCTAGCTCCGATAGGTCTTCCGAGTGGGTGTCTAGGAAGTCTAGGTCCAGGGAATGCTGCCTTTCCACCGAGGTTCCAAGCAGACCCTCAAAGTGAGTGAAAGCAGCTTCAGCCATAGTCGCATGGTCAGAGATGACCGCGCCTCCAACCTGTAGGCTATGGATCACGTTCTTCTGGCGGCGATAGGCTGCGTGCTGGTGAAAGAAGGCCGTGTTGGCGTCCCCCTCCTTAAGCCACGCAATCTTGGCTCGCTGCCTTGCCATGGTACGCTCCAGAGAAGCCAGGCCCGAGGTAAGCGTGTTTGAGATGGGCCCTTAGTCGGCGTTCATCCGGCGACAACCTTTTAGATTCCATGGCCACGTCCAGCCTCAACACCACTTCCCGCGCTATCATCAGCTGCAGCTTGACGCATCCGACCTTTTTGTCGCTCCGGCTCATCGGGACTCGCGCGCCGTGCGCTTCAGCTTCGCGGTGAGCCGCCGGAAGGGGTCTGGGTCCCCCTCCACAACATCCCAGGCGCTCCGCACCACCTCTTCGAAGCCCTCTAAGCGTAGCCAGAAGCGTTCGAACTGGAACCGCTTCGGACCCGTGGACTTGGTGGTACAGTCCAAGAGGAGTGGGCAGTGGTCGGCCACCACCGTCGCCAAGCGATGCAACATGCAGCTCGTTATGCAACTCCTCCCAAGCAGTCGTAACGAACACCCGATCCAGCCGTACGAGGGTGGGAGATTCCCTCTCGTTCGACCACGTGTAGCGGCGTCCATGAAGGTAGATCTCCTTTAGCTCGCAGTCGTTCAGGAAGCGTCGAAACCTGCCCATCATCCTACGGTTGAGGTTACCGTTGTTTTTATCCTCATCGCGATATATGAGGTTAAAATCCCCGCAGAGCGCCCACGGTCCCGGATGACCTCTGCGGACGTCGCGGAGTTCCTCCAGAAAGGCGACCTTGTCAGCCTCAGCCTGTGGGCCATAGACACAAGTCAGCCACCATCCCGCGCCACCACCCACAGGGGAGACCCTCGCTGTGACACTGTTAGCCCCGTAGTGGGCGCTGTCGAGCTGCACCACCCGGCTAGTCCAAGCCACGATGATCCCTCAAGCGAATATGTACTTGCCTCAAGCGAATATTAGGTACTACATTTGCAAGTCTGAAGATCAACCAATCACCCTCAAGCGAATATGTACTTGCCTCTTTGTCAACCATCCTGTCTATGGGCACTGGAGATGCGACATGAAAGACGCCCTCGCACCCGCTAAACGCTGCTGTCACTGTGTCGTAGTCCAGCATGTCTGCCTTGAACAGATTCACATTCTCCGGAGCATTGTCCAGATGCTTGAGAAAAGCATTCTTTGGATCACCTGAAATGGAAGTTAACATGATATTAACCTGTATCCTGAAACTGTGTTTGTTAGCAAACACCTTACGCGGTGCTCATTTGTAAACTCCTGAATCTGAGTGACTCATAATGCACAGGGTTGCATCTCTTTTCCACATTAATTTTCAATATATCCCGGATTAAAAAGTTGTGGATGTAGGTCCTATACCTGACAGTTTTGGGTTTCTACTTTCTAGTGAAGAAACAACATACGTTAAATATAAATGAAACAAGCCAAATATGCCAAGGTAATTCAGAACGAATCTCGAAGAACCACCATCGGTAAATTGTTTGACCGGCAGGTCATGGTTTGGCTAGAAGAGCATACGTCTCCTAGTCTATGTATCCTTAGGCACACATAACGTCGTAGAACTATGGAGTATTAAGTATGGTGAAAATTAAAATTATAACGGTCTAGTACACACCGGCAACCCGGGATAGGCTATATATAGTTAACTCATCACCCATTCACCCGACAAGAATTATGGAACGGAGAGAGTAGTAGAAAATTACGAAGCGAGGTAACATGTGGAAAAAGATATCTAGAAGGCCAGAACGCAGTCTGATCAAATCAGACTCAGGCCGTTAGCTCGTGGCAGGTCCATCATCCCCGTAGAAAGACAAGTCTGTAAACGAACAGGTGTACGTACATGGGTCGCGGACGGTGGCGTGCACGGCGTAGCCGCGGGAGAGGAGCAGCTTCACCAGCCACGAGGCGATGTACCCGCCGGCTCCGGTAACGCACACTCGCGTCTGCGACGACGATGAAGAAGCCATCTTTTTGCTCTGGCCTCTGGGCTAAGGGAGGTTGACTTGCTGTATACCTGCCGTCCTGCCGGCTGCCGCCCCGCACCGTTAGATGTATGTATACTCTACAAGAGTAGATTATTCGCGGCAGAGAAACATAAAGCATCCCTATGGTACACGCAAGAAGCGAAGGCAAATTGACTGGACCAGCACACACCACGACCTTGTCTTACTGATCGAGACTCGAGAGCCCTTGCTTTTCTTTAAGGTGCACGTGGAAACTGGAAATTCTTTACTTGCAACAACTCGTGAATGTGACCTCTGCTAGAAGAACTCTGCTGCTTTCTCCAAGGTGACATTTCCCCCTTTTAAAACAGTTTTCTTGACCGTACCAAGTTCAAGTTCAGCGGGAGGTGCTGCAGATGCAGCTATCTGTGAGGAATGCTCCTTCTTAGCTCATAATTTTGTTAGTGTTAAGTTTTTTCATAGTTCTAGCGACAATAGTGTGGCCCATATGTTGGCTTTGCCTGATTTTATTGTTGGCCATTTGGCAAACAATGTAAGCTTATCTGCTAATAAATAAAATCGCCATGGTGGCTTTCCCTAAAAATTTATAAAAAGTTCAAAAAACTATCCTAAATCCAAACGATCAAATGATGGTTGGATGCTTGCATTGGTTAGGGTGGTGGCTCTATTCAAAAGAGATCAATTCGAAGGTTTGACGTCTTATTGTCTGGTTAAAACCAAGTATTTAGAAGGGGGATGTGTTTGTGGTAACTTTGTCCATGTTAAAGCAAAAGCGACTCCGTTGTTAAGCACAAGTTGTGGCCTTGTGGGAGCATTACGATTTCTTTCTTGCTTCACCGTGCTCGGCAATCTCCCTTGCCCACTACCATCACAATATTAGATCATAATATAATTTTTGGTAACTTCTTTATTTTGATTTGTTTGTTTCATTTTTTTAGTGAATTGCCTGAATAGTGTTTTTTTAATCTTCAAGTCTCCGTTGCCACTACTATTTTCTTGCACAGGGCAAACTTAGCAAATTTCAAAGTAAGGTACAGAGGTAGCAAAACAGAAATCAACACAGCGAGAGAAAAAGGTTCACATGCTAGACTTTACAGAACTTTTATAGCTGACAATGTACACCACCACGTCTAGATAAACAGTTTATTGCCCCATCTTTATTCATACACAAAAGTAGATACAACCAGCATGCTCGAGCATCTTGGCCTAGAATGCTCTTGCTCACAGTTCTGGGAAGTGAAACCAAAAAGAGCTCAAGTGTGTTTGGTTCAACAATACAGGAGATAATATTACAGAAGTCTCCGTGACTGAGAAATCTACAAATAAATTATGCTCACTGACTCAAAAGAATGGGATCTGACTATATATAACTACAGCAAAAAGGCCAGAAGTTCACTGTTCAATTTATTCAAGCTGCACTTGAGAAAACACCGAATTTCTTAACAAGGATGAGATCACTGGGTAGCATCTCTGCTGTAGAACGCATCCAAGGTCTTGGCGGGGATACGGTGGAGAAGCTCGCGAGGGAATATGCGAAGCAATGTCCATGCTAGATCAAGTGACTGGAAGATGTTCCGGGTATCGTATGCTCCTTGTGCCACAAATTTCCTCTCAAATTTGTCGAGGAATTCTAGATAAAGCTGCACAAGAGGTAAAAGAACAATGCATCAGATTCTGTTTACTTCTAAAAAGACATCAGCTCATGGGTTAATTTGCTAGTGAGTAGTGACATACCAGATCTTCAGAAGAGAGAGCCTCCTCTCCCACAACGGCTTTCATGGCCTGGACATCCTTTCCAATAGCATAGTTGGCATAAAGCTGAACAGAAAAAAACAGTAGGTGTGACTCTTCTGGAAGTTATCCTTGGTACTTTAAGGAAACCGAATATATGCTGTTCAAACATGTACCTGATTAGACACATCTGAATGGTCTCGACGGGTCATACCCTCGCCAATAGCACTCTGCAAGAATTATTCGTAGTTCTTAGAAATAACATGTGGGTAGAATCCTGATATCATCTTACAGTTATGGACCCAGTTTCAAAAAGCGAGATCGATAAGATATCTCACCTTCATCAACCGAGAGAGAGATGGAAGGACATTGATGGGTGGGTATATCTGAAAATACCATTACATCATGTCAAAATAGGGAAGATATTACAGTAGAATAACGAAAGGAAAAGAGTTTAACCCCCAGATTTAGTTCCTGAGTCACGTAAATACGAAAAGTAATACAAGTCTAAATGAAACCCCCTCCGATCCATAATAAGTGTCGTGGTTTTAGTTCATGGATCAGAGGGAGTAGGAACAACTTATTATATGAAGCTGTCGCCTTTGCTAACTTAATAGAACAAGTAAAGGCACCTGTCTGTTATGGAGCTGTCTGTCAATGTATATCTGCCCTTCAGTAATGTATCCCGTGAGATCAGGAGTTGGATGCGTGATATCTGTTAAAAAATGAAACAAAAACACCAAGTCAAACAGGGAATAACATGAAAGGTGTGGAAACTGCTTATCTAAAAAGCAAATCAGATCAGGCCGACGATTTGCACCCAGGTGCATGTGCACCCTATTTCGAAAAATTCCAAAAAATGCTATTTCAAAGTTTCAGACATTTTGAAATAATTTTTTTCATGTATATCCTATGTACTTATTTGTGCAGATTTCGGCATAAAAAGACAGCCATGTGTGACCTACACATAAATGTGATTCCTATTTTCGTGAACAGTGTGAACAGTGCACAGCCAATCATTATAGTGTCATTTGAACATTTTGTCATTTTCGTGTAGGCCACATACGATCGAATTTTTTTGTGAAAACTTACACAAGTATCAACATAATATGTACATGAAAAAAGGTTCATCCCAGTATTTCCCATCAGATCTGCAGCTAACTCATTACTATACATACAAGAGTGTTTATATACTCATGCTCAACTAGTTCATATACTCATTGTGTCACACTAAGAAAATTGGTTAAAGCACTACTGTCAGATATTATATGCTGATTTTCATCCATTGCGCAGCTAGTTTACAGAACGTTCAGAAGGTAATCCTAATGGTGATGTATAACTGACCAGCTAAATACCAGTGTGTTGCAACGGGACAACAAATAAATTTAGTGCTCATGATAAATATATTTCGCCCAGGCATGTGGTGTGGGTACACTTGTCGACACACAAAATTTGACGGGAGACAGATAAGAGGAGGGGGTGTGGCCCTCACCAACTCCACCTTAATAGTAAAAGCAGATATGTACAGAGCAAGAAATTCATTACTTACCATCATTAGGCATAGTTAGAATGGGTATTTGGGTAATGGAGCCCGTTCTTCCTTCAATACGCCCAGCACGCTCATATATGGTTGCCAGATCAGTATACATATATCCAGGATAACCACGCCTACCTGGGACCTCTTCTCGGGCTGCCGACACCTACACATAAGCACGATTTCCATCTAGGGTTATTGTGGATAAAAAAGAAGAGAGGGCAGTAATTGCCATTTTATTACAGTTGAACAATAGCAAGTAAAAGTCAAAGATCTTCCAACTTGCTAGATAGAGAAAACTACAAAACAGTGTTGCAAGCTAATAAAAATGTCAAGGTTATGTTTACAACACTACTTGTCCATTTGGGCAAGATGTATAATGATGATCAAATGGAAACAAGACAATCTCGGTACCAGATTCTGACAAAACTTATACCTCTTCTGGTGAGAATCTCGGCAACAGATTCTGGCCAAACTTATACCACTTATGTACATTGACTTTAAAAATGCAGCTTCTCATTTTTTTCCCGTTGATTCAAACAGTGAACTTTGCAATTACATGGATGGCATTTTAGTGTGCACTAAGAATATATAAGAAATATTAACTCTTTCCCTAAAATCATTAATTATTCATGCCACTGGAAGAATATCAGGACAGGAAGTAACTCCCAAGGAAGAGCTAGATGACTAGGAAAAGCTTTTCTATGGAATTCAGTCTCCGAGTAGTTGAAGAAAATATCAAGCGCAATACCTCCCGAAGTGCATCTGCATATGAACTCATATCTGTCAAGATGACAAGCACATGCTTCCCGCATTCATAAGCCAAATATTCTGCTGTTGTCAGCGCAATTCGAGGGGTGATGATACGTTCAATAGTGGGATCATTTGCCTGAAAGATAAACAGGAGCGGAGTGTTATGCTTTGCTTGGTATTGACATAGCAAAATTTTGTTTGGAGACATATAAAACATTGTTAAATCAACTATAGCAACATTAGGACTAAATGGCTTGCAACATAAAAATGTGGCTACCAAGTAAAATGTAAATACCAAGTTCAGAAAAAGGGTGACCCTCTCCATTGAACCATTCTCTTCAAAATCACGTTTGAAGAATTGGGCTGTTTCCATGTTGACTCCCATAGCGGCAAATACAATAGCAAAATTATCGTCTTCACCACCACCCTGGTACGTCAAAAAAAAATTAGATCAATCAACAAGCAATGATTCAGCTAGGATAAAAATAGGTCCCCATGTGCAAATTCGAACAGATTATTACCTCTGCGTGCTTGCCTTTCTCCAACCTCTTGACAAGACCAGCCTGACGGCAAATCTGAGCAGCAATTTCATTATGAGGAAGCCCAGCAGCAGAAAAGAGAGGAATCTTTTGCCCTCGAGCAATGGAGTTCATGACGTCAATGGTAGATATCCCTGTTTGAATCATCTCCTCAGGGTAGGTTCTCTCACTTGGGTTAATGGAACTTCCTGAAATAAACATAACAGCACATAATTATCAGTAGCAACAAATGAGGACAATTTACCACCGTCCATAGTTCCTAATCATGATGAACATACAAATAAGTCATGAGGTTCTTACAGAACAGTGTGCCTGAGAAAGCACTTACCAGAGATGTCCAAGTAGGCCTCAGGCAATATTGGGGGACCATTATCAATAGGTTTTCCAGAACCATTAAAAATACGTCCAAGCATATCAAGCGAGACAGGAGTTTTTAAAACCTGTCGGAGAAGCAGCATACAGAAGTAAGCAACAAGAAGTGGCAACTTCTCATATTCACATACACACAAGGAGAAGCATGCATTATTTTGAATTTCATTCTGAAAGTTAAAAATGGGCTTGTCCAATTTATTCAGTTCCAGTGCTATGCATAATGCAATGCCAACTATAACCATGACTTAACAATGTCAAGAATGGATATGTGTCCCTATCACCAGCTCATCATACTAACACTGGCCAGTTGAAAAGAAAGTGTTCTCCTACTAGAGAAACCTTTAAACAATATCCTATCAGGAAATAAAACGAGCAGCAGAGACTCATGAATAATGGGCAAGTACCTCGCCTGTGAACTGAACAGTAGTGTATTTGTTGTCTATTCCTGAAGTGCCTTCAAAGACCTGTATATTCATGCAGTTCAGATAAAATAATACAGTCTAAGTTTACTCCGTTTGGTCACAACGATACATAACATAACAGAAGAAAATAACCAACCTGCACAACAGCCTTTTCACCATCAACTTCCAGAACTTGACCACGCCGAGTGGTACCATCACCCAGCCGGATGTTTACAATTTCCTGGTATTTGGGGCCCTATAGTAGAACGTAAAGAGGAGAATGAAATAGTGAGAAAACAATGCGCTACTAGAACAAGCCTGGTTAAAGGTGGGAATATGGTAATAGATGCAAAATTCAGAAAAGCATACATACCTTCACTTTATCCAAGATAACCAGAGGTCCTGCCACACCAGAAACAGTCCTGTACTCTGTAGAAGTAAATATTTGGTGAACAGCGTCATTGGTAAGTCGTCTGAAAAGAATGTTTTTGTAGCCGGCTAAAAGCAGTACAGCTATGTGGGCTTTGACCCATATGCCATTGACGGTTTGACACAATAGGTCGAACATAAACTTATGGATATATATCAATATATGAATCAAATTATCCGGAAAATTAGCATATGAAATAATGGTCATGGCAAGCTATAAGAATCGGCATAGCTAGAGCGCTAGACTTGAGGGAACATAAGAATGTTGCGTAGTTTATAACAAATGCAAAACTACAGAAGGCAAAATTTGTCTGCAATGGAGAAGGTCGTCTCTCTATTGGGCAAACACTGTGCATTTTTTAGCAAAAGCTCTGTGACTGTACGATGCACTACATCTGATTATCCGTTATCTTTTAGCCTCAGCTCATTTACATGTATGGTACTCAGCATCTCAAACCTCCAACCTAGCGCATTTTCAATAACAAGCAAGCCCTCTCCCCCGTCCCCACGATAATAGGCAATGGCGCAACACGATCATAAGGAGGCGCAATGCAAGATCAGTTGAATGAATGGCTCACCCATGCCGATCTCCAAGGTTCCCTCCTCCATGTCGACGCCATCCTTCACCAGACCCATGCTGAACCCACCGACGGGCGACCTGCAGAGAGCAACATCAACCGCACCATTAGACAAACCGATCCGCGTTTCCGCAAACAGCGCCTCGTCATTCCGACCCTACGACCCCACCGAGAAAAAAAAAGCAAAGAAAGCTCGCGGCCAATCGCTCCCGCGGCTCCCAATCCAGGCGAACCGATCGAAAAGGCGGGATCTTTGCGCGGCACACAGGCCCAGATCTAGCCAATTGGGGCAGATCTCGATCCCGATCTCGGATTCGACACCCCGTAACAGCGCGGCGGGGACCAACCTAATCCGCCCCCGCGCGCGCGCGAAGCGGAGAGCAATTGGCCGGGCGGGGAGAGAGAGAGAGCTTCGCCGGACTAGGCGCGAGAGGGGGGAGGACGACGCGTACCTCGGGTCGGGATCGGTGGGAGACGGCGAGGAGCGGGAAGAGGAGGTGGTGGTGGTGGTGGTGGATCGTGTGGGCGACGACGAAGCTGGGGCAAGAAGAGGAGGAGGAGGGCAGACGAGAAATTAATGCCAGGAAATACTAACAATCGCTCAGACAGAGACAGACAGGAGGCCGTTTTGCGAACCTGCCCTGGAGGAGTACCGATTTGCCAAATACGTCCACATTGACGGGGTGGGGCACCAATCGGCCTGCCAGATTTATGGCCATCTTTTCCCTGCCGACTTGGATACAGGCAAGAGGGAAAACAGGAGTGCTATTTTTAGAATGTGCATTTCCATGAGCTCAACTACCCTCGGAACCAACCAACCAACCAGTGATCGATTTTCGAGTGACACAGATATGGGTTTGTTATAGATAAGTGCTCCACATTTTTGTTGTCTGAATTAGCAACATGTGCCAAAAATTGCATTTTTTGAAGTTTCCAATAGTGCAATGTACAAACTATGGGAATAGACCCGAGCGAATGGATTCACAACCTATTGCCATGGTTCACCTACCTAATGGCAAAGTCCACGAAGAAACCCCTCCTTCTACAATATAGGTATGCCTTTTACAGAGTGAATCATCACTTGTGTTGAAAACTCCATAAATCTTAAGAAAGTTTTGAAGCTCTTAGATACTGGTCGTGTACCCCGGGGGATCCCTCGACTTCCGCATCGTCCGGTCATGGCATCATCGCCGTACAATATGTCATTGTCTCTCTCTTAACCCTGACTCAAGAGTCAGCACAAGCAGACACGCAGACACATAGAGTGATCCCACCCTGGCTGCATGAAGCAAAAATCCCAGCTCACTCCCAAATCGTTGGTCATCCTGATATCCCGTCATCTCAATTCCCAGCAACCGCCCGTACGAGACCCTCGTTGGCCTTGTTGCGCACCACCCTTGTCACTCTCTAGCACGGACGGAGCCACGAAAAATATTTAGAGGGGGCCAATAGAACATAAGATTGCTTGGAGGGGGTTGTAGATGCAATATTTACAAATTTTAGGGACCAATCTACATGTATTTTAGGGACTCTTTCAGAAAATTTTGCAGCATAGGGGGGCCATGGCCCTAGCTGGCACCCCTAGCTCCGTCCCTGCTCTCTAGTCTTTACCCTGCACACCTCCTCCCATTCCCAACATTCCCCATGGATTCACAGAGAAGCATGCCGGCGTCACTCCCCCTTCGGAAGTGGTTCCTTGTAGCAACGCCGGTGGCTGCAGCCGGCGTCGCTCCCTCTTCGGCAGTGGCCGCTTTGTAGCAGCACCGATGATTGCTTGTAGCAGCGTCGGTGGTTGTTTGTTGCAGCGATGGTTGCGGACGGCGTCGCTCCTCCTTCTGTGGTGGACGCTTGTAGCAGCGGCTGCTTGCAGCACTTTACCAGTCGTTGTGGCACGGTGGTCAGATATGTAGCAACACCAGTGGCCTATTGCAGAGACCCCAGTGGCATGTTGTAGCAATGTCGGCCAGCTGCGGAGGCTTTGCAGCACCTATGACCAACTGTTGTAGCATGTGTTGGCCGGATATGTAGCAACAACAGTGGACGCTTGCAGCAGTGTCTGACGGTGATTTTTAAGGAAGACAACTGCTTGTAGCAGCAGAAGTTAGACCTCGCTAGAGAGGGCCACCCCTTACGGTCGTACGCGGGGAACACAACGCGGTATTACACCAGAGAGAAAAGAACGAGCGGGGGGGCGATTTTAGGTCGGTGACGTGTGTTGGGGAAGATAAATTGCATAGCTCCATGGCAGCCTGCGCGTGGAGGAAGACAATTGGCACGTGGAGGAAGATACATGGGAGAAACGATGGGGGATGAGAACGTGGGTGGACGTGGACCCCTTTCCTTCCACCTGTTTAGTTTGATAGGCACAGAAGGACGCATAGGTGGCCGTGTTTTGACCGCATGATGTGAAGCATCAGGACGCGCGACCCGGAGAACACGAGCAAGCCTTCCTCCAGAGGAAAGACCGTGTTTTCCCGTAGATAAACATCCAACTATTCTTGTTTCCAAGAACTCCATATCTATAACCTAGAGCTAAAAGTTAGAGCATCTCCAGTCGCGTCCTCCAAGCCGTCCCCAAACCGCGCCGGTTCGAGCGTTTGGGGGACGTGTTTTGTTCGTGCCACGTTTAGGGGACGTCGCTCCCCAGTTGCGTCCCCCAAACGCCGCCCCAAAACATTAAAAATAATTTAAATAAATAGAAGAAAACTCTTTACTAATATTCAAATCGGTTTAACATAAACAAATTACATATAAAACTTCGAAAAAACATAATTAAATTACATATAAATTATTTTAAACTACTTCTTCTTCGATGATGGCCCCGCCTCGTTGTTGTCATCACGGTGGCGCTTCCTGCTTGTCACCTCTTCCGAAGAGGCGGTGTCGGCCGACGCGTCGGAGGAACTAGTGTCCTCTTCGTCGTCGCCGGTGCTCGCCGGCTGCGCCTTGGCCTTGGCCTTCCCGTCCGCCTCCGCCTCCGCCTTTGCACGGGCTGCCGCCGCCGCCTCCTCTGACCCTTCCTCCTCCTCCACGCCCAGCCATTCCTCCGCGCTGTCAACTGGCCGCGTGGAATCGTCGCCGCTGCTGGGCATCCGGATTCTGTCCCACCAATGGCACCATCCAGCAGGCTTGCCCTCGCTGGAGGTGTCGGATGGAAGCTCGGAGATGTAGCTCATCGTCGCTGGAGGTGTCGAATGGAAGCTTGGATGAATGGAGGCCGGTTGAAGATCCGAAAGCGCCGACGTACGGGTCTTATTGAGCGCGGATGAACGGCGGCGCAGAAGTCGAAGAGAGCGGCGGTTGCTCTTCCGAGGAGTCCGCGCTCCATTCCGGCGGTTGGCGCGTCGGTGGACGCGGTTGGCAATACGACGGTTCCGCTTCCCGACAACTGCATCGTCGCTACGTAGACGGCGGTTGAGCATCTGAGCCGCTGACGCGTCGGGGCCGCGCCTCCTCGCCTCTCATTTCATTGTGTCCGGTATGCCCGGAGCGTCCCCTGTGTAGCGGGGACGGGCTCGGGACGCCGGACACCGTATTAGGCCGCGCCGGACAAAAAAGGCCTTTGGAGCACGCGGCTGGGAACGTTTTTTTGTCCGGCGTGCTTCAAATCCCTTTGAGGGAACAGTTTGGGGACTGGAGATGCTCTTATACTAATGTTTCACTAAAGTTTAATACCCTAACCGAGTGTAGTTTTAGGTTATCGAGGTTTTAAAAGTCCAGTCAACAGATAATTAAAAAGTAAACTAAGTTGATGTGCCAAAGACAATAAGAAAGTTAACAAAAAAGAACAAAACAAAAATAAAAACAAGGGAAGCTAATCAAATTTTAATCCATAAAGCAAAAGCCGGAGACGTCTACGCACAGTTTTTACGTGAAATGAGATAGAGCCCGCAAAATGTCATGTCTTGTGAACACTAGCAATATCCTTTGGATTTATTTTAGTGAGTGATACGTCTCCGACGTATCGATAATTTCTTGTGTTTCATGCCACATTATTGATGATATCTACATGTTTTATGCACACTTTATGTCATATTCGTGCATTTTCTGGAACTAACCTATTAACAAGATGCCGAAGAGCCCGTTCTTTGTTTCTCGCTGATTTTGGTTTCAGAAATCCTAGTAAAGAAATATTCTCGGAATTGGACGAAATCAACGCCCAGGGTCCTATTTTGCCACGAAGCTTCCAGAAGACCAAAGAGGAGACGAAGTGGGGCCACGAGGTGGCCAAACCACAGGGCGGCGCGGTCCAAGCCCTGACCGCGCCGACCTATAGTGTGGGCCCCTCGTGACGCCCCTTGACCTGCCCTTCCGCCTACAAATAGCCTCCGTCGCGAAACCCCCAGTACCGAGAGCCACGATACGGAAAACCTTCCGCAGACGCCGCCGCCGCCAATCCCATCTCGGGGGATTCAGGAGATCGCCTCCGGCACCCTGCCGGAGAGGGGATTCATCTCCCGGAGGACTCTTCACCGCCATGGTCGCCTCCGGAGTGATGAGTGAGTAGTCTACCCCTGGACTATGGGTCCATAGCAGTAGCTAGATGGTTGTCTTCTCCTCATTGTGCTTAATTGTCGGGTCTTGTGAGCTGCCTAACATGATCAAGATCATCTATCTGTAATTCTATATGTTGCGTTTGTTGGGATCCGATGAATAGAGAATACTATGTTATGTTGATTATCAATTCATGTCTATGTGTTATTTATGATCTTGCATGCTCTCCGTTACTAGTAGATGCTCTGGCCAAGTAGATGCTTGTAACTCCAAGAGGGAGTATTTATGCTCGATAGTGGGTTCATGTCTCCGTGAATCCGGGGAGTGACAGAAACCTCTAAGATTATGGATGTGTCTGTTGCCACTAGGGATAAAACATTGGTGCTATGTTCGAGGATGTAGTTACCGATTACATTACGCGCAATACTTAATGCAATTGTCTGTTGTTAGCAACTTAATACTGGAGGGGTTCGGATGATAACCTCGAAGGTGGACTTTTTAGGCATAGATGCATGCTGGATAGCGGTCTATGTACTTTGTCGTAATGCCCAATTAAATCTCACTATACTCATCATAATATGTATGTGCATTGTCATGCCCTCTTTATTTGTCAATTGCCCAACTGTAATTTGTTCACCCAACATGCTGTTTATCTTATGGGAGAGACACCTCTAGTGAACTGTGGACCCCGGTCCAATTCTCTATACTTGAAATACAATCTATCGCAATATTGTTTCTATCGTTTTCTCGCAAACAATCATCTTCCACACAATACGGTTAATCCTTTGTTACAGCAAGCCGGTGAGATTGACAACCTCACTGTTTCGTTGGGGCAAAGTACTTTGGTTGTGTTATGCAGGTTCCACGTTGGCGCCGGAATCTCTGGTGTTGCGCCGCACTACATCCCGCCGCCATCAACCTTCAACGTGCTTCTTGACTCCTACTCGGTTCGATTAAACCTTGGTTTCTCATCGAGGGAAACTTGCCGCTGTGCGCATCACACCTTCCTCTTGGGGTTCCCAACGGACGTGTCAACTACACGCATCAAGCAAATTTCACGGCGCCGTTGCTGGGAGATCAAGACACGCCGCAAGGGGAGTCTCCACTTCCCAATCTCTTTACTTTGTTTTTGTCTTGCTTAGTTTTATTTACTACTTTGTTTGCTGCACTAAATCAAAATACAAAAAAATTAGTTGCTAGTTTTACTTTATTTTCTATCTTGTTTACTATATCAAAAACACAAAAAAATTAGTTACTTGCATTTACTTTATCTAGTTTGCTTTATTTACTGTTGCTAAAATGGCCACCCCTGAAAATACTAAGTTGTGTGACTTCACAACCACAAATAATAATGATTTCTTATGCACACCTATTGCTCCACCTGCTACTACAGCAGAATTCTTTGAAATTAAACCTGCTTTACTAAATCTTGTTATGCGAGAGCAATTTTCTGGTGTTAGTTCATATGATGCTGCTGCCCATCTCAATAATTTTGTTGAATTGTGTGAAATGCAAAAGTATAAAGATGTAGATGGTGACATTATAAAATTAAAATTGTTCCCTTTCTCATTAAGAGGAAGAACTAAAGATTGGTTGCTATCTCTCGCCTAAGAATAGTATTGATTCCTGGACTAAATGCAAGGATGCTTTTATTGGTAGATATTATCCCCCTGCTAAAATTATATCTTTGAGGAGTAGCATAATGAATTTTAAACAATTAGATACTGAACATGTTGCACAAGCATGGGAAAGAATGAAATCTTTGGTTAAAATTTGCCCAACCCATGGATCGACTACTTGGATGATCATCCAAACCTTCTATGCAGGACTAAATTTTTCTTCGCGGAATTTATTGGATTCAGCTGCTGGAGGTACCTTTATGTCCATCACTCTTGGTGAAGCAACAAAACTTCTTGATAATATGATGATCAACTACTTCTGAATGGCACACGGAAAGAGCTCCACAAGGTAAGAAGGTAAATTCGTCGAAGAAACCTCTTCCTTGAGTGATAAGATTGATGCTATTATGTCTATGCTTGTGAATGATAGGACTAATATTGATCCTAATAATGTTCCGTTAGCTTCATTGGTTGCACAAGAAGAACATGTTGATGTAAACTTCATTAAAAATAATAATCTCAACAACAATGCTTACGCGAACAATTCTAGTAACAACTATAGGCCATATCCTTATAATAATGGCAACGGCTATGGTAATTCTTATGGGAATTCTTACAACAATAATAGGAATTTACCCCTGGACTTGAAGCCATGCTTAAAGAATTTATTAGTACACAAACTGCTTTTAACAAATCCATTGAAGAAAAGCTTAGGAAAATTGATATACTTGCTTCTAAAGTCGATAGTCTTGCTCGTCGATGTTGATCTTTTGAAATCGAAAGTTATGCCTAATGAGAATCATCATAATAAAATTGTTACTACAGCAAATGCCATCCAAGTTAGAATTAATGAGAATATAAGATTGATGGCTGAATTGCGTGCTAGGTGGGATAGAGAAGAAAATGAAAAACTAGCTAAAGAGAAAAATGTAGCTAAAGTTTGAACTATTACCACCACAAGTAATGTTGATTCCTCACATGTTGCTGCACCTCCTACTATTAATGGTAAAATAATTGGTGTTGGCAATGTTTCTACTCCTAGTGCAAAGCGTACAAAACTGCTCGAAATTGCTAAAGCTCGCTGAAACCGCTCGTGATAAAACTGCTGAAATTTTTCCAACCTTGGGGATGATGATCCCATTGCTGTAGCTCATAATGATTTAGATTTTGATGATTGCCACATCTCTGAAGTTATAAATTTCTTACAAAAACTTGCTAAGAGTCCCAATGCTAGCGCTCGTAAACTTGGCTTTCACAAAACATATTACAAATGCTCTCATAAAAGCTAGAGAAGAGAAACTAAAACTTGAAACTTCTATTCCTAGAAAGCTAGAGGATGGTTGGGAACCCATCATTAAAATGAGGGTCAATGATTTTGATTGTAATGCTTTATGTGATCTTGGTGCAAGTATTTCTGTTATGCCTAAGAAAGTCTATGATATGCTTGACTTGCCACCATTGAAAAATTGTTATTTGGATGTTAATCTCGCTGATAATGCTAAAAAAAAACCTTTGGGGAGAGTTGATAATGTTCATATTATGGTTAACAATAACCTTGTCCCCGTTGATTTTGTTGTCTTGGATATTGAATGCAATGCATCTTGCCCCATTATATTGGGAAGACCTTTTCTTCGAACCGTTGGTGCTATCATTGATATGAAGGAAGGTAATATTAAATATCAATTTCCTCTCAAGAAAGGTATGGAACACTTCCCTACAAAGAGAATGAAGTTACCTTTTGATTCTATTATTAGAACAAATTATGATGTTGACACTTCGTCTCTTGATAATACTTGATACACACTTTCTGCGCCTAGCTGAAAGGCGTTAAAGAAAAGCGCTTATGGGAGACAACCCATGTTTTTACTACAGTACTTTGTTTTTATTTTGTGTCTTGGAAGTTGTTTACTACTGTAGCAACTTCTCCTTATCTTAGTTTAGTGTTTTGTTGTGCCAAGTAAAGTCGTTGATAGAAAAGTTCATACTAGATTTGGATTACTGCGCAGAAACAGATTTCTTTGCTGTCACGAATCTGGGCTGTTTTCTCTGTAAGTAACTCAGAAAATTATGCCAATTTACGTGAGTGATCCTCAGATATGTACGCAACTTTCATTCAATTTGAGCATTTTCATTTGAGCAAGTCTAGTGCCTCGATAAAATTCGTCAATATGAACTGTTCTGTTTTTGACAGATTCTGCCTTTTATTTCGCATTGCCAGTTTTGTTATGTTCGATGGATATTTTGATTCCATTGACTTTCAGTAGCTTTGTGCAATGTCCAGAAGTGTTAAGAATGATTATGTCACCTCTGAACATGTATATTTTTATTGTCCACTAACCCTCTAATGAGTTGTTCTAAGTTTGGTGTGGAGGAAGTTTTCAAGGATCAAGAGAGGGAGATGATACAACATGATCAAGGAGAGTGAAAGCTCTAAGCTTGGGGATGCCCCGGTGGTTCACCCCTGCATATTCTAAGAAGACTCAAGCGTCTAAGCTTGGGGATGCCCAAGGCATCCCCTTCTTTATCGACAACATTATCAGGTTCCTCCCTTGAAACTATATTTTTATTCCATCACATCTTATGTGCTTTGCTTGGAGCGTCGGTTTGTTTTTGTTTTTTTTGTTTTGTTTGAATAAAATGGATCCTAGCATTCACTTTGTGGGAGAGAGACACGCTCCGTTGTTGCATATGGACAAGTATGTCCTTAGGCTCTACTCATAGTATTCATGGCGAAGTTTCTTCTTCGTTAAATTGTTATATGGTTGGAATTGGAAAATGATACATATAGTAATTGCTATAATGTCTTGGGTAATGTGATACTTGGCAATTGTTGTGCTCATGTTTAAGCTCTTGCATCATATACTTTGAACCCATTAATGAAGAAACACCTAGAGCTTGCTAATTTGGTTTGCATATTTGGTCTCTCTAAAGTCTAGATAATATCTAGTATTGAGTTTTGAACAACAAGGAAGACGGTGTAGATTCTTATAATGTTTACAATATGTCTTTTATGTGAGTTTTGCTGCACCGTTTATCCTTGTGTTTGTTTCAAATAATCTTGCTAGCCTAAACCTTGTATCGAGAGGGATTACCTCTCATGCATCCAAAATACTTGAGCCAACCACTATGCCATTTGTGTCCACCATACCTACCTACTACATGGTATTTCCCCGCCATTCCAAAGTAAATTGCTTGAGTGCTACCTTTAAATTTCCATTCTCCACCTTTACAATATATAGCTCATGGGACAAATAGCCTAAAAACTATTGTGGTATTGAATATGTACTTATGCACTTTATCTCTTATTAAGTTGCTTGTTGTGCGATAACCATGTTTCTGGGGACGCCATCAACTATTCTTTGTTGAATTTCATGTGAGTTGCTATGCATGTTCGTCTTGTCTCGAAGTAAGAGCGATCTACCACCTTATGGTTAAGCATGCATATTGTTAGAGAAGAACATTGGGCCGCTAACTAAAGCCATGATCCATGGTGGAAGTTTCAGTTTTGGACAAATATCCTCAATCTCATATGAGAAAATTAATTGTTGTTACATGCTTATGCATTAAAGAGGAGTCCATTATCTGTTGTCCATGTTGTCCCGGTATGGATGTCTAAGTTGAGAATAATCAAAAGCGAGAAATCCAAAATGCGAGCTTTCTCCTTAGACCTTTGTACAGGCGGCATGGAGGTACCCCATTGTGACACTTGGTTAAAACATGTGTATTGCGATGATCCGGTAGTCTAAGCTAATTAGGACAAGGTGCGGGCACTATTAGTATACTATGCATGAGGCTTGCAACTTGTAAGATATAATTTACATAACTCATATGCTTTATTACTACCGTTGACAAAATTGTTTCATGTTTTCAAAATAAAAGCTCTAGCACAAATATAGCAATCGATGCTTTCCTTTTTGAAGGACCATTCTTTTTACTTTTATGTTGAGTCAGTTCACCTATTTCTCTCCACCTCAAGAAGCAAACACTTGTGTGAACTGTGCATTGATTCCTACATATTTGCATATTGCACTTGTTATATTACTCTATGTTGACAATATCCATGAGATATACATGTTATAAGTTGAAAGCAACCGCTGAAACTTAATCTTCCTTTGTGTTGCTTCAATGCCTTTACTTTGAATTATTGCTTTATGAGTTAACTCTTATGCAAGACTTATTGATGCTTGTCTTGAAGTACTATTCATGAAAAGTCTTTGCTATATGATTCACTTGTTTACTCATGTCATATACATTGTTTTGATCGCTGCATTCACTACATATGCTTTACAAATAGTATGATCAAGGTTATGATGGCATGTCACTCCGGAAATTATCTTTGTTATCGTTTTACTCGCTCGGGACGAGCAGTAACTAAGCTTGGGGATGCTGATACGTCTCCGACGAATCGATAATTTCTTGTGTTCCATGCCACATTATTGATGATATCTACATGTTTTATGCACACTTTATGTCATATTCGTGCATTTTCCGGAACTAACCTATTAACAAGATGCCGAAGAGCCGATTGTCTGTTTTCCGCTGTTTTTGGTTTCGGAAATCCTAGTAAAGAAATATTCTCGGAATTGGACGAAATCAACGCCCGGGGTCCTATTTTGCCACGAAGCTTCCGGAAGACCGAAGAGGAGACGAAGTGGGGCCACGAGGTGGCCAAACCACAGGGCGGCGCGTCCCAAGCCCTGGCCGCGCCGACCTATAGTGTGGGCCCCTCGTGACGCCCCTTGACCTGCCCTTCCGCCTACAAATAGCCTCCGTCGCGCAACCCCCGAGCACCGAGAGCCACGATACGGAAAACCTTCCGGAGACGCCGCCGCCGCCAATCCCATCTCGGGGGATTCGGGAGATCGCCTCCGGCACCTCGCCGGGAGAGGGGATTCATCTCCCGAAGGACTCTTCACCGCCATGGTCGCCTCCGGAGTGATGAGTGAGTAGTCTACCCCCGGACTATGGGTCCATAGCGGTAGCTAGATGGTTGTCTTCTCCTCATTGTGCTTAATTGTCGGGTCTTGTGAGCTGCCTAACATGATCAAGATCATCTATCTGTAATTCTATATGTTGCGTTTGTTGGGATCCGATGAATAGAGAATACTATGTTATGTTGATTATCAATTCATGTCTATGTGTTGTTTATGATCTTGCATGCTCTCCATTACTAGTAGATGCTCTGGCCAAGTAGATGCTTGTAACTCCAAGAGGGAGTATTTATGCTCGATAGTGGGTTCATGTCTCCGTGAATCTGGGGAGTGACGAAACCTCTAAGATTATGGATGTGCTTGTTGCCACTAGGGATAAAACATTGGTGCTATGTTCGAGGATGTAGTTACCGATTACATTACGCGCAATACTTAATGCAACCGTCTGTTGTTAGCAACTTAATACCGGAGGGGTTCGGATGATAACCTCGAAGGTGGACTTTTTAGGCATAGATGCATGCTTGGATAGCGGTCTATGTACTTTGTCGTAATGCCCAATTAAATCTCACAATACTCATCATAATATGTATGTGCATTGTCATGCCCTCTTTATTTGTCAATTGCCCAACTCGTAATTTGTTCACCCAACATGCTGTTTATCTTATGGGAGAGACACCTCTAGTGAACTGTGGACCCCGGTCCAATTCTCTATACTGAAATACAATCTACTCGCAATACTTGTTTTCTTGTTTTACGCAAACAATCATCTTCCACACAATACGGTTAATCCTTTGTTACGAGCAAGCTGGTGAGATTGACAACCTCACTTCGTTTCGTTGGGGCAAAGTACTTTGGTTGTGTTGTGCAGGTTCCACGTTGGCGCCGGAATCTCTGGTATTGCGCCGCACTACATCCCGCCGCCATCAACCTTCAACGTGCTTCTTGACTCCTATTGGTTCGATTAAACCTTGGTTTCTTACTGAGGGAAACTTGCCGCTGTGCGCATCACACCTTCCTCTTGGGGTTCCCAACGGACGTGTCAACTACACGCATCAGTGGGAAATGAAATATTGATCAATGGGTGGACCACGGGATGGTATGATCATGTTCTGAGACCATTGCTCCCTGCCTTATCCATTCTCCAAAGGACACGATTTCACGTATATGCATTCATGTAAGGTAATATGACCAAGTTTTATAGTATGGTTTAGTTGTAGGTTCTTTTTGTAATCGTACCCTAGTTGATTAGTCCAAGCAGAACATATGGTAGCATGTGGCCCTTCATACATCCCCTCAGGGCAAGGAACACATTTTAGAACCCGTGTTCGGTTGTTAACTATCTTGAGCAAATTTAAGATCCCCTCGCTATTAGATATGCTGATCTACTGGTACGGTGACAAAAAGGTGTTTCTAATTCTTCTAAGCCAAGTTTACAACTTTTTGGCATGGTCGCATTACTAATAAGTGTGAGTCTTTGAAAGACAACAAACTAAAGAAGGTATTTGAAAGCCATGCTTTAATAAGTGGGAGTTAAATGAGCTGCTCTATTGATATGCTTTTTTTGACATGATATGTCACTCTCAATTTTTTAAATCTTGAATGTCAATTAATTCTTGGCAAGCAAGTGTTGTCTAGAAAAAGGCAGAATACCAATTACTTAATTAACCATACTTATTAATGAAAGCTTAATTGTAGTTGCATTGGCATCCTAAAACTTTTATAGTATCTTGCCATTACTCTATCTATGCAAAGCTTTTAGGATAAGAAGTAAGAGTTGCGGATACCAGTTGTAGGTGAACTTGAATTTTCTTTATTTCGGTTTAGACTCCGAGCTCCTTATGATTTTTGTACCTTGTTGCTCGAGGACGCTCAAGGTTTAAGCTTGGGATATGATGGCTCATGAAAACGACCACATTATTTCCATCTGGACTGAGACATTTTGTTGCAATATGAAGAAAATACATTCCTAGACCCACTAATATGTACTAACCAATGCCAAGATCAAGAAATCTCCTTCTTCATTTGTTTTATGCAGAAATGGAAAGTATTTAGGAGGAAATCAAGGGCAATTAATGAAGAATTACGGGTTGGAGATGTCACCAAGTCAACTAGGGTGCAGAGCTGATTTGCAAAAGCTTTAACGACCACTGGTACGGTTACTGCCAGGGCCACTTGTACAGCCTGACCGTACCATGTATCGGTGGCTTTACCTCGTCAAACCCAGCATAAATTGTGAAGGCACCTATAGCATTCGGGAGAACACACACAAAGAAAAACAAAATTCCACCGCCATAGTCAAATCCAATCTACACAAAAGCCATGTCCTTGCTGCCATCGACTTCTCCGCCTCATCATCATCATGTCCATCCTCTCTTCCCTTGATTGTAATCTTGATTCATTCGTGATTGGCGGCATTATTTGTAAGACTAATCATCATCCATCTCTTTGAGATTTATAATACAATGTTTATGATTGTTGATCTAATCATGCGTGAGTATTCCTCTCGGGCTATGGGCTGAGGCCTAGCATTGTAGCACTATGTGCATCTAATTACTTATGAGATATTGTGCAATATGGGAGTATAGTCCATTTCTAGTCTTCAATCTTTTTAGCTTGATCTTGAAGGTTCGATAGGTACCCAAACTAGAGAGACTGGTAAAGGTATTATGGTTTGAGTTGAGTTAGTTGCATGATTCGATGGCATATGCTCAAGTGACAATATTCATGGGTCGATAGTGTGATTACCTTTGAGGGAGTAACATTGACATCATCAATCTTAATGTTATTGTCTCATTTATCTTAATACCATGACTCCACGTGCTACGTTGGAACTCGGGGTGGATAATTGATCTGTAAAGACCGCGACTTGCGGCTTTACAATGCTCATTAGGACACATCGCCCATGTTATGTTGCATATTTACCAAAATGGAGTTTTATGTTTTCTATTCGTAAGAAATAATTAGAGAATGAAATTTTGTATGGATCAAATAGCTATCTCGCTTTCGGCTTGAGTTGTCGCCGAGCTCTGTCTCCCATCTCGGCGTCGCCATGCTCCCTTCCATGGCCCCTCCCGCCACCATGGATAGGCTACAGTTCCTCATGGACGTGTCATCCCCGAGTTGCATGCCCTCCTAGATTATCTTCTCCTGATTGCGTTGCTGCCAGGGCCCTCCTCCCATATGCGATGTTCCTACATTACCCATGAATAACTTCTCCCCAAATCACCCTGCCAACCTTCGGTAGTGCATTGAGAGTCTGATGATTCATAGGATGTATGATGGTACATCTGTCAACGATTAGTGTGATGATAATACAATAAGATTAGCATTACAACTCAAACACTATAAGAGGAACAAGTTTTGGTTTATAAATGACTGTTAGATAAAAACATTATTTACAGCTAAGAAATGTGACATGAACAAGAATTGGCTAAGAATTTCTAGACAAAAACTTTCTGTACAATAGAGATATCACATGCATACGCTCGTGTAAACTCTTGAGAATTCCATATCTCTTATGGGTATCAGTTGGTCACTGCAATTTGTTAAGTGTTGTCCATTGCAGTACACCATATTTTTCATTCAAATATGCATGCTTGCTTTTTTCTTTTTCTGAAATGGGTGTTGAAACCCCGACATGTGCATTAAAGTGATGCACACAAGGCTCTTTATTGAAGTTGATGCAAGGCAAATGTCAATATCATAAAAAAGTACACAACGTAGACTTATGGAGCAACATTAGGAGATATAGCAAAACACCTACGACTGTGAAACAACTATGTTTGCTTATGATTTGAACTTTCATTTATGATCTTTGCTCTACATGTGTGATTGTTCACAAGTGTCGATCAAGATGCTCGTGCCAGGGGCACCAGGATGATGTTCTTTGCCATCAAGCACATATAACCTCTTCAACACAACTGAATCACATGATGTACTTCTTACCAAAGATCCTAGGTTATCATGTTTTCTTGAAGAGTTGATTGTGGACATTGGGTTAGCTCATCAATAGAAATGTGAATAACAAGTGGATATGAATGATCATATGGAATTTTTTTTTCTTGCAGGGAGATCATACAAATTATGTTATTGTACAACAAGCTATAGGTATAAGTTACATTAATGTGATGTCACAAAACCTTTAAGATAAGGTCAATAAGTATTGAAGATGATCGTGCTATCTTTATACACATATAAATACATGATCTTTAACCACCAATTGAGACCCGAGACATCGATTTAATGAATGGCACATTACATTATAAACATATATTGCATTTCTCAGTTCATAATAATGCATGGGTATTATGCTACTCCCTCCGATCCATATTACTTGCCACTATATTAGAGACAAGTAATTTTTTTTTAGATCAAAAGGGGCAAAAAAAAGCCCCCTCGTTCCATTGACATGCAACCAAGGTTTCACAAATAGTTTGAGCTTTGTGGACTCTCATTACAAAACCCAGAACTGGGAACTAAACCCAAAACCAACTCACTTTTTCAACAAACTTTTGGACATGACTGGGAACCAACGACATGATAGAACAGGAATCACCACCGAGAAACAGCAAGAAAAGAGGATAATCAGCGAAGGTGAACATTTTCCAGCATCTTCTCGCACGCAAACCCCTGACGCCAACACGCGTCGACGGAGCGCGAGTGAGCCATCGGATTCTCCAATGGCGCCCGGCAGCGAAGGCTCAAGTCCGGGCAATTCGCGACAGCTCTCCCCGATATGGTCCAACGGCAACGAGGTTGGAGTCGAGGAGGCTCGAGTGCTTGTCCGGACATAGAGGTCTCCAAATTCCGATGATAGAGCACAGTCTTCGGAGAATATTTTTGACACCTGGCCAGCTTTTGCCCTGGAAACATAATTCGTTACGGGTTGACCACAAGATCCAAAGAACCGCCGAAGAAAAGATGTTAATAACAGAATTCTTGTTCTCACTAATCCACCAACGGGCAACCGACTCAAAATCAGCACCAATGTCAATTTTAAGGATCTCAGAAAGATGGCACCATAGCACACGAGCAACCACACACTCAAAGAAAAGGTGATGTGCAGTTTCCAGTTCACAACAAAACAAGCAAGTCTTATCATCAACAACCCTAGGCTTATCTAAATTATCACGTGTGAGTAACTTATTATTTGCCAGCAGCCACAAAAAGATATGCGTTCTGGGAGGTACATGCAATTTCCACACCGTGGGAGTATGCACCGGGATAACCCCGCCATTGTTGATAACCCCATAAAAAGACTTAACCGAGTAAACACCCGAAGGATGAAAAAGCCACACAGGTTGGTCAAGGCAATCAGTTAACTGAATTGTTCGGACCAAGGCAACTAATTCAAGCCATCTAGCGAATAAGGCAGGCGAGACAGTTCTTCTAAATGTGAATTTCAAATTAACCCCGTCCCAAACATCTGCAATCACACACATTTGTTCATTGACAATAATGTACAAATCCCAGAAAAGAATAGATAGGGAGCAATCCCCAAACCAGATATCTTCCCAGAAAAGTACATTCTTACCAGAACTCACACACCACTTAAATCCAACCTTAGCAGCAGATGCTGCCCACATTACACCTTTCCAAAAAGGTGAGCAATGTGCCGGTTGAGCCCTGATCATATTAGGAGACAGATTATATTTATAATCAACTATCATTCTCCAAATTTTTTTATTATCAAGATGATATCGCTTAATCCAGGAAGCAAGTAGGCATAAATTAAACTCACGCAAATTCTGAATCCCTAGACCACCAAATTCTTTTTTCCTACTCACAAAGTCCCAATTAACAAGATGATATTTATGCGAATCTTCAGTATTGTTCCAAAAAAAGTGGGCCATCTGCGAATTAATTGCAGTTATCACCCATTTTGGAAACTTGATGAAAGATAAAAGATACATCGGAATGCTTGCAATACATGCTTGAAGTAGAATAAGCCTCCCCCGATATGAAAAAAGTTTACCCCTCCAACCTGCAATCCCCTTAAAGATTTTGTCTAGTACAGGCTGTAGATCTTCTCTTCTAAGCTTAGAGAAGTGAAGAGGAACACCAAAATAGGTAAAAGGAAAGTTGCCTAGTTTACATCCAAAGACTTGTGCAAACAAGTTGGCCTCATCACCATCAACATTGATAGTCAGGAGGTCGCTTTTGTGATAATTAATACGCATGCCAGACATGGATTCAAAACATGTAAGCAACCATTTTAAATTTCTTGCCATCCCCAGGTCTTTCTGAAGGAAAAGGATGGTGTCATTAGCGTACTGCAAGCTGATGACACCCCCAGGAATAGCTTGGGGCAATAAACCACAAATCAAATGATTAGTGGCAGCTTTAAAAAGAATTTTAGAAAAAACATCCGCAACTAAATTGAACAAAATGGGGGAAATAGGATCACCCTGTTTGAGCCCTTTGCCAGCCACAAAGTAGCTACTATTGATATCATTAATCCGGACACAAAAGGAACTCTTATGCAGGATAGCTTTAATTCTTTTCCTAAAAATAGACCCAAAACCCCTAGATTTAAACATCTCATCCAAAAAGTCCCAATCAATTCTGTCATATGCTTTTTCATAGTCTAGTTTTAAAACTAGACCAGAGTGATTCCTAGAGTGGACTTCATGAATAACCTCATGAGCCGCCACGACGCTCTCCAAAATAAATCGGCCTTTTATAAAGGCAGTTTGGTTCTTGGAGATAATTCTATGGCCAATAGGAGCAATCCTATTAGTTGTAGCTTTGGAAATAATTTTCAAACTACAATTACCCAAGCTGATTGGCCTAAATTTCTTCATATCTCTTGCATTAGGTTCTTTTGGAATAAGAGTTATAATGGCATAATTGAGGCGGGAAACATCTAGTGTACCAGCCTCAAAATCACGAACCAAGGCCATAAAATCAGTTTTTATAACATCCCAAAAGGATTGATAAAAGAGGAAGGAAAAACCATCAGGGCCAGGAGCACCTGCAGCATAAGATCCCATAATAGCCGAGTGAATTTCCTCCTCAGAGAAAGGGGCATCCAAGATAGCAACCTCCTCAGCAGTGAGGAGGTCCTGCTCATCCCAAAAGTTGTCATCTAAAGAAATATTAGGCTTATCTTCTTTAGAGAAGAGATTTTTGTAGAAATCCACCGCAACCTTCAACATGTCATCGATACGATCAACAGGACCACCATCTAATACAGATAAGGATTTTTTCCTACGGCGTTGGCTGGCCACCATATGAAAATAAGACGTATTTCGGTCACCCTCAAGGATATTCCTATCCCGAGAGCGTTGCCACGCTTTGGTCTCTTCCTGGATCAAGATATTATCCATTTCAAGCTTAATGCTAGCCATCCTATCTTTTTCACTATCCGACAAACGTTTCTCCTCCGAGGAAACATCTAATATATCAAACTCTTGCAAAAGAGCTCTTTTCTTTTACTTAAGGCCCGCTTGGATATTAATATCCCACCCTTTAACAGTTTTACGAAGAAGTCGGAGTTTAAACTGCCACATATCAATTGCACTAGTACAATTGCATTTGGAACCCCAAACTTTCCGCACTAGGTCTCCAAATCCCTCATGTTTTAACCACCATTTCTCAAAACGAAAAAGTCTTGGAGGGATGGGGTTTTTCTCACCAGTGTCAAGCAACAAAGGGGTATGATCACTAACAATACGAGGCAGGGCCTTGACAAAGGTTAAAGGATATTTTTGCGCCCAATCAGTCGAGGCAAAAAACCGGTCAAGAGTAGCCAAAATGGGGGAATATTGGTTATTAGACCATGTAAATAGTCTATTAGCAATTTTAAATTCAACCAAACCCCATTTATTGATCCAGTCATTAAATAAAAAGGCCCAGTTAGCATTACATGAGTCATTACTTTTCTAGTATCCCTAACCAAGTTAAAGTCACCACCAAGCAAGATGGGATAGTTATGCGTACTCAAAATATCATGAAGCTCCGAAAAAAAATCAAGCTTAAACTCGGAATAAGCAGTTCCATATATCATGACAAGATGCCAGGTAAAAGAACTAAGTTTATCAACTAAGAGGGCAGAGACAAAATAAGATCCTTGATTACTAGCAATAACGTCAAACTTGTCATTTCGAACTCCAACCAAGATACCACCAGCAGTTTTTTTGGCTGGTAAGGAAAGCCAAGTATAAACCAGACTACCAGAAATGGAATTTAAAAAGGCTACGTCGACATGTTCAGTTTTAGTTTCTTGTAGCCCAATAAAATCAAACTTATACTCATTAATAGCATCAGTTAAAGCTTGTTTACGCCCAGGTTTACGCAAACTGCGTATGTTCCAAGAAACACCTATCATAATAAACCTTTTCCTATATCATTTTCTTTCCCCCTACTAGATGAATCAACTTGGCACCTATCATCAATCAATTGATAACCAGGGCCAGATCTAGTAGAGGCATATGAAGGAGGACCTGCTTGGCCAGGCAACTGAGCATAAACAGGATCTAAAGACAAAGGCAAAACAGATACTGGATTTGCATGAGCAAACTTCAGATTTTTACCCAGCTCTTTATCAACTAAAGTTTGAATAATATGATAGAGACAAGCAGGTCCGGGTTCAATATGCTTTGTTGGTCTTCGGCAATACATGTGTATCTAACTAGTGAAGTAGTGATGATAGGATGTCGCCATTACCGTGTACAAGGCCTACAAGTTCGGGTTCATATATATTCGAAGGCTTGCTCTCTCTTTAATCTGACTGTTCCACACTGTTTCACTGAGTTTTGTCAAGTTTTATTGTGTTTTAGTTTGGTCCGACAAAAACGTAATATAGTACATACTAAAGCAATGCACATGAGGTCTCGTGTAGGGGACAATCGCCGCTCTCATCACCTGATAGACTGATATATTCTCACTAGTGACGTCAATACGCCAATGAGAGCCAAGGAAATAATATGCTGTTACATGCCGTCTTCCGTCGGATTATCTAGACGTAATTTGTAAGCTCAAAATCTCCTCGAAACCAACGTTAACTATGCACACAACCTTGACGCTGTCCAAGACATAGTGCCAACTTGCCGGGAACAACAAAAATGCGCATATGACAACAACAATGGCATCTTGGCACCTTGTGCAAATCCACCAAAAACGCAATCCCAAGTTAACAACGTCAAGTAGTAGAGCTCACCACCTACCTACGGATGCATCTATAAGAGCATCGGCTTCTTGTTGTAGTGAGCAGATCGAGCGATCGAGCCAAGACCGGCCATGTCGAGCTGTTTCTGCGCCGGGAGGGGGCGCCGGCGAGCCCAGTACGTGAAACTGGTGTTCCCCGGTGGGCACGTGGAGCTGATGGACCGGCCGGTGCTAGCGGCGGAGGTGATGGCGCAGCACCCGCGGTTCTGCGTGGCGCGGCCCGACGTGTTCCGGGAGCCCGTTGGCGCGGTGGCCGCGCCGGACGCCATGCTCCACCTCGGCCACAAATACTACGTCGTGCCCAAGAGCACTGTGCGGAGGCTGCTCAAGTACTCCTCGTCATCCTCGTCCCACAGCGCCGGCGGGGGGCGCGGCAGCGTCTCGCTAAGGAAGCACCTATCGAGGCCCGATGGCCATGACAGGGGCGGCGACAAGAGGTGGTTCGACTGGGCGGTTGGCGGGGCCGGAGCCAATAAGCCGCCGCAGAGGCCTCCTGGGGATGACTTGAGCGATGGCAGTGGCAGTGAAGGGGAAGTGGCCAGGGAGGTTGGCGTGAAACACACGAAGGTCAGAGCAAAGGGTGTCAAGAAAAGGGAATCGCCGAGACGGCGGCGGCGACAGCTGGCCTCGCCGGTGGACTCGACGTCCTATTCCTGGCAGCCTAGCCTTCACAGCATAACTGAAGAATAACCATGTATGTATGCATGCGTGGGATTGTGCATCCATGTATGTCTAGCTGGTGATTTTTACCGTTGTATACAGACTAGAAATTTCCAAGGGCCATACAACATGTTATTGGACGAAACAAAGTGCGATGATATTTCAGAATAAGCACATGACAATGGGGCAGATCAACTAATCAGATTAAACAGGACGCAAAGCTATGGGCTGCAGCAACTGGAGGTCTTCTTCGCCTTCCTGAAGATTAGAGCTGTCTCGCTTTCCTCCTTTTGATGTGTTTTTTAGTTTGAGGTTTTTCTCTTCTATATAAACTTGTTTGTACTGTACTCTGGCTTTTCTTTTGGCCACTCCTTTTTCTAGTACTGTATATAAAATGGAGTTTTTCCGCATGGCTCGAAAAAAATGACTGCAGTGAAGATACAAGTATTACTGCCTCAGGTTAAGTGCAAATTCCTGTAACGCAAAGCACAAAAAGTTGAACAACGGTTCTCTGTAGTATAAAAGACATCAAATCCAATCCACTGCAGTGTGCTATACTGCCATGAGCCATCTTGTTTGGCCAAGTTCTGAAGAACAGCCTGTTCCTACCACAGTTCATAGCTCACACCCTTCTTGGTATGAGATACACATACAGCGGGTGGAGCTTGTAGCTCATGAGTTGTACCGTGTCCACGTTGTCCTCGTCGCCCTCCTTGAGCCTCCATGCGAACTCCTGCACGAACCGCGCAATGGCGGTGCACGAAATGTTCGCCACCTGCACCACACCTGGGCAGGCCCTCCTCCCAGCGCCGAACGCCATGGTCTTGTACATGTCTGCGGCCTCGAACCTCCCATCCAAGAACCTCTCCGGTCTCCACTCCTCAGGCTCCTCCCAATCGTTCTTGTTCATGTTACATCCGTACAAGTTGATGATGATCTAGCACAATTCAGCAATTCTTTCAGAAACCAATTTCCACAGACAAAACTTCACGTGTCCATCATAATTCATGGCTGTTGGTGTAGCTCCATCTCATTTTCTGTGGCCAATTACCTGTGTGCCGGCTGGGATGTTGTAGCCGGCCAGCTTGGTGCTCTCGTGGACGAACCTCGGAGGTACCAGTGGAGCAGGAGAATGAAGCCGCAGCGTCTCGTGGAACACACCGTTCAGGTACGCCAGCTGAGGCAGGTGATCCTCGGTGACCGTCTTGTCACCGCACACCTCCTGGATCTCCCTGAAGAGGCGGTCCTGACGTGCCAACCAAAATCTGGTTATCATTTTCAGAACAAACCGAGATTCTAGCAAGCTCCAGCAGCGCTTGCCTGTTTCTCGGGGTTCTTGGCAAGCTCATACATAGCCCACTCGGTGGCTACCAAAGTTGTATCTGCAGCCTCTATGAGTTCCTCCCACACCAGCATTGTCAATTGCTCCTCTGTCAGTGATGTGTTCTCTGCCACCAGGAAGTCCAGATACGATACCCTTGTCTGCACATCAAAGATTTTATTTGTCAACACAAATTGATAAACACAAAGCTATACAGTTAGCGGGAATTCATGTCACCTCGCCACGCGCAATTCTTATCTTCTGTTGATGGACCAAGGCCCGCATAACCGCGGTTCGCCTGTATTCCGTGTTATGAACTCTTGTTTCGAAGCTCCGGTTCGGGATCCAGCCGAGGTACGGGAAGAAGTCCCTCCAGTCAACATCAATTGAGCACATCATAATGTCAACCACAGTGATCTGGTAGATTTCATCCTTGGATATCTCCCTCCTAAACTCCTCAACATAGACTGAACTCACATCCTCACCTAAGCTCTGAAAATGCAGTCTGAACTCTCTCAGTATCATTCAGTGTGGATTGGCTATTCTAGCGGTTCAAATTCAGAGAAGTATGGTACTATGTTAAATAAAACTAAATGTCGGGTTTGTTAGACTAACCTGGATCAATGACAAGCGGAATAACTCGTTCTTGAAAACTTCTCTGAAGTTCAAAGGAGCATGTGGGTCATCAATCACAAACTTACGGTAAGTGCTTAACATGTTATCAATCATCATGTCTCTTGTGTTCCGGAATTTTCTCTACAATATTTGAAGATTGTCATTGTTTGGCCTTAGTTAACGGAAATCCTAGATCGAGGTGTCAACTAAACTTTATTCAAATGTGTTAAGGCTTATACCTGAGCAGAAGAACCCAATGCGCCCGCGATAACATAACGCTTCACCATTTTGTGAAAGTCACCGTAGTCACTTGTAGCAACCATAGTTTTATCACGAGTGATAGCTGAAAATGCTTTAGATAGTTTTCGAGTAGATATGGATGAGAACTTTGCAACCATTGCCTGCAAATGTATGATATAGGTATTGTATCACGGGATCGCGGTCAATAATTTTCAAGAAGAAGCATTGCGGCCAATAGACCATATAACAACTAACATATAATTACATTATCAAGAAAATTAAATCCCAATTTCTATCTTACCTCCTTCGCTACTTCTGTTGAGTTGAGCACAACTACGGAAGAAGCCCCGGTCCGTATGGTATATATTGGCCCATAAATGCCAGACCATTTTAAGAAGGTTTTATGTGGCCTTTTCTCTCTCAATTGATGTAGATTTCCAATAAGAGGAAAACCAGGAACAACTGCATGTCAAAACAAATAAAATTAAAGAAAAATTATTATTTTTTCCTTGAAGTTTAATTGATGTAATGATTTTGATGGCATACTTCATATTTGAATATGGTGTGATATCATATTCATACATGTTAAAATCTTAGACTCATGGAAATTAATTATGCTGCAACTGATTTTTAAAACCTTCTTAGGCACTATAAACAAGTACCATCTGGTGAACCTATACAAGCGAGGATGATCAAGAGATGCCCTGCTCTTCTATACCAAGGTGGGCATGGTAGATGGACAAAAAATATATTTATCTAAGTCAATTGATTAATTAACAAACAATAGAATATATAATCTATACCAGAAATATAGGTCATCCAGTATCTTACTTACAAACTTAAGTCAAAGTAGATTCTTTACATTTTATGGTTGGTTAGTACTACAAAATATAAATACCAAGTATTACATTACTGTTTGGCAATCCATGAAAATCTCTCAAATATAATGCATTTATAACATCAAGCATACTACAAAAAAATCCCAAAGCATTGTTAAAATTGGTAATACATTAGCATACTGCATGGAACTGTGATAAAAACAATTATATGACTCAGTTCACAAGATTTATATATTCATGGTTACATGTTCAGAAGAGATGTGTATAGCTTTTTTACGGCATAGTTTATTTGTGCTTTTATGGGAACACATATTGTAAACAAATTACAGTAGGATGATTAAACCTAAAATACCTGACCTATTTTAACTTGAAAGTACGTGAAACTGTTCTATCAATTTAAACACTTATGATCTAAACCATAGAGCATTTTTATATGTGATTATTATCTGAAATGAATTTACTATTATTTTATATACTTAATAGAATCCGATCCTTTATCTGTGATAGAGTATCAAAATTATTATTCTAGTTTATACGTACAAGGTTCTCATTCAAACAATAATTAATTCAGGAATTTAATTGGTTTGAATACCTCTAGTTCAATTTGAATACACACATTCGAAATTAAATATATTCAAATATCAACAGTCTTATTTATAATTTACATCATAGTCCATACATTTTTTTAAACAAGTACAAGCCAATTTGGATAAATAAATGAGATTCAAACGAATTTCTTAAGTTATTTGATGTACTTTTTTTGCGAAAATTCCACCGATCTATTAATAATCATCAATAGCAGTACAAACTGACCCAAAAGTAATAAAAATTACAAGTAGGTCTTTCGACCACCTAGCGACGACTACAAACACTGACGCGAGCCGAAGGCGCGCCGATGTCCTCGCCCCTCCATCACCGGATCCGGGCAAAGCTTGTCGTAGTAGAGCTTGTTGTAGTAGACAAACGGGAAGTCGTCGTGCTAAGGTCCCAAAGGACCAGCGCACCAGAGCAGTAACCGTCGCCCAAGATGACAACTTTAGATCGGAAGAGACTGACCTGAAACCACACCAACGAACACGAAAACCGATCGGATCCTGCGAGATCCGCCGGGCACATGACTCCATGCGCCCTCTGCCGATGCTAGACGCACCACCAGAGCGAGGATAGAGCGGGGAGGACCTTATTCTGACATCAAGATGGAGCCGCCGCCTCATCATCCCGAAGAAGACACTGAAAATAACCTAACAAAGAACGAAAACCCTCCCGCCGGCGAGATGCCGTGGTCCGCCACACCTCCAAGGCCCTAAGGCCACTGGAGGCGGAGCGGACCAGCAGCGTCGCCGGCGAGGGGACGGAACCCTAGATGGTTTTTTTGAGCCGCCTTGCGATCGCTTCACGTGGAAGTCCCGAACGTACCGTTTCGCGTCGTCCGTTATTTGATGTACTTTGTTATGTGGCATCTACATGGCATCTCACCCGGGAGAATACAACTTGCAGATAATAAAGTATAAATTTTAGTCGCATACATTTCACTTGGAGACAAAGTGGGACTGTTTGTACGGGGAAAGATGCATAAGAATACAACTTGTATTGCAAACAAAAATAAGTAAATAAATAAACCCATTAATTTTGTATGCTTTGTTAGAGTTGAGAGGCACATAAACACATGATGAAGGCCACAAATTAGAAGCTGCACAACCTTAATAAGTTGGAAACGGTGCTTGGTGCACACCCTCCTGCCAACTTCCCACCACGGCGGCTGGCTGAAATAGCCGACGCTTGCGGACTCATTGTCTCATACCAGACACCGACACCATTGCCTCCTCTTCCTTCTTCGACACTCTCTCCTCATCACGATGCCTAACAAGCTGCAAACGATGTGAGGGAAGCTCATGCTGGCCGCGCGCAGGCAGTTCCTGCTGACCACCAAGCAGTCTGTGCAGAAGGTGCGCGAGGCCGAGGTGTGCGGCGGCAGAGGGCCAGAGGTGGCGGAGCAGGTGGAGATGGCCTGGACGTCGATAAGGAGGACGACGACGGGTGGTACGACGCCGTCGAGGAGTGTGTGGCCGTGGTATCCCGCGTTACCACGGAGGCTAAGACTGAGCGGCATGCCGAGCGCCGGGCCATTAGCGACCTGCTCACGCGGAGGACGGAGATCTTTGCCGTCGCGCATGCCTGACGTCTGCTCCAGATGCATTTGCCCAACCAGTAGGGCGCACTATGAGGAGGCGAAACACAATGCCATCGTGGAACGCAAGAGCCGGAAGTGGCGCGCAGTTTGCCTGGAATAGACAGGCGGCTGCTGACGGTCTGACCTGGCTCCGAGCACGCCAGGACGCTGAGAGGAGATGGTGTAGGCGAAGAGGACAGAGGCGCAAAGAGCCTCCAGGGAGACGGAGCGCGTGCATGCGCGCGTGGTGGAAAGCCCCGCCAAGGTGAAGGCCAACGGTGGTGCCAGGCCAACAATCTAGGGCGGAATCCTCACGCCGACGGGCAGCGACGGGCCATCCAGTTTACCAAGAGGGAAATCCTCGCGCCGCCGCTAGCAGGCCACTCAGAGTGAAATCATCGGCCTGACGGTGGCAAGGAGGTCCACCTAGCTGGTGTTTTTCCCGGTGCAACGCACGGGCACTTTTGCTAGTAATATATAATATAATTTTTCAGGGACCACTTCCTTCGTCCCATAGTATAACACGTTTTGAAAAACTAGTAAAAGTGCCCGTGCGTTGCATCGGGAGAAAGAAAAAGTAATAGATCAAATAATTTTGTATGGGATATTAATTATGATCCTACCCTCAATTTTCTTTCCATTATTTCCTCTAATATGACATGAATGGCGACGCCTTCTCGATAACATTTAAGACCTACGTGCTAGCCACTTAAGTGTACAAGACTGCGGCAAGGGTGGATTTTTGTAGCGCGAGCTATACATAGCTCATTTTTTTGAGAAAAAAACGAAAATCATACTTTAAAGTTTCAAAACAACCTTGAAAATTAATATTGATGTAGGTAATGTTGGGATCTACGTATATGCAAAATTTTAACTCGAAATAGTTTATATTCGGAGCTACATAAAAATGACAAAATCTGATAAATTTGGAGGTTTTGCAATGCCCTGAATATATGGTATTTCGAGTTGAAAGTTTGCACGTACTTACATCACAACATTGACTACAGCAAGATTTTTGTTTTCGAATTTTTTAAAACTTTGAACCAACGATTTTGAATATTTCAAAAACCGAGCTACATGTAGCTCGGTCTATACTGATGGTTTTTGAGATTGCAACTGTACAACTATTATTTTTAGTCCTGCATACAGAAAGAAAAATGTACAGTTACGTAAAGTATATGATAGCTGAATCGTTGATAAACTGACAAAGTTGTGTTTTTTTAAAGAAGAGTGTAAACTCTGTATGAAGCACATCAGTTTCGCGATGGACAATTCTGCTAACAGGCACGTGGGCTGTAGTTAATCTGCGTAGGAGAAAGACGCATCCATTTAGCTCTCGCCAACACGCACCTCCTCCCTGCAAGATAAGTCACAACGAAGTCGTGAGAACAACAGCAGTCTTGTCGGCATGTTAAGTGATGGCAGTCGGCTTCTTCTCCTCCAATGTAATTGTTGTTGCTACTTGTACATCACTCCCATGCAGTTATATTATAGCCCGCTTGCATAAATGTATTTTGGGAAGGAGTCGAGAGGATTAGGAATTTAGGATCGCATGTGTTGGCAGCAAGCTCGCATCGGCTACAGGAAGAATTGATCTGAAGCTACTTTTCTTTTCTGGAAGGAAATATGGAGCTGGCTTCGCAGCGCTATTTCGATCTGCTGAAACTGTGAGGAGTGCGGTCCCACGGTCCGACATATTGAGGGGGCGAACCCTAGATCTCGCCCCTCCAACCCCTCTTCCCCACCCCCCTCCCCGGCCACCGCCGGCGTGCGCCGCCGGGCAAAGCCCGCGCGGTGCCGGCGGCGGCGGGCCTTCCCTTACCTGCCGCGAGGAGAGCTGCGCGGGGCGGTGACCTCCTTGGCGGCAGTGCGTTTCGGTGGAGGTCGGCTTGGCCTGGCGTGGCGGCGGCCGGCGAGCTGCGCCAGGGGCGACCTGTCGCAAGTGGAGGCGGCGGCGGGAGGCGGCGCTCGCGGCTGCTGCAACCCGTGCGGTGGCGGCGGCGGGGCTCCTCTTCGTGCGTGTGTGGGTGTCGCGTGGCCTGTGTGTGTTGTGTCTCTGCTCAGGGGGGCGGAGGCGGGTCGGCCTGCCTTTGGGCGCTGGTGGCGGCGCGACTGGCGGCTTTGGCAGATCTGATGGTGGAGATCGTGCTGCCCCAAGCTGCGGTGAGGCGGAGACAGGGGTCTCTGTCATGTCCCGCGGTGGTTGAGCACCTCGAAGTCGCAGCAGCCGTGGCTTGGGGCCTGGCAGCGTGTTGCACCGGTGATTCAGGTCGCCGTCTTCGTTCTCGTCTGCTCGGAGCTTCTGCAGTTCGGCCGCTGCCGGCGATGCCACCTTCAGTTTGCGCAGATCCAGATCTGGGGCTGTCGGGTGGTAGGCGCGGCTGGTTGGTCTAGCGGTGGCAAGCTGATGGGCCCGTGTGGTGTGGATGGGCGTCTTCGTCGTGGGTTGCTCTCGTAGGGACTGGTAGAAGGGGATGTGCCTGCGCAGTCTAGGGTGACTCGCCGCCGTCGGGACCGGAGCAGGGGCTCCCTTGGTTCCCACCCCTCTCTCCCATGTTACCCTCACCAGCGCCGCCCGTGCGTCGTCTCGGCCAAATCCTCCTCTCGGTCCTCGGCCTCCTCTGGTCCAACGAGGAAAAGGTCCCAGCTTTCTGGTTTCTCGATGCTTCTCCGGTGATGTGGTGGTATCACAGTGGGCGGGGCGCTCCTGAATGGCGATGTAGTCCCCACTTGGTTTTCCCGGTGTGGTTGATGGGGGTTAAAGCCGATGGCCTGGGTGAAAGCCTTGGCCGGTCTATCCGGAGCCGTTGACGGTGACGCTCTTGGGCGCCATTCCCCTCCTTGGATGCGTCTTCGTAGTGCCTCGGCTTTGCCCCATCATGGTCGGATGTCTCAAGGTGAAAACCTTGACCCTTGTTGGGTCGAGCAACGGCGTCGCTTCGGTGTCGCTCACCTTCTTGAAGGCGTTGCTTCTGAGATCTCGTCGTTCGCTTGCATCCTCTCTGCGTGGTCACCCGTGGCTGGCGTCTGCACTCGTGTAGCTGGTTGGTGGGGATTCTGGTGCTTTCTGCTGGCGATACTCAACGTTCTCCATTTGCTCGAGCCGAAGACACCATGGCGGATGCTTGCTGTAGTCGTGCTCCTCTTTGTTTCTGGGTGTCGTTTTTTCTCTTTGTGCTTGTATTGTAAACTGGCATCCTCAGTATAGTGTGTGTTTGTAACTCCTGGCCGGTTGAGGGCTTTGTTAATTCAAAGTCGGGCTCTTAAGCCTTTTATCTAAAAAACTGTGAGGAGTGCATGCACATGCAAGTTGGTCCACCCAAGGCGCCGCAGCCCAAAGAACTGAGAATCACACAAAGAAGATCCATGACGCAGTGTTCAGTAGTAAGGTTGATATTTTGTAGGTACTCTCTATAATTTGGTTGTGCTATCTGATCAAGGGCATCGGCGGAGGAGCCATCGGCTTGATGGCAGCGGCGCTGGTCGGCTGGTGCTCCTGGGCACCTGGCTCTGGCCGGTCATCCCTGGCCGGTCATCCCATGAGACCATGCATGGCCCCCGAGAGCCCAAGACTACGCGGCGGCGTGCACGCTGTGTATTTAAGGATACAGATGAAATTAGGGATTGGGTGGAGTTTCGCTATCCGGTTCGGCTAGGTTCCGTATATGTTTTGGATTTGTACGTGTGGAAGCGGACATATGATGTACCGTCCAAGGAAAAACAAAAAAATTGAACCGGTATAATGGCAATATGTAGTATTATGTGATTTAGTGGAAGGGTATTTTCGTCCAAAAAAGTGTTGGACCGCAAGAAACCTTATTTTCTTTATTATTAGGTATATATAGATTATAATTGGCCAAAACATCTTATATTGACCAGAGGGAGTAGTGCCACGCACATTCAGGGCGTCATTAGTTTGTAGCACGATCGATCCACTAAACTCCAACATCTATAAAATAGTCTATCCTCTAGGGATACGGAGGTCGTCATGGCGTTGAAGCAAGGGGGCTACTCTGCGCGAAAAGTCCAACATGATGCTGAACTTCCAGTGGGGAAAAAAGAAGAAGAGCCTGCGATTTCATACGAGTAAAGGGGAATGGGCTAACACAACAACAAAATCGAAGCAAGAACAACACGCATAGCCAGGCAAAACGAACAATATCGGCACAATGTCGGCCGCACGTTTTGCCGCGCATTTCAATAGTAGCCGATCGGCGAGACGATCTCACCTGGGGGCGCGTTGTTGCGGTCCTTGTGCCACAGCGCGACACCGGCCTTGGCGGCGAGCGCGGCCAGGACGGCGACGGCCACGGCGACGGTGGCCACCGCGCCCCAGCCGCTCACGGGGAGCGCCGCCAGCAGCGACTGTTCCATCGGCGTGTGCCGTCCGGCCGTGCTGGCGGCCGGTGATCAACGAGGGCGTGGAAGAGAGGGAGGAGGAATTGGAGGCAGTAGATGCAGCGCTGGCGGTGGTGTCTACTGTCTAAGCTTCGGTTTATTAATTCAGCGTACGTGATGTGCTGATGGCCTTACGGGATATAGTGAGGCGCCGCTCTGACTTTGTAGAAAACTACAAATAGGAGTCCGTCGGTCTGCATGTGACAGCCGTGCTTTGTTAATGTTGATTGGCACAAGAACGAGATGAAACGAGAGAGCAAATGAGCTACACGAGCAGCCGCCTCTCGCGAGCCGCGACAGAGAGCAAAAGGCTGCTAGGGTTACTCGCGTGCTTAGGGCATGTACAATGGGGTGATGTTAGTCTTCTTATTTGCCATGTCAGATTTTTGCTTAGTTGGAGGAGAGAGAATGAAGAGAGAGAATGTTGTCTTCCCTTAGCTAAGGGATGATCTCTTATGAAATAAGAGAAGACTATTTTCCCCATTGTACGACTTTTTTCCCCTTAGTCACATAATTTCCTACTAAAAATAATTAATTATCATTTATTGCAAGGGATGACAATAAGAGATAATGCATATTATATTTATCATCCTCTCTAGATGACATGGACTGCTAAGAGAAGACGTGCCTTCCCTACCATTGTACATGCCCTTACGGTCGTCACTAAAAAACCGTGTCTAGGAGGAACTAGACACTTTTATGATATAGTGGAAGTGGGACTTGGCATGAAAATTCCGAAATTCGTCCCTGGAATCAAACTCCGGTTGTTGGGGTGCGCCACTGCGACCCCAACCACTGGGCTAAGCCCACGCTGTCGATATATGTGAATTTTCGTAAACTTACGACATGTAATACGAAACAAAGGTAGTATATATTGCGACCTCTGTTACTGGCTGTAGTATTCAAAGTTTCCAACACGTCCCTATATGTAGTATCTAGGTCGAGAAACGGCGTGGTTATTTTCATGTTGACTTAAGAGTTAGCGGATCCCGTGTCTAGTCTGTGTAATATAGGTTGCACGCATGATTATCTAGTCCATCGAGCTCATCGATACTTCCGCTGGCTGCTGGGTTACACCTCTGCACGGAGAGCGGGAGGGATGCAGCATAGGAACAACAATCTTGCTTGGTGACGGGCGAGACGACATGTGGGACGACGGCGAGGTAGGCTACGGTCCTATGGACGAGCGAGAGGATGGAGGCTATGGTCATGTAGACATGTTTGCATGTCAAAGGCTAATGGAGATAACTTTAAATGATGATCAAGATAAGTTTGTTTAGGGCCTCACATCATCAGGGAAGTTCACCGTCAAGTCAATGTATGGTGACATGTTAAATTGTCACACAAGATACCTTCGTAAATACCTTTGGACACTAAAAATCCCACTTAAAATTAAAATTTTCATGTGGTTCCTTAGTAAAAAAAAGTCATTTTGACTCGTGATAATGTAGCAAAAAGGAATTGGAATGAGAATACGAAATGTTCTTTCTGTAACGCTGAGGAATTAGTTGAATATTTATTTATTTCATGCCCTTTTGCTAGACTTGTTTGGCGTGTGGTTTTTGCTGCATATAAAATTCCACCTCCATCCAATGTCACAAATATATTTAGGAATTGGCTTAATGGAACTGATAAAGCTAGGATTCACATCGGTGTTTTGGCTTTATGTTGGTCAATATGGAATTACAGAAATGATATTGTTTTTAACAAAAAGGATTCTACTAATTTCTTGCATGTTATTCACACTATGGTCCACTGGATTCAGCTTTGGCGCTTCTTGCTCCCGGAGGACCAGCGGAAGTGCATGGTTTCTGGATGCAACCGCCTTCGAATGGTTGCCCAGAATATTTTTTAACAGGCTACTTAGCGTCCTATTAAGAGATTAAAAGATGCTTACACTGCTTAGCATGCTTCTTATTTTTCGGTGGTTGATATTTGTATCGGTCCTTGTTGATCCATGAATTGTAAACTTTGAATATTCAGGTTTTAATAAAAGGTTGTGTGCATCAACCGATGCAGAGGCCGGGGCTTACCCCATTTCGAAAAAAGACAAGTTTGCATGTAATTCTTTTTACTGCATACTGTATATGGAGCCCTCTCGACCTGGATTTGCTCGTCTTCCTCGTTTGCTGTCGGAGACCTCTTATCATATTTTTCCCTGATGTTGTTTGATGTCCTACTTAGTGATACGTCGCAAACGTATCTATAATTTTTGATGTTCCATGCTTGTTTTACACCAATTACTATATGTTTTAAGGGACTAACCTATTAATAGTTGTAAAAGTGCACAAGTTATTGGTTTCAACTTTGTTGTGCAGGAAATAGGCAAATATGGAAGGAAATAGCTCATTATGGTGAAATCTGGAATTTCCCGGAATCTGTCCCTGCTGAATACTTTTCAAAGATCGCTTCGAAACTCCATCAAAACGACGTCCAATGGAAAAGTAATAAACTACAAAGTTGTAGAGAATTTCAAACCGAAAAATTTGGACATCTTATTCGTCCAGAACGGACAACGGATGCATCCGGCAAAGCAGAATTACTGCGGAGGTTCGTGCAGTCTCGGGACTCCGAAAGTTGGTGACGTATTTGACACAAAATCTTTCCATACCTGAATATTTCGGTCCAGCCACGAGTTGTGAGCCTCATGAAGGACATAGGGGAGTCCTAGGAAGGTTCTAGAGGTGCCCAAGAGCCCTTGAATCAAAGGGGCATCCATCCCATGGCCTAGATTGCATCTTCAACACTATATATTGATGGGAAATCCTATTTTTGGAGGCCCCCAAGCATTGTCACGAAAATCCTCCTCCTTGGGGGAAACACTCATCTACACCAGCACCAACTCAAGGAAGAAGAAGGCAAAGGGGCGGCGCTCCCCCATGATGCCGGCGGCGGGGAAGGAGTCCCCCACGCCGCCGCCCACGCCTCCGCCTCCCGGCGCTCCTCGCTGAGCCCTCCAACGTCTTCACCGCCATCTCCATCACCAACTCCTCATTGTATTCAGTGGTCCATCCTCTCACAAACATCTGTACCGCCCTATGTAAACATGGTGTTTGATGCTATAAGTTATAATCCTATGATCTATGTCATGTTGCCATAGTTTATTTGTTCTTTGATTGATTGGTTGTTTCTCTTTGGTTCATTAGAGTTGTATGTTGATATGTTACCGTCCTTGGTGCCCATTATATTTGTGCGCGCATGGATCAAGCACCATAGGGTTGGTAGTACTTGTATACTAGAAGGGAAAGTTCTGCCGGAGTGACAGAAACCTAAGGACGCGAACCGGATAGTTGCATGTATGGTAGTAAGAGGACCATTTACTTAAGGCTATGGTTGGGGAAACCTTAATGCTTGCTAGTATTTACGGATGTTTGCTAGCAAGCCAATCATATAGTACTTGTAATCCCGGAGGGAGAGCATGTATATTTAGCCTCTCCTACATAGAAAGCTGCATCGAAGACATTGAACCCACGATCTTCACTAATTGATCTTGGACAAAGCCACCACTATTACCACCGCCTTTCCACACTCATGGTACTGTTAGTTTAGTTTGTTTTATTGCTGCAGCACTAACATTTATTCCGTGTATTTTATTGTTCTGCAAAGTCACCTCTCATACCCGTTATCGCTCTAGTTTTATTTCCTAGATATTGCAAACGCTTAGTGTGCGTAGAGTTGTATTAGTGGTTGATAGAACTTGAGAGAATGTTTATCCTACCTTTAGCTCCTCGTTGGGTTCGACACTCTTTCTTATCGAAAAGGCTACACGCGATCCCCTATACTTGTGGCTTATCAAGACCTTTTCGGCGCCGTTGCTCGGGAGCCATAGCGTAGGTGAATATTTTCGTGTGCACTTGTTTGCTTTATCTCTAAGTAGTTTTACTTCATGTACCTAGTTGTTCTCTATCTCTTGTATGGATAGGGAATGCGAATTACAAAAAAATTAGTTGTACTTCTTATATAAAAAAATAAAAAATGTTTTCTGAAAAGAAAAGTGATTGGAAAGATGAGTAATGGTGAAGTGAGGGTCGATCTTGAACACTTGTGTTCATGCCTGCGAAACCAAAACAATTCTTTCCATGGAAGCTTTTCATTAAAAACTTGTAAATAGTGTATATAGTGTACATATCCCGCTGTAAATAGAATGTATAGATAACCCCTAGTTTGTTATGCAAGTTTGTCACTATGCTGCCTAGAAAACAGATTTCCTGTGCTCAATTGTAGAAAATTTTAAAAATCACCAGAACGTGATCTTGATCTGAATTTTTTTGAGTGCATAGTAGTGCTTGCTATCTAATTTTCGTTAGTTCAGACTTTTCTGATTTGAGGTACGTTGACATAGGCATCCCCAATGGGCCTGCCGAAGATAGTACCCGGGGTTTACTGAAGGCCCATGACTCGAAGAATAAGAAGAATCGGAGGCTCAAGTTGTTATTAAGGAAAGCTAGAGTTGTATTAGGAGATGATGTTTGTAATCTTGCGGGATGAGTTGGAAACCCTCCCGGACTCTGTAACTTGTACAATACGAATCCCTCGGCTCCACCTCCTATATAAGGGGGGGTCGAGGGACAAAGAAAGCATCGAATCTACTGTCAACACAACCCTAGTTTTTACATCGTCGAGTACTTTTCGGCTGAAACCTTCGAGATCTACTTGCCCTCTACATCCAACGAAACCCTAGTCTACTATCTGTAGGCATTGACAAGTTAATACCTTGTCAATTGGCGCCGTCTGTGGGATCTAGAGGCGACAAGGAGCTGATCTCGATGGCACGTTCAAGATCGTCGACTTCATCGGTGGCAAGTAACATCATGGATAGAGGTAAACAGATCGAAACTGGTCTAGTTGATTTTGTACCTCACCCACCCTCCCGTTTGGATGCATATGCGTATCTGGAGGAGCCCATGGAGATGACGTTTAGAAAGTTCCACTTCCACGTCGAGAAAAAAGGAGCGTATCGTCTCGAAGTTCCGATCTCATCGGGATTATCGGCGGTTGATCCTGACTTCTCAAGCTCAGCATCATCCATCGATTCAAGCGACGAGGAAATTTCGTCGCCACGCTTCATCGGCAGCAAGGCAAGCGAAAAACTCGCCAAGATCTTCAGCGACATGTCCTTCGAGTCATCCGCGGACTCCTATATAAGCGATGATTCGAGCGACACCGACAGCTTCGACTTCATCGACAAATCCATCTGTTGTGGGTATACTTCATGGGTGTACCATCGACAGTGCCAAGATCCGGCAAGCCCGGGTGGCCCATAGATGGTGATGAGGCATGTGGCCCATCGGGCGGCCCGGTTGCTGTTGATCCTGATGGAAGATATCTGGCCCAGGAGCAGGGAGCCGGATCCGACCGACCTTTTGGAGGAACCCGGATCCATGAAGGCCCAGTAGGGATCCGGATCCGGTGCGACATAGATGGAAGGGTGGATCCTTGACGTACACGGCAAGACATTGTACCGTAGTTAGGAAACCTGTATCCGGGTAGGACTCTCCATGTAAACCCTAGATCCGTGCGCCTTTATAAGCCGGATCCCGGGAGCCCTAGAGGCACAACCACAACTCATTGTAACAACGCGAAAGCGCCCAGATAATTCCAGACAAGCAGCGAGTAGGCCCCGTCGTCGTGCGGGTGTTCCGAAGCTGGGTAAATCGCGTACCACCGTCCCGTGTGCACTCCGCCCTATGGACCCTACTTCTTCTCCCCTCGTGAGGATCCCTCCTCCGAGGTACCGTCGAATAGGCAACGACAGTTGGCGCCCACCGTGGGGCCAGCGGCGTCTGGAGGCCGGAACCGGGAGGGTTCCGCCATGGGAAGCTACGACGACACGATCGCGGTGGGGCGTGTTCTTTATGCCAGGAATCTTCCGATCGTCCCTCCGGATGAGTGCTGGATTCCGGCTAAGACTAACCCCGTCAAGCTCTCCATCGTCCCAGTTGGCGGCATACACATCTTCATCGGGGAAACCGTCGATTCCGACGGAAACCCACTGGTAAGTAACGCTGACGCGACCGCCGCTGAGCAGGACGCAGTCGCGAAGATCCGATCTGAGTCGCAGGAACTTCCTAAGGAAGATTCCGCCTTAGATCTGAAAAAATTAAAACCCACCCAATCCGCCCCTGAGCAGGAAATAACGGTGGAAGACCAGTGCAGATCCGCCTGGGTCTCCCAGGTGTTAGAGAAGCAAAGGTGTCACTTCGTACACTTCATAGCCCATACCGCAGGAGCCGCCCCTCAAGAAGTCGGAGATGGTCCCGTGCAGGTTGGGGCGCCGGAAAACGCTGCTCCGGATCAGCAGGAGGCTGTCGGAGAAAGCGGAGCCCCGGTGGAAGAGTCGATTCTGGGGAATCTAAGCCCAATTTCCGGAGATACCCAATCCATGGACACTGAAGAGTTCGACCGCAGGGTGAAGGAATATGGATACGGTGATCAGTCTGAAGTTGATTCCGCCCAACCAAAGCAGGTACTTGCGACCGTGGCGGCGCTGGGAGAACATGAATTAGAAGGAGCAGCCAGCCAATCCGACCCCCAGCCATCCCATCAGAGATCTCCAATGTCGCGGGAGCGACCCCGCAAGGATTCTTCCTCGGAGGACCTCCTGTCACCTGAAGAGATGGTTGCACAAGCAGGCATGGACGCGGTTTATCGCTCGGATATTCTTAACAAACCCATCAATCCCGAAGACATAGAAGCATTAGAAGCTAAGAGACTGGAGCTGCTGGCTACAGCCAAAAAGTTTAAGGACACTGCAGCCGCCATGCTGGAGGAACGGAAGCACGCCGCAGTTTTTGTGGAAGACTTCATCCAGCGCGAGCAGGAGGTGAACGAAGGACTGGCAAAGGTCAAGGAACTCCGAAAGCATTGGGAGGACAAGATCGTTGAAGCTCATCATGAGGTCGAAAAGGTCCGGCGTGAGTTGATAGCTCCCCGCAGGATCACCTTCGCAACTCCAACGGAGCAGCAGCCGTTCGCCACCCCGAAGGACAATATGACGAAGGCTGCAGAGATCTTGAAGAAAAAGAACGAGGAGATCGATATCGACTACGTTCGCACGCTCGTCGCGTCAGCAATGATGCAGCAGAGCAAGGCAGACACTTCGCGCAAGTTGGAATCTAACCCGGAGCATTGCGTCTCCACTGCGCAGAAGGACGCCCACGATAATCGCCATCGAGATGACGAATCGCGAACCGGCTCTTCGAACGCAGAAGGAAAGCCAGAGAGCACCCAAATCCAATCCCCGTCCCATCAAGGACGCCTCCGTCAGATCCAAGAAAGGGAAAGGATGCAATGTACTCTGGACGGGACAAGTACCGCAACCCCTCTCCTCCGCCTAATGGTTACCCGCGTCCCCCTCGCCGCCGTAGTCCAGCCGGAAACATCAGGCCCCAGGGCCATGGTGGAATTATTATCCGCGACAACGTGCTGCCCTCAAGAAACAGAAATAGGGAGCGCACGCCGGAACCTCGCCGGAACCAGAACAACGATCGTCAGCCCGAGCCTAGGAGGAGTCGGAATGAGGAGCGCGACCCGGAGCCTCGCCGGAGCCGGAACGGCCAGGACAGCCAGCGCCGTGACGAAGGCAGCCGCAGGAGCCGGAGCCAGCACCGGGAAGGCCGCGGAGAATCTGAAGGCGGAAGCAAGAAGTCG
>NC_061508.1:271931259-271976215 GCF_022539505.1 Lolium rigidum
TCGAGGGAAGTAAAACCCAAATTTATTGATTCGACACAAGGGGAGGTAAAGAATACTTATAAGCCTTAACAACCGAGTTGTCAATTCAGCCGCACCTGAAAAGCACTAGTAACAGGGGTGATGTGAAAGCAGCAGTAATATGAGAGCAATAGTAACAAGAATACGTACAGCGGTAATAAGTAATACGTAGGCAATGGCACCGTAAAATAGTTGATACTACTTCCAATGACATATAGAACGAGTATATGATGATGAGAGATGGACCGGGTTCCCAGCCGATCTACACTAGTGGTAACTCTCCAATAACAAGTGACAAGTGTTGGGTGAACAAATTACAGTTGGGCAATTGATAGGATTGATAAAGCATTAAGATAGAACATCAATTCATTAATCATGTAGGCATGTTTTCCATATATAGTCATACGTGCTCGCAATGAGAAACTTGTACAACATCTTTTGTCCTACCAGCCATGGCAGCCGGCCTCTAGGGAATCTATCGGATATTAAGGTACTCCTTTTAATAGAGCACCGAGCAAAGCATTAACACTTGGTGAAAACATGTGATCCTCATACCTATGCCTTCCCTCCGCCTGTCCCAATTCTCGTCACTTTGGGGCCTTTGGTTCCGGACATAGACATGTGCATACAACTTGTAGATACAATCTAAGCAATAAGTATAGAGCTTAAATCTAAGATCATGCCACTCGGCCCTAGTGACAAGTATTAAGTATAACAAGATTGCAACGAACAATAACTTCACAAACTTTATAGATAGACTAATCATAATGTATCATCCATCGGATCCCAACAAACACAACACCGATTACATCGATGGATCTCAATCATGTAAGGTAGCTCATGAGATCATTGTATTGAAGTACATGGGATAGAGAGTACCAACTAGCTACTGCTAGAACCCGTAGTCCATGGGGGAACTACTCACGGAGCATGATGGAGGCGGTGGCGTCGATGGAGATGGATTCCGGGGGCACTTCCCCGTCCCGGCAGGGTGCCAGAACAGAGACTTCGGTCCCCCGAATTGGAGTTTCACAATGGCGGCGGCGCCCCTGGAGTCTTTCTGGAGTTTCGTCAATTGGTCTCGAGTTTTTAGGTCGAAAGGGCTTATATAGGCGAAGATGCGGCGTAGGAGGGGCAACAGGGTGCCCTCCCCATAGGCCGGCGCGCCGTGGGCCGGCCCGCGCGGCCCTATGGTGTGGGGGCCCCAGTGCCTCCCCTCCGACTCCCCTTCGGTGTCCCGGTCCGTCTCGTGAATTATGATGTTTGGTCTTCGTTTCGTCGAATTCCGAGAATATTGCCCGAACAGCCTTTCTCGGAACCAAAAACAAGCAGAAAACAGAACCGGCACCGTGGCATCTTGTTAATAGGTTAGTTCCGGAAAATGCATGAAATCATCATAAAGTGCAAGCAAAACATGTAAGTATTGTCATAAAACAAGCATGGAACATCGTAAAGTATGGATACGTTGGAGACGTATCAGCATCCCCAAGCTTAGTTCCTACTCGTCCTCGAGTAGGTAAACGATAAAAAGAATAATTTCTGTAGTGACATGCTACTTACATGACCTTGATCATACTATTACAAAGCATACGAAATGAATGAAGTGACTCAAGGCAATGATCTATAGTTGCTAACAAATAGATAACATATAGCAAAACTTTTCATGAATATTACTTTCAAGACAAGCATCAAAAGCCTTGCATAAGAGTTAACTCATAAAGCAATATATTCAAAGTAAAAGCATCGAAGCAACACAAAGGAAGATATAAGTTTTAGCAGTTGCTTTCAACTTTCAACATGCATATCTCATGGATAATTGTCAACATAAAGTAATATGATGAATGCAAATAAGCAAGTATGTAAGAATCAATGCACAGTTAACACAAGTGTTTGCTTCTAAGATGGAAGGAAGTAGGTAAACTAACTCAACATAAAGTAAAAGAATGGCCCTTCGCAGAGGGAAGCAGGGATTGCTATATTTGTGCTAGAGCTTTGGTTTTGAAAACATAAAGAGAGCATAAAAAGTAAAATTTTGAGAGGTGTTTGTTGTTGTCAACGAATGGTAGTGGGCACTCTAACCCCCTCGCCAGACAAACCTTCAAAGAGCGGCTCCCATGAATTAATTTTATTTTTGTGTGGCACTCCTTCCAACCTTTATTTCACAAACCATGGCTAACCGAATCCTCGGGTGCCTGCCAACAATCTCATACCATGAAGGAGTGCCTTTTTATTTTAGTTTTATTATGTTGACACTCCTCCCCACCTTTGCTTTCTCAAACCATGGCTAACCGAATCCTTCGGGTGCCGTCCAACAATCACATACCATGGAGGAGTGTCTATTTAGGTTAATTAATTTGGGACTGGGAATTCCATTGCCAGCTCTTTTTGCAAAATTATTGGATAAGCGGATGAAGCCACTAGTCCATTGGTGAAAGTTGCCCAACAAGATTGAAAGATAAACACCACATACTTCCTCATGAGCTATAAAACATTGACACAAATCAGAGGTGATAAATTTTGAATTGTTTAAAGGTAGCACTCAAGCAATTTACTTTGGAATGGCTGAGAAATACCATGTAATAGGTAGGTATGGTGGACACAAATGGCATAGTTTTTGGCTCAAGGTTTTGGATGCACGAGAAGCATTTCCTCTCAGTACAAGGCTTTGGGCTAGCAAGGTTGTTTGAAGCAAACACAAGTATGAACCGGTACAGCAAAACTTACATAAAAACATATTGCAAGCATTATAATACTCTACATTCGTCTTCCTTGTTGCTCAAACACTTTTACCGTGAAAATATCTAGACCTCAAGAGAGACCAATCATGCAAACCAATTTCAACAAGCTCTACAGTAGTTATCCACTAATAGGTTTAAACTACATGAAAAAACTTAATCATGATCTACTTGAGAGCTCAAAACAATTGCCAAGTGTCAAATTATTCAAAACATTATGAGGTATTTTCTGTTTCCAACCAAATAACAATAAGTATTGTAGCTTCCAACTTTTATCATTGAACATTAAAAGTAAAACGAAGAACAAGTGTTCATATGAAAAAGCGGAGCGTGTCTCTCTCCCAAACAAGGATTGCTAGGATCCGAATTTATTCAAACAAAAGCAAAAATAAAAACACACAGACGCTCCAAGTAAAGCACATAAGATGTGACCGAATAAAAATATAGTTTCAATAGAAGAAACCTGATAAGTTGATGAAGAAGGGGATGCCTTGGGCATCCCCAAGCTTAGACGCTTGAGTCTTCTTGAAATATGCAGGGATGAACCACGGGGGCATCCCCAAGCTTAGACTTTTCACTCTTCTTGATCATATATCATCCTCCTCTCTTGACCCTTGAAAACTTCCTTCACACCAAACTTCTCATAAACTTCATTAGAGGGGTTAGTACTCAAAAAAAAAACATGAATCCACCTTGGTCCTGTAGTGACACATTGCAAGAACTCAATAAAACATTAGCTACAGCTCTCCACGTCTAGAAAGCCTCACTTAAAGTCCACAAGAGACAATGCAAAAAACAGAGACAGAATCTGCCAAAACAGAACAGCTAGTAAAGACGAATTTTAAAGAGGTACTTCCGTTGCTCAAATCAGAAAACTCAAAACTAATGAAAGTTGCGTACATATCTGAGGATCACTCACAAAAATTGGCAGAATTTTCTGAGTTACCTACAGAGAATTAGGCCCAAATTCGTGACAGCAAAGAAATCTGTTTCTGCGCAGTATTCCAAATCTAGTATCAACCTTCTATTAGAGACTTCACTTGGCACAACAATGCAATAAAATAAAGATAAGAAGAGGTTGCTACAGTATTAACAACTTCCAAAACACAACAAAACAATAGCAAAATAAAAACATGGGTTATCTCCCAAGAAGTTCTTTCTTTATAGCCATTAAGATGGGCTCAGCAATTTTAATGATGCACTCGCAAGAAATAAGAGTTGAAGCAAAAGAGAGCATCAAGAAGCAAATTCAAAACACATTTAAGTCTAACCCACTTCCTATGTACAGGAATCTTGTACACAAACAAATTCATGAAGAACAAAGTGACAAGCATAAGAAGATAAAACAAGAGTGACTTCAAAATTTTCAGTATATAGAGAGGTGTTTTAGTACCATGCAAATTTCTACAACCATATTTTCCTCTCTCATAATAATTTTCAGTAGCTTCATGAACAAACTCAACAATATAACTATCACATAAAGCATGCTTTTCATGATCCATAAACACATAATTTTTATCAAGTTCAAAAATAGTGGGATTAAAACTTTCAAACCCACTTTTATCAATAATATAACATGATGATTGATCAATCTCAAGAGATATGGGACTCATAGATAAAGTCAAGAATTCTCCAATCCCATTTTCATTAGTAGTACAATTAATATTATCAAGTAACATAGGACCATCATCTAGAGCTTTATCATAAACATTTGCTACGCAAAACTCTTTAGTACCATGCATTTCGACATCAGGCACAAACAAAGCATTATCATAAGATTTATCAAAGTAGCATGGATTATCATAAATAATAGTAGCATAATTATTCTCACAAGTTTTACTCATAGGTACTATTTCAAGAGAATCCACAGGGAACATAACATTCAACCTCTTTCGGTAAGCATGGAGGACAATCAAATAGTGTAAGAGATAAAGAGTTACTCTCATTAGAAGGTTGGCATGGGTAGCTAATCCATTATTCCTCCTTTTGTTCATCACTCTCCTCTTCTTTTTCATCCAATGAGCTTTCAGGTTCATCAATTTCCTCCTCTTTTTCATCCAATGAGCTTTCAGGTTCATCAATTTCTTCTTCCACAGGTTCCTGCAAATTGTGAGTGCATTCTTGTGCATTAATGAGTCTCTCTTTATAATCAATGATATAAGGATTATCACTGTAACTTTCATTGCAAAATTAAGGATAGAAGAGACATAATCTTTAAGGTCCTTACAAACAACACAAGTTTCATAATTTTTAACCATGAAGGATTCTATCTCAGAGGCTCCCATAAATATGACAAATTGTTCTACCTCTTCGAACCCAAAATGAATATAGTTATTCCAATTATAGTTCTTAATTAAAACTTCTTCACTAAAGCCACATTGAAATTTCAGATGTTTAGTATCCTCTTTAGAGCAACAATTTATATCATGGCGTTTAAGTAAGATTTTAGCAATTGTATTCAATTTTTCTATCACAGCACTCATCACTTCACCCGCTCTTGATTTTCTATAATTATTATAATATTCTATAAGCTCCAAGTAGGTTATAGGTTCTCCCATAATAGCAGTTTTTAATTTTTCGATTTTTCAAATTTTTATGGATTTTCAGGTATATGAGGAAAATAAAACAAGACAAAAAGAAACTAAGCAAAATAATACTAGACAGAAATAAACTAAGCGCAAATAAACTAGACAAAATTAAACTAAGCAAAACAAAATAAAATAAAACAGAGAGAGAGGTAGAGTGTACTCCCCAGGTGAACTTATGAGTAGAGCTATGCCTCCCCAAGCAACGGCGCCGTAAAACGGTCTTGATAACCCACAAGTATAGGGGATCGCGGCAGTCTTCGAGGGAAGTAAAACCCAAATTTATTGATTCGACATAAGGGGAGGTAAAGAATACTTATAAGCCTTAACAACTGAGTTGTCAATTCAGCTGCACCTGGAAAAGCACTAGTAACAGGGGTGATGTGAAAGCAGCAGTAATATGAGAGCAATAGTAACAAGTAACACAACATCGAGTAATAAGAATACGTAGGCAATGGCACCGTAAAATAGTTGATACTACTTCCAATGACATATAGAACGAGTATATGATGATGAGAGATGGACCGGGGTTCCCAACGATCTACACTAGTGGTAACTCTCCAATAACAAGTGACAAGTGTTGGGTGAACAAATTACAGTTGGGCAATTGATAGGATTGATAAAGCATTAAGATAGAACATCAATTCATTAATCATGTAGGCATGTTTTCCATATATAGTCATACGTGCTCGCAATGAGAAACTTGTACAACATCTTTTGTCCTACCAGCCGGTGGCAGCCGGGCCTCTAGGGAATCTATCTGGATATTAAGGTACTCCTTTTAATAGAGCACCGGAGCAAAGCATTAACACTTGGTGAAAACATGTGATCCTCATACCTATGCCTTCCCTCCAGCTTGTCCCAATTTCGTCACTTTGGGGCCTTTGGTTCCGGACATAGACATGTGCATACAACTTGTAGATACAATCTAAGCAATAAGTATAGAGCTTAAATCTAAGATCATGCCACTCGGGCCCTAGTGACAAGCATTAAGTATAACAAGATTGCAAGCAACAATAACTTCACAAACTTTATAGATAGACTAATCATAATGTATCATCCATCGGATCCCAACAAACACAACACCGATTACATCGGATGGATCTCAATCATGTAAGGCAGCTCATGAGATCATTGTATTGAAGTACATGGGATAGAGAGTACCAACTAGCTATCGCTAGAACCCGTAGTCCATGGGGGAACTACTCACGGAGCATGATGGAGGCGGTGGCGTCGATGGAGATGGTTTCCGGGGCACTTCCCCGTCCCGCAGGGTGCCGGGACGCAGACTTCTGTCCCCCGAATTGGAGTTTCGCGATGGCGGCGGCGCCCCTGGAGTCTTTCTGGAGTTTCGTCAATTGGTCTCGAGTTTTTAGGTCGAAAGGGCTTATATAGGCGAAGAGGCGGCGCAGGAGGGGCAACAGGGTGCCCTCCCCATAGGCCGGCGCGGCCAGAGGCCAGCCCGCGCGGCCCTATGGTGTGGGGGCCCCAGTGCCTCCCTCCGACTCCCCTTCGGTGTCCTGGTCCGTCTCGGTGAATTATGATGTTTGGTCTTCGTTTCGTCGAATTCGAGAATATTGCCCGAACAGCCTTTCCGGAACCAAAAACAGCAGAAAACGAGAACCGGCACTGTGGCATCTTGTTAATAGGTTAGTTCCGGAAAATGCATGAAATCATCATAAAGTGCAAGCAAAACATGTAAGTATTGTCATAAAACAAGCATGGAACATCAGAAATTATGGATACGTTGGAGACGTATCAATCGTCCAGTTTTCGCACAATCTCATCAATACACTTGGATATATGCTATGCTTTTTGGTTTCCCTCTTATTGATGACATGTACACTTACCCCACTGCTATCCTCGCTCTATTCTCTCATTCACAGGAAGTTGGAGTGGTGAACCACGGGGCACTGTAGCCAAGAGAGGACGGACTGCTGAGAATCCACCCCGCCATGCTAGTGGTCGCGTACCCCCTGCAGCTCATCAGACTACTGACACTGGCAGCTCGGAGAGGAGAAGAACCAAGTCAGTTGGTGGTAAGAAAAAGGATAAGCATGCCGCCCAAGAAGATGATGAAATGGTGCCAGAATTCAATCTTGCGGATGCACACCGTGGTGATTGGCGGGAAATAAGGAACGTGAATCCATATCGCTATGAGCACTGAACTTACACCAGTGGGGACAAGTTCTTCTGGACCAAGACACAAGCAACCCTATGGCATGGTTTCTATGATACTCAAGAGTGTATGAAGAATGGGGCTGTTGTGATGCCCAAGGCCATCAATCCTGAAGAGCTTGCCTTGCATGAAGCCACCAAGTACCGCTTTGTGGTTGAAACCTTGAAGGGTCTGGGACTATATGACCTTGTGTGCCTCAAGCCTGATGATACACAAGAAGATCCCACCTATTGTCCTCTCCTAGTCCGTCAGTTCCATTGCACCATCTTCTTCCATGATGATGCGGACCGCACCATGACTTGGATGACTGGCAGGGAGAAGTACTCCTGCACCTACACACAGTTCTGTGCGGCCATGGGGTTTGGTGGTGACCGTGCTCAAGGGTACAGAATTCACACTCGATCTAAGATGACCAGAGGTGACATCTCATTTTTCTATCCCACTAACCCCACAGCTGGGCCTCCCACCATCTCCGGGATGTACTACTCATACCTTGTCCTTGCCAAGCTGTTCCGTGAAAGCCTCATCAGCAAGTCAAGAGATACTAGTGAAGTCAGGAACTATCACCTAAATCTGATGTACTACTGCTACCGTGCCAGGATAAGGAAGATAGATGGGTGTGATCTTATTTACTGTGAGCTGAAGCGTGCAATTATGGACCGCATGACTCCAAACTATGCTCAGTATGTTCAGCGGCTCATCAACTACATTGTTCCTGCTCCTCTCAACATTCTTGATGAAAAGGTCGTCATGGAACCATTCAGATTCCCTACTCTGGACGGTCGCCCGGAAGTCCCTTCCATGATGCCCACCACTGAGCGCCGTTCCAAGGAACAACATGATCCTGCAACAAGCTGTAGTTACACTCGGCGCCCTTAGCGTGGTGCCGATCGTTTCTTCTCCAGTATGTGGCGGATGTGCAAGAACACCAATGATGTTGCACATCAGAGTCTTGCTGTGAACCAGGAGACACGGAGGAGACAGAGTGAGTTTTTGGCTGCACGGAATGCTCCTGTTCCTCCTTCTGGCCCTGAGATGGAGCCTGTGGTTGCACCTGCCTGGGAGATGCCTCCCATTACCGATGAGATGCTCCAAAACTTCGATCTGTCCATGTATGCTCATGGTGGCCCTCCTCCTCGGACTGCTCGTGCTCCCTCTCCTCCTGCTGATGATGATGAGGATGACGGTGGTGCGGCTGCGCGCGATGATGGCGAGAGCTCCTACTCCGTCGGGCATGATTTCTATTGATGGGTGCGATAGCATCTCTCCTCTTTTCTTCACCTTTTTGGTGCCCCGATGCCAAAGGGGGAGAAGAGAGTAGAGTCTAGGACCACGGGGTTCCTTATTGTCACAAGCCATGGGAGTTGCTTTATTTGGATCTTATATGGCTTGTGCTTATTTGTTTCGATTTCTCGAGAATCATTTGCTACTTTGAATAATTTGTGTATGGACGTGTATGGACGACTATGTGTATGCTTATTTACTCTATTAGGATAATCATGCTTTATGCTTATATATCTTGATATACTTGTCCATACCATGCTTGTTTCCTAAAGATATTGGGGGAGCTTCTCATATTACACAAATGGTGCACTTTGCATTCAAACGCAAATTCTCCAAGTGCACACATTATGGGGGGGCTGTCGTAATATATTATATGGAATCAAGGTTTAGAGCTTATCATAATATCTATATGTGACTCTAGCTCGGTTTGTCATCGTATACCAAAAAGGGGGAGATTGTAAGGGTATTTTACCCTTATCCATTATTTTGGTAACAATGACACCGTGCTAGAGTATTTGACCTAATACGTTTACAAGGATTATCTTAGGTATTAGGCAAAGAGGCATAAATAGTGTATCAAAGGAACAAGAAGGCTAAAGGAGACCCCCCACTTCAACAACAATCGAAAAGGGGTCTACAACAGAAATCCGGTCTGCAGCCCGGTTGGACCGGCCTCCAGACCGGCCAGTCCGGCGTGCGGTCCGATCGACCGGGCGCCAACCGGGCGCCAACCGGGCTTCAGATCAGCACATAATCGATCCGGTCATCGGCCCGGTCTGCCGGCCTCCTGACCGGCGGGTCCGGCGTATGGTCCGGTCGACCGGGCGCCAACCGGGCGCCAACCGGAGGAGCTCCTAGACGAAGAAAAGTGGGATCCAGTCCAGCATCCGGTCACAACCGGCAGGTCCGGTCACTGGTCCGGTCTGACCGGCCTCCAGACCGGACAGTCCGGTCAGGGGTCCGATTGACCGGGTTTGTCGAGAGAAAAGCTGAGGTGGCAAGTGACCAACGGCCATATTTCGAAGAACACTATAAATAGGCCTTCTCCTACCTCAGAACAGTTTAGGGCACTACACTACAAGCTGTTCTTGAGCTCTCTCTCTCTTACTCCATTACTAGAAACACCAAAAGCCTCCGATCTCCCTCCTCCTCCACCCAAACTCAAACCCCTCCGGGGATTCACTAGAGGAGGACCCGATCTACTGTTCTACCAAGCCAAATCTCATTCCCCCTTGTATTCATCGAGAAGCTTGCTTCCTAGGGTTTCTTGAAAACCCTAGGTGGGCAAGAGGAGTCCGGAAGCATCCAGGCTGTGGATTTGCTCCGGGCAAGATTGTGAAGGTTTGGAGGCTACCTCAAAGTCTACCACAAGTGAGTGAGCTATTCCTTCGTGGGATAGGCTCCGGAGAATAGGGTGAGCCTTCGTGGCGTGGGGAATCCTTCGTGGGACCTCCACCCCTCCAAACGTGACGTACCTTCTTGCAAAGGAAGGGAACACGAGAATACATCCTCGTCTCCGCGTGCTACCGGTTATCTCTAACCGAACTCCTTACTTGTGATTTAACTGCCTGAGAGAGCCTTCGTGCTCGAGTTAGTTGTATCCTCTTATAGGTTGCTTCACCTAGTTTGCATTAGGCTCACCTTTATATTCCGCAAAGCCTAATATTGCAAAGAGAGAATTAAAATCTGTAGAAACCTATTCACCCCCTCTAGGTTTACCATCTCTATACTTTCAGCGTCCCACCGGAAGCGGCAGGATCGGGGACCCCCCCCCCCCCGCGCGCGCGCTCAGGTGCTGGGTAGCATTGAGTAAGAATTAATTATTTTATTAGAAAATTAATTTGCTAAGCCAAGACATCTGGTACACCGCATCAAATCAGTGGCGGACCCAGCCCAATGTTCTAGTGGGGGCCTTATTGAGTGGGGACCTTATTCCTTGACTAAGTGGGGCTCAAGTAGTAAAATAGTAAGCTTCAACACTGTAAAACCAAAAATTGACTGGGGGCCTAGGTCCCCATTGGGCCCAACTTGGATCCGCCCCTCAATGAAATAGTCTTCTCTTATTTTCTAAGAAGTCACCTCCTAGCTAAGAAAAACAACCTTCTCTATTATTTCTATTTTCACTAAACAAAAACATTGCGTAGAAATTCTAAGGTAAGGCTGACAACACCATGTCCTAGGAAGTGCAAACAATAGCGCGCGAGCGTCTGTGTGATTGTGCATCGTTCATAGTCGTCTTTGTTAACCTGAGGCGTGACAGATGACACAACCACAAGGGCCGAGGTCCGATTTGTTATCTGGTGCTTGTGCCGGAGAGATTCCGAGCATCAAGTTTTTAACATGTCTGGGAAGGATATCCGTTGGCCGGCCCTTCAGTTTCAGTATTTTGTTCTGTTTCCACTTTCCAGCAAGGTACTCCTGCTCAGGAAGAAGGTGAGCTTCAGATAGGACACTGTCGAATGTCGATAGGGAGAGCTTGCCATTCTCGCAAGATGACCGACAGAAAGAATGTTCGAACGACATACATAGTACTAGACACTGTGTTGGTAGGTTAAGTTCAGTATAATATTATCGTGATTCGTTAGAATCACATCACGATCGCAGTACACTATGTGCATGTCGTAAAAAGAAGAGAAAATAAAAAAATATAAAGATTAAATACCTACTTGTGGGTGTAGTTGTGCTCTTATATACTACTCCATCCACTTCAATGTATAAGTGTTTTCTCTTTAACCGTGAATTACGTCAAAGGTATAATGACAGTTGGTACAAAATTAGCATCATTAGCAAACGTTTTTCAATACGAATCCAATCCAATGCTACTAATTATATACTCCCTCTGTTCCATTCTATAGTGCCTACTGTTTTTTGGCACGGAAATTAGCGCAAGAGTATTTTTTACACAAGACCCCTAGCTGAACGATTTGAAATCAACATAAAATTTAGGAAATTTATATCTTACTAACTTACCATAACAAATTTGGGACCTGAACGGTTTGGGAGCTGAACGGGGAGGGGGTAATTGAAAAAAAAAGCTAAGCTACAACCTTATACTCTAAAACAAATGCCAAAAATCTATAGACACTATAGAAAGGAACGGAGGGAGTATAATATAATCAAGATTTTGCTCAATTTTTTGGGCCAAAGTTCGTCTTGGAATATGTGTGCGACTTACTCATTGAAACGGAGGTAGTTACAAAAGTATATATACGATACTTTATTGGTTTGAGTTTGTTCCTACTTCCTTCTAAGATGTTTCAACCCAAATTTGTTGAAAACAATGTATGTCAACCTGTAATTTGCACTATGTATCGCATACACAGCCTGCTTCACAAATCTCAGTCAACAAATTCTTGGTCTTCCTCGCCTCCTGCCGGCGGCGCCGCCGATCTGCCCGCCTCTGTGGCCTTCAGGCCATGGGGGTGCGGTGGATCGCGACCCTCATCGGCGGGAGGACTCCACCCCCTGTTTTGTGGGTTTCGTTCTCCGTTTGTAGGGTCAAAGTTTGTAGGGGCGGCATCAGGTGGTGGCGGCGCCGCCTCGTGTAATAAGGTCTCTCCGGCTTCAACCCCATCTCGGCGGCAACATTGAGAGGCTTGTGGGAGTGGTGGCGTCTTCGAGGTTTTCGTCTTGCTGTGGGGATCTTCGGATCGTCAAGGAGCTTCAACGGCAGTCCATCCTTCTTCTTCGTCTTGGGAACGGATGTGGTCTTCTTGACCTGTTCGGTGACTTCCCGTCCGCAACCAACAACGTCAAGCCGACTCAGGGAGGAGCGGCAGCGGAGGTGCGCCGTCGACACGGTCTGAAGGTTGAAGATAAAGGGTCCCTCAAGGATTAACTTGTCAATGCCTATGGATTGTAGGCTAGGGTTTAGTTAGAAGTAGAGGGTAAGTAGATCTCGAAGGTTTCAGCCGAAAAGTACTCGACGATTGTGAAAACTAGGGTTTGTAGACAATGATTCGATTGATTCTTTGTCCCTCGACTCCCCCTTATATATGAAGTGAAGCCGAGGGATTCGTGCTATACAAGTTTACAGAGTCCGGGACGGTTTCTAACTCATCCCGCCAGATTACAAACAACACTTCCTATTACAACTCTATCTTTCCTTAGTAAATCTTGGGCTCCCGAATCTTCTTATTCTTCGGCTTCACCTCATATATAAGGGGGAGTCGAGGGACAAAGAATCAATCGAATCATTGTCTACAAACCCTAGTTTTCACAATCGTCGAGTACTTTTCGGCTGAAACCTTCGAGATCTACTTACCCTCTACTTCTAACTAAACCCTAGCCTACAATCCATAGGCATTGACAAGTTAATCCCTTGTCAATTGGCGCCGTCTGTGGGAATTAGAGGCGTAAGGAGCTGATCTCGATGGGAGTTGTGGAGCATCCGAACAACACCAAACACAGCAACGCAGGAAACTCCGTTTTTCCTGGTTCATGGAGCAGAGGCAGTACTACCAATCGAGATAGAGCACAACTCTCCACGTGTCGCCGAATATGATGAAGAAACGTCGAGAAGAGTGCTAGAAGACGACGTCGACGCACTTGATGAAGCTCGAGATGAAGTATTATCTCGGGTAACCAAATATCAACAGGACTTGAAGAATTACCACAGTCGACGTTTGCGGCCAAGATCTTTTCAGGTGGGAGACCTAGTTCTTCGGCTCACGCAAAAAAGTCATGAAAAACTCGAGTCACCATGGCTTGGCCCTTACATTGTCACGGAAGTAATTGGAGGAGGAGCATACGGGATAAAGGACAAGAAGACGAGGGTGGAGGAGCCAAACCCCCGGAACGTGGCGCAACTTAGGCGTTTTTACGCCTAGAGTCAAAATATAGTCTTTGTAAAGCTTCAATGTACTGAAACGCCCGCGAGTTTTCAGTACGCACTCTTTTCCTTTTTCGGGGCACCGAGTGGGGCCGGAGAAGGTTTTTAATGAGGCGGGCTCGCGGTGCTGCAATATAATAAAGATAGTGACAATATAACTTTTCTTCTTTATCGACATGACCAAAGTCTTCGCTCCGACGAATTTCAATATAGTTCATCGACAAAAGGAAAAACTTGCCTTGGTATTCAAATACCTCGTGAGTCAACAAAAATACAAAATAGTGCTCAATAAAAAGCTTGGGGGCTCATATTCACCTTAAATATATAAATGCCTTGGTTCAAAACTTGTATAGCACGAATCCCTATCGAGTGGAACCATACAGTGCTTCCAATCCTCTTCCCGAGGTATTTTGTCTTCTCGAAGTTCTATCTTGTTCTGAACTGTTCCTTGTATCTTATTGCAGTGGTATCTCACTTATTCTCTTTTGTCACTATTTCCTTGTAGAATCATCCTACTATGGCTTCCCTTCCTCCTCTTCCTGAGGATGGAGAGGTCGAAGAAAGAGCCGTTGTCGATGATGTCAACCAGGAGACCCCCTCTTTTGTGAATGAACCCGCAGATTCTCGAAAATCTGCGGGATCTACTGAGAAGGATGCTGCCTCTGAAGATACAACATCAGCACAATCTCCTCCTCCTCGCTCGTTTCTCCGAAGAGCAAAAGGAAAAGGAGCAATGCCGAAGATTCCGGGACCTCGAAACCCGAAGAAACTGCTCCTGCACCTCAAAAAGCAACTTATGATCCATACCTTGAGAGTATCATCAGCTCGTAGGTTCCTTGCTCTTTTCCTTTTCTATTTGAAGAATTTTATTTTGCCTTGCTTTTTATGCTGCCACTATTTTGTCACAGTGATGATGAAGAAACACCAACTTTAGATGTGGCTGCTCGAACGAGCACGTCACATACTTTAGTTATTTCAGAAAAACCAGTTGAAGTGGAGGAATCGTCGCCTCCTCAACAAAATGTTGATACATCTACTCCTCCTTCGAGCCCCCGTGCCCCTTCACCAAAAAGGGCACGGGTTGAAAAGATTGTTAATCCTACCCCTCAGTTGGGCAGTTCGTCGACTCGCTCTTAGATGATGTAAGTTTGTCGACATCTATATTTTCCTTATTTTGTTTTTTCACACCTTTTCTCTTTTTCATGCCGATGTTTCTTTTGATGTACTTACCTTTGAACAGCCAATGATCAAAGAGCTTCTTCGGATCGGGTCCCAATTTGTTGGGTACCGTGAATATGCCGCCGTGAGCCGAAGGTAACGACTTTTATACTTGCTATTTTTCTTTGACTTTCTATTCCCGTTGCTTGTCGCTATTTTTTGATCTTTCTTTTCTTTCTTTTTCATATCTCGACAGAAAAACTTTCAGAGGCCAACGAACGTGTCGACGCACTTGCTCAAAAACTCGAGCAAAGTGAGGCGGCTCGCAAGAAAGCTGAACTTGCTGTTAGCAAAGCCAAGGCCGAGGTTGATGAAGCCAAGGTGAAAGCTGCTAGTATCGAGGAGCTGCAGAGAAGGCTCAAAGATGCCGAATCCGCCTTAGATGAGCGGAAAACCGCACAAACCGTGCGTGAACAGGAGATCATCAAGCGTTTGAAGTCGCAAAGTCGACGTACGCCGAGTAATATCATCAACCCCTTCTATTGTACTTCCTGTTTCTTGGTTTTTGACTAATGGTTTGTCTCGTGTGGCAGCCCAAACAAACCAAGATTTTGATCTGGAGAATCCCGTCAATGACCCTCTCCTTGATGCACTTTCTCTTCTGGAGTTCCATGGGCGCGAAATTCGTGAAGGCGTGGCCAATGCCAGTGCAAGTTTGTCGGCGTTGTTCCCCTACTTCTTCCCGAAGAAAGAGGAACCTTCGACTTTCCTTGCCCTTGCCAAGCTTTTCAATTCGTCGGAAGACCCGGGATTGAAGATGCGTCGAGGAGAATATGAAGGTTGCCGTCGAGAATCATTGTTGCCCTGGTTGCCGACAACCAACGGACGCTTGATTGGATGAAGGTTGGCGACACCAGGTCGGATAGAGCGATCGAGATGGAGGTCGCCGATCAAGGCGGCCAAGCCCAACACGAAGAAGATCTTGGCGTATCCGGGGATCAAGCCGGCTTCGACTCCTAGCTCCTCGAGGCCGGAGGTCTAGTTGCATGCCTCTCGTTTTTCTTCTGTTTCTTTTGCTTCGTCGCCAAAGTAGTCATTTGGCGACACGTACTTCCTTAGCTCCACCGAAATGCCCTTGTAATTATTCCAAGAGATTAATGAAAACTTCTATCTTTGCTTGTTGTTTGATGTTGTCTTGTTTATTTTTCAGCTTGATATTTGATAACTATACTCCATCTTCTGCTCCTTCCAATGTTTCGCCTTCTTCTTCCCGCGCGAGGAGAGCTTTTGGTGATACCGCTCCTGTCGACGATACCTTGTCGCAAGAACTGGATGAACTTCGGCAACAACTTCAGTATGCGAAGAAGCAAACACTTGTGATGATGGAGCAATCTCGTAAGTCATCTGAAGCCGAAAAAATTGCTCTTCAACAAGCTCGCGAGGCCGTGGCTGCTAAGGAAATTGCTGCTTCCGAGGCTGAAAGGCGACTATTCGAGAAAATTTCATGCTCGAATTAATGAATGAAGCCGGTGCGTGATATGTCGGGTATGCCTGTTTCATCCGCCGATATCCTTTATCTCGCATACTATTGTTTCTTGAAGGTTTCCACTTCTTTGTTTTGATAGGTGCCTTTACTGATGCCGTCGCCGAGGAAGAGAGGGTGAATGCTAGGACAACCCTTCTTGTTAATCTCTCCCCGGACCATGGTTCTTTGTTTTGGGCTACCCCGGAAAGGACCCGCCAAATTGTCGATTTCAAGATCGCGCCTCTCAAACTCGCGATTTCCTCGACTTCGTACCAAGACCTTGTCCATGGTTTACAACTCCATGTTTCCTCGGAACGTCCAACCAAAAACTCTTCCTGAATTGATGGAAAGGTTCAAGGATGCTCGCAAGTATCCATGATTTTGTCAAGGCTCAACTAGTAGCCGGCGCCGCATTTGCTCTTATCATGCTCCAAATCCGCCACTCGAAGCTTGACCTTACCCGGGTTGTCGAGAAGGTTCACCAAAAAGTAAAACGGCGGAGAGTTGGTGTTGACGGGATTAACACGAAGGTTACGCCTATAGCCGAAGAAATGATTGAGGACCTACTTCGGATGGATGCCGACTTTTTTGCCGATGGCCATTATGCCGATTTTCTTGGTGCTGCTCCTGAGGAAAACAGGGTTACTCTTGATGACATATTGAATCAAGACTAGTTAGTTTCTTCTTGTAGATATTTCCTCTTTGTAATCCATGACTATATTGTAAAGCAATCATTATATTTCTCTGTTTGTTTAGCCCCCGAGTGTTTCGGTGACTCTTTACTATATTTGTATACTTGCGAGGTTTTGAACCAAGGCATTTATATATTTAAGGTGAATATGAGCCCCCAAGCTTTTTATTGAGCACTATTTTGTATTTTTGTTGACTCACGAGGTATTTGAATACCAAGGCAAGTTTTTCCTTTTGTCGATGAACTATATTGAAATTCGTCGGAGCGAAGACTTTGGTCATGTCGATAAAGAAGAAAAGTTATATTGTCACTATCTTTATTATATTGCAGCACCGCGAGCCCGCCTCATTAAAAACCTTCTCCGGCCCCACTCGGTGCCCCGAAAAAGGAAAAGAGTGCGTCCGAAAACTCGCGGGCGTTTCGAGTACATTGAAGCTTTACAAAGACTATATTTTGACTCTAGGCGTAAAAACGCCTAAGTTGCGCCACGTTCCGGGGGTTTGGCTCCTCCACCCCTGTCTTCTTGTCCTTTATTCTGTATGCTCCTCCTCCAATTACTTCCGTGACAATGTAAGGGCCAAGCCATGGTGACTCGAGTTTTTCATGACTTTTTTGCGTGAGCCGAAGAACTAGGTCTCCCACCTGAAAAGATCTTGGCCGCAAACGTCGACTGTGGTAATTCTTCAAGTCCTGTTGATATTTGGTTACCCGAGATAATACTTCATCTCGAGCTTCATCAAGTGCGTCGACGTCGTCTTCTAGCACTCTTCTCGACGTTTCTTCATCATATTCAGCGACACGTGGAGAGTTGTGCTCTATCTCGATTGGTAGTACTCGCCTCTGCTCCATGAACCGGGAAAAACGGAGTTTCTGCGTTGCTGTGTTTGGTGTTGTTCGGATGCTCCACAACACGCTTGGTAGTTCTTCGGCCAGGTATGTCGAGCTTTTTCCGAGTGGTCCTAACAAGCGCTTCTTGATACCATTGCGGATGATGCCATTGGCTTTCTCGACTTGCCCATTGGTTTGAGGATGTGCAACTGACGCAAAGTTCAGCTTAATACCCACCTCTTCGCAATAATCTTTGAATTCATGGGATGTGAAGTTGCTGCCGTTGTCTGTGACGATGCTATGGGGCACTCCAAATCTGAAGACGAGGCCTTTTACAAATTTTACTGCGGATGCTCCATCTGGTGAATTTATCGGCTTCGCTTCTATCCACTTTGTAAACTTATCGACAGCTACTAGCATGTACTCCTTTCCTCCTGGCCGAGGATTTGTGTAACTTACCCACCATATCAAGTCCCCATTGAGCAAAGGGCCAAGACAATGGTATTGGTGCTAGCTCGCTGCTGGAGAGTGAGGTTTTGCGGCGAACCTTTGACATGCGTCGCAAGTTCTTACTATGTCCTTGGCGTCCTCGATTGCTGTCAACCGGTAGAATCCTGCCCGAAAAACCTTGGCTGCGATAGCTCGACTACTTGCGTGGTGGCCACATATTCCTTCGTGTACATCCTTCAGGATTATTCTTCCTTCTTCGGGTGTAACGCACCTTTGCAAAACGCCTGAAATACTTCGCTTATACAATTCTCCCTTGACCACCGTAAAAGCTTTGGAGCGTCGAATTACTCGCCTTGCTTCAACTGGATCATCGGGTATTTCTTTCCTCATGATGTATGATATGTACGGCTGCATCCACGGTATCTGTATCACCATGACCAAGTCCTGATCCCCTTCTTCGTCCTCTTGCTTTTCCTTGGCAGCTCCCGAGGGTTTCTTCTCCTTCTTTTTTGACCTTGTTGGCTTAGTGGATCTCTCTGTTATCTCTTCCCAGAATACACCTGGCGGGACTGGAAGGCACTGTGACCCGATGTTTGCAAGAACGTCGGCTTCGTCGTTGCTCAACCTGCTAATATGATTTACTTCGCATCCATCAAATAACTTCTCAAGCTCGTTGTACACCTCCTTGTATGCCATCATGCTATCATTGATTGCATCACATTGGTTCATAACTTGCTGAGCCACCAACTGTGAGTCGCCAAAGATTTTTAATCGAGTTGCTCCGTGTGCTTTTGCCATCTTCATCCCGTGTATGAGAGCCTCATATTCCGCTTCATTGTTAGATGCGTTAAGGAACGTCATCCGGAGGATGTACTTCAATTTGTCGCCTTCGGGTGATATGAGTACTACTCCTGCGCCAGCTCCTTCTAGTCTCTTGGACCCATCAAAGTTCATGGTCCAAGTTCTCGATAAATCGGAGGTCCCGTATTTTGCAACTCCATCCATTCTGCGATGAAGTCCGGCGAGATTTGCGACTTTATTGCTTTTCTTTTTTCATACGTGATGTCCCGAGGGAAAGTTCTATTCCCCAAAGGGAGACACGACCCGTAGCTTCGGGTTATTCAAGTATATTTGATAAGGGAGCTTCATTGACCACTATGATCGGTGTGTCGAAAAATAGTGGCGCAATTTTCGTCGTCGTCGTGAACACTCCATATGCTAGTTTTTGGTACTGAGGGTACCTTTGTTTTGAAGGTGACAAGACTTCGCTCACGAAGTATACTGGCCGCTGCACTCCATGGATTTTCCCTTCTTCTTCTCTTTCGACAACTAATACCGTGCTAACCACTTGGGGCGTGGCTGCAATATATAGCAGGAGAGGTTCCTTTTCCTTTGGAGCCACCAGGATTGGTGGTGTCGAGATTTTTCGCTTCAGATCCTCGAAAGCTCTGTCGGCCTCTTCGTTCCACTCGGAATTTATCTCCTTGTTTTATCGGCGCATAAAATGGTAACGCTTTTTCTCCTAACTCGGCGACGAACTCTGCTCAAAGCCGCGACTCGCCCGGTTAGTCTGCTGTATTTCTTTCAACTTTGTTGGCTTTCTCATTGTTACTATGGCTTGTATTTTGTCGGGATTTGCTTCAATCCCTCTTGCCGAAACTAGAAACCCCGGAAGTTCTCCTGTCTGGGACGCCAAAAGAACACTTCGTCGGGTTCAGTTTGAGGCAGAATTTGTCGAGGTTGTCAAAAGTTTCTTTGAGATCCTCGATCAACGTTGTCCCCTTTTTTGATGTTATGACGACATCATCGATGTATACTTGCACGTTTTCCCGATCCGTGTTGCTAAACACTTCGCATCATCCTCCGATATGTTGCTCCCGCATTTTTTAGACCAAAGGGCATTGTCTTGTAGCAAAACACGCCGTAAGGTGTAATAAACGCTGTCTTGGCTTCATCATCTTCTTTTAATCTGATCCGGTTATAACCGGAGTATGCATCCAAGAAGGAAAGACGTTCGCAACCTGCCGTGGAGTCGATAATTTGATCGATCCTTGGGAGGGAAAGTGATCCTTAGGACAATGTTTATTGAGACACGTAAAATCGACGCACATGCGAAGGACTCGTCGTGTTTTTCTTCGGCACCATCATCGGGTTAGCTACCCATGTGGCTTCGTAGATATTTCTCCGATAAAACCAGCTTCTTCGAGTCGATTTATTTCGAAAGCATGGCTTTGCGGTTTGGTTCCGAAAAACGCCGCAAAGGTTGTCTCGATTGGTTTCGTTGTTGGATCCAAATTTAGGTGGTGCTCTGGCAAGTTCCCCGGGTACTCCGGCATGTCAGCTGGACACCATGCAAAGATTTTCCAGTTCTCACGGAGGAACTTGACGAGCGCGCTTTCCTATGCGATATCCATATCGTTTGCGATAGATGTCGTCTTTTTTGGATCCGTCGGGTGAATCCGCACCTCCTTAGAATTTTTCTCTCGTGTTGAAAGTTGATTCTTTATTTGCCCTTCCAGGCGTCCGGCGATGCGTCGTAATCAGTCATGCTTTTTGACGCCAAGTACTCGGCTTGCATCCCAAAAGTTTACGCCAACTCTGTGAAAATCCTTGTCGCACTTATCGGCTAAGGCAAAGCTTCCCTTGACCGTGATTGGTCCTCTTGGTCCGGGCAACCTCCACAACAGGTATGTATAGTGTGGTACTCGCCATAAATCTAGCATATGCTCGGTCGTCCCAACGAGAGCGTGGTATTGTGATGGAAAATCCACGACTTCAAATTCGAGCTTCTCGATTCTATAATTTTCTCGGGTCCCAAATTGAACATCGAGATTGATTTTTCCCAATGGATAACTTGGTTTCTCTGGTGTGATGCCGTGGAACCTTGTGTCTGTTGGTTTCAAGTTTGCTAAGGATATGTTCATCTTCCTCAATGTATCCGCATACATGAGGTTCAAAGTCTGCTGCCGCCGTCTATGAACACTCGAGAGACATCAAATCCTGCGATAACCGGCGGCGAATAAGTGCTGACCGCCCGGTCGAGGAACTTGCTGCGGATGATCTCGCTATTGTGAAGCCGATATCTTGTCCGGACCAATTAAGGTACTCAACTCGTTGGTGGAGGCATTTTCTCTCGCCATAAACACCTGTCGTGAGATTACTTTTTGAGCTCTATTGGACGGCCTTCCCTTCGAATCATCAACACCTGCTCCGTTGGAGTTAGGATCAACATAGGGTGGTGGTGCGGTGCTGCCGCTATTCTTAGCCGGTGTCGATTGTCCTCCGTAATCGCGGGAGGTGGCGGTAGATGAACCTCGCTCCTAGGCTCCCGAGGGTTTCTCCGTGCTGCTCGAGCGTGAGCATTTTTCGCGTATCCGAACATTGCTCGAAAATTTCGACAGCTCTTTCTGGCAGTGCCCCGACCTGTCTTTTCCCGTTGCTCGTCGAGGAAGAAGTGCATCCGGCACGGTCCGTTCAGCATTTCCTCGGGGACACGAAAGGTCTTGGAAACCTCGGCCCACTATTTTGCTCGTTGCGTGAATCATCCCTATTATCACCTCGCTGTTCACTCGCTTCTCCGGTAATCATCTCTGTTGCCTCCCGTATTTGTCCGAAAACCTGCCGAAATTTGTCCCGGGGCGTCGTAGTTCCGGTACGTCCGAGGAAATCTTCGCCTCGGTTGATAGTTTCGACCACGGTCTTCCTCCGGCGACTCCGTGTCGTTTGTTGTGGACAGCGTCTTCTCCATCCGCCCATTTATTTGCTATCTCCATCAACGCGGATACCTGTCCTTGGATTGGTCCTTCCCAAATCCTCGACAAAGTCTCCACGCCCGACTCCCGCGACAAACGCATCTATTGCTCTCTCGTCGGATATGTTTTCTCGCCGAGTTTTTGATGATATTCCACCTCCGGATGTACTTTCTCATTGGCTCATCCGGCTTTTGTCGACACGCTCTCAACTCCTCTAACGATGCGGGTTTTTTGCACGTGGATCTGAAGTTCTTGACGAACACGTCCTCGAAACTTTCCCAGCTGTCGATGGATCCCGGAGCGAGTTTCTTTATCCATGATCGTGCGGCACCACTCAGGTGCACCTGGATGCTTTGCATGGCTGTTGCCCTAGTTCCTCCTGTCAGCTTCACCGTCTCCAGATAGTCGACTAGCCAATCCTCTGGATCTTGAAGGCCGTCGAATTTCTTGAAATTATCGGGTAACTTGAATCCTGAGGGGACTCGCGTTTTCGGACTCTCCTCGTGAAGCATGGTAAGCCGCACATATCTTCGTCGTTAAGTTCCGGGGATTGCCGATGATCCCTTCGCTTTGCCGCGCTCCGTCGACTCTTGCTTGTGCTGCCGTGTCTCTTGCTCCACTTGGCCCTTCGAGTGCCGCCGCCTGTTGCCGCTCGCGGGTCGCGGACTATTTTGCCTTGCCACTCCTTCGGGAGGCGTTGATATAAACGCCGTCCCCATAGCTCCAACTCCCGCTACCGCCATATTGTACGGTGTTTCCCTTGGGTCACCCGGAGGTGGTTTAGATGCAAGGATAAAAGCATGTGTCGCCATATACCCAGCCTCTCGGTGTCTTAGGGATGATGTTTCCTCTTGTATCTATCGACATAAAGGACATGTCGAGGTTTTGAACCAAGTGTTCTCTTTCTGCCTCGGGTATGTGTTGCAGCCTTGATCTTGCTCCGTTCCGCGCCTCCCGATGGCTATCACCCGTAGTTCTAGATTGTCGACTTAGATCTGCCCTTCTCTCCGCTCGGATGCGAAGCCGCCTCCTTTCTCTCGTTTAACTCAGTCCGTCCGTTTTTCCAATTCCCCGGCAGCTCGTGCGAGCCTATATTGATATGCTTGCAATTCTTCCGGTGTGGCTGTGGTAGCCATTGGTTCCGTGCCGTTCATAGCTCTCGCAGCTCCGTCCCACGCCGCTTGTGGAAGTTGAACTCTATCTCGCGGCTGCGGCCCGACGTATTTGTTGCCCAAGCCTTGTCGCAGATTGGAGGGATCGACGTATGGATTTCCCAAACCGTCGAAAGCCTCGGATGTCTCCTCTTGACCTTCAATGGCGTAAATCCGATGATACCTTGTACTCGGATCTATGTTGGGTTTGGTGACATCATCTTTGAGATTGATGAAGACCTTGCCCATCGTGAGAGATTTGTCGATGAAGTCATGACTGTCGACATCGCTTGAGCCATCGCTTATATACGAGTCCGCAGATGACTCAAACGATATGTCGTTGAAGATCTTGGCGAGTTTCTCTCTTGCCCTGATACTGACGTAGCGTGTCGCCGAGGTTTCTTCTTCTCCTGACTCGTTTGACGATGCATAGCTTGAAAAATCGGAATCGGCCACTGATGATCCCGACGAAATCGGAATTTCGACACGATACGATCCTTCCTTCTCGACGCGAAAGTGGAACCTTCCGAACGTCATCTCCATGGGCTCCGCCGTATACGCATATGCATCCAAACGGGAGGGTGGGTGAGGAACAAAATCGACAAGACCGATAGCGATCCGTTTACCTCGATCCATTGTGTTGCTTGCGGTTGACGATGTCGAAGATCTTGAGCGTGCCATCGAGATCGGCTCCTTACGCCTCTAATTCCCACGAGACGGCGCCAATTGACAAGGGATTAACTTGTCAATGCCTATGGATTGTAGGCTAGGGTTTAGTTAGAAGTAGAGGGTAAGTAGATCTCGAAGGTTTCAGCCGAAAAGTACTCGACGATTGTGAAAACTAGGGTTTGTAGACAATGATTCGATTGATTCTTTGTCCCTCGACTCCCCTTATATATGAAGTGAAGCCGAGGGATTCGTGCTATACAAGTTTACGTAGTCCGGGACGGTTTCTAACTCATCCCGCCGGATTACAAACAACACTTCCTATTACAACTCTATCTTTCCTTAGTAAATCTTGGGCTCCCGAATCTTCTTATTCTTCGGGTATTGGGCCTCCAGTAAACCCCGGGTACCATCTTCGGCAGGCCCATTTGGGATGCCTATGTCAAGGATCGCGCTGTAATTTTCATTTTTCTTGGGGTGCTTTGTATTATTCGCTGTTTCTTTTAATGCTAGTGTCCTCTTGGCAAAAAAATTTGCACTATGTATCCGAAATACTCCCTCTGCCCATCAAAATTGTCTTAGATTTACAAAAAGTTGCATTTATCTACACACTATTTATTGTCTAGATCTATCTATATTTAAACAAATCAAAGACAAGTTTTATGAGATAGGGATATAGTACATGCATATTCATATGTAAAAAGAATAAAAATAAAAATATGCATACTACATACAAAGTAGCATATATAGTTAAAAAGTAGTCTTATATAATTTATAATATATATATTAATATATATATACTCTTTGATATGATAGATACTTTCTAAATTATGAGAAACACACGTGGGTGTAACTACAGCTCGGCGTAGCATGAAAGAAACCAGGGAAAAAAACATAAGGACATGTACAATGGTATAGACGACGTGTCTTCCCTTAGCCCTCTATATCATCTAGAGAAATCAACAAATGTATGTTGTAAAATTAAAGTTAATTAATTATTTTAGTAAATTAATTTGCTAAGGAAAGCCATATGGTGGAACCATGAAATAGCCTTTTGTTATTTTCTAAGAGATTATCCTTCAGCTAAGAAAAAGCAACCTCCTCTTTCTTATTTCTCTTTCTCCAACTAAATAAAAATATTACGTGCCAATTTTAAAAGAAGACCGACATGGCGACATCACTGTATTATACACATCCTATAATGAAAAAAAACAATAAAAAAGATAGAACATCTAGCTGGGCCAGCCAAATCGCTGCACACTACGTAAAGAGAATATATCTATCTCTCGGCCTTTTGAGAGAGGATAAATTATCCGGTTGCTGTTAGCATCATAGCATGTAACAGGCCCACAGTCGTCAGAGTGTAGCTGAGGGAGACATGCGATTAACATTCGAGCATGAATAATATTTCAGGTTAAAATAGGCTCATTCACCAAATGCTCATGTATGTTAAAAATATGTTTTAAGTATTTGAAAAAAAAGTGTTCTTGCTTTTTCAAAATGCTCATACATCTCAAAAAACTATTTGGCAATTCAAAAAATTGTTCATGTCAGAAACAAGTATTCATATACTTATGTGAAAATAGAGAATGTAAATTTTAACATTTAAATAACATTATGAAAAATAAAATATTAATGGATAGACAAATATATAATAAAAGTGAGAAGAAATAGAAAAAACAAAAAAAGGAAAAAAGGAAAAAAGGAAAGATATGATAGAAACAACAAAATAAGCATAAAAAATTAAAAATAAACAAAAATTAAAAAAAAGACATACTTGTTAGTGGGTGCGACAAAAGTTGGCCTAGTAGAGGATCAATGCAGGCGACTCCATGTTCGAACTCAAGTCATATATAGGGGAACCCCTCGAGACAGGCTATTCTCAAGAAGAAAATTTATTCCTATAAATTCTTGAACATGTGAATATAATCCCTATAAATTCAAAAGAACTATGGAATGAACAAAGTTTCAATTACTCTAATGTTGCAGATGTTAGAAGTTTTTTATCCATGTATAGTGGATGGAAAATAATGTATTACAGTTAGGAAAGATTGCTACGCCTCATGTGGATTCTTAGTCAACTAGGAATTTAGTTAAAACTTTTTCCAGTTGCAGTGGTTTGCATCCGAGAAAAAAATATTTCTCGTGGTACAAAATCTAGAGATGATGTTCAGTCGACTGTGGATTAAGGAGCATCCATAAAAAAATATCTATCGTAGTGTGGATTGCGTATCTTTGGATGTTATTTCTACGAAGCAATGCACTTGCCTATTACTTACTTGAGTTGTGTTACGGTGGTTGGGTAGTACTATCCAGTACTACCCAGTACTACCACCCTGATTAATTCTGACCATCCGATTAGCTAAATTAATTTAATCTATAAATTAATGTCCTGAGGGGTAAATATGGCAACTTCACCCTGCAGAACTGAACCGCACGACCAGCCTTTGTGACGAGTCAATGCCCTCCCCAGACGCGCCGCCCCCTGCCTCGCCTCCGACCCTCCGTTGCCACCGCTGCCGCTTGCCAGACGCAAAGCCGCTAGCCACCACCGACGCGCAGCCGAATCAGTGCTCTGCCTTCGCATCCACCGCGCCCCGGATCACCTTCCTCACCTTGGAGCTCGGCCGCCTCGCCTGCTCGCTCTCGAGCTTGTCCGTGTCGTGCATTAGGTCGCTCGCTCCTCTCGGCAACTGCGCGGCAACGGAACCGCGAGGGACCTCCCACTCCGAACTTTGATACAGGAACTTGTTCTTCGACGCAAACCTCCGCATGTGGAACCCAAATGCATAAACATCAGCAAAACAACTATATTTCTGAACACGGATCCTCTGAAGACTGAAACAACGAGGGGTATTGCTCTACCTGAGAAGCTGTCGAGCCGGAGCTTGAGGGGGACGCCCTCGCACACGATGTCGTCGTTGGCCCAGCTCGGCTGCACCACGTCTTCCAATTGCTGGACGCCGCTGCCACCCCTTCGGCGAGGTGGGGGAGGGAAAGGCGACACGGGTGCTTTCCGCCGCCGGAGATGGAGTTCACAAAGTGCAGGGCGCCTTGCACCTTGTCGCGCGACAAGAGCCGGCGTAGAGTACAGGGCATCGTCCAGCTAGCCGCGCTTCACGAGGCCGCGCATACGTCTGTTGCCCCTGCTGTCACTCCGGGATGGGGCGCACGGCCGCGGCGTTCTCGCTCGCTCAATCGGAGCTCACGCCGGTGGAGCTCGTCCGTGTCGTCCTCGCTCACGTGAGCTCACACTGTGCACCCCTTGCGTGACAGCGCCGAAAGCGTGGAGACGAGGCAGGACGCGGCGGTGGAGTCGGAGGTGGCCTCGTTGAGGACCAGCAGGCTCGGGATCATAGCAGCTCATGCCCGATGCTCATGCGCTTCCATTCGCCGCCGGACACGCCGCACACAAACTCACGATGGTGAAGCCTCGGCGGTCACGAGCTTGGACGATTTGAAGGCTAAAGGTTAATTGGGAGCCACATCATGCCGTCATGGGCGCTGAATCCCGTGCCGCTCTGCAGGGTGCTGAACGAGGCGCGGCCTCCGGCCAGCACGGTGCCGGAGTGGCGGCCGGAGAGGGCTGCCGGAAGGGGAACTTTTTGCAAGGCCTAGAGGATGACGATGGTGACCGAGCGTGGACGGGCGGCCAAGCAGTACGCTGGCGGGGAGGGGGTGGCCGTGGGAGAGGAGAGGAGGGCGCTGGGGCGACGACGCGGGGACGAGACATGGCGGCTGCTCCATGGCGCGGCAGGATGGAGACTCAAGTCAGAGGCGGAGAGGAGGAATGGCGTCTGAATGTGAAATTACATGGCTACCCTCCTATTTAATTAAAATAAATGATAATTCCAGTACTTTTCAGTACTTATCGTCCAGTACTTTCTAGTACTACTATTTCTTCCACCGTCAGATTAAGTAGCTTCAATGGCTCCTAAATTCTCCAACCACCCTAAAAGTTGTATACTTACTTACTTGGTGACTAAAATTAAATTAGAAGACACTTATAAGTGAGTAGAAAATCAGGCTTTAATTAAATATATGTATACGTTATTTCATTTCTCTCTGTTCTAATGTTGCGATTATTATCACGTGGCTGCACTAAAACTATAAAAAAAATGTAGTCACCCTTGTTCTACTTGCGCTGACAAATTAGAAGGCACCTGATTAATATATTGTAATCGACTAGAGAATTAGGATTTAATTAAAACAAGATGTACCCCCTCCATCTATAAATAAGTGACTCGATTTTGCCTGCATACAATTGTATTTAGACATTTTTATGTGTAAATATATATAAAAAATTGAGTCTCTTATATGTCGTACATGTTAGTATTTCATTTGTCTAATGTTGCGATTCTTATCAAATGGTTCACTAAAACAGAACAAAAAAAATATTAGTCGCCCTTGTTGTACTTGCGCTGACAAATTTAGTGTAGGTTTTTAATTATAGAGTGAAAATTACAGGTGAAGCAACGCCGTGCGAGGGTTAGTCGCCGCTAGATGACAAGAGCGAAGGGTTCAATGCCCTCGATGGAATCATTTTTCTTGATTCAAAATGGCAGTATTAGTATGCACACGTGTTGGCAGCTACTCCAGGTACGTACAGTAGACCCTCCGTCGGGAGTAGTAAACCAGTGCATAGAATTGCTGCCGGCGCCGCCCAAATCTACGGCCGGCCCGGCGGCCACGGTTCATTCCCCTCCCTCTCGCCGCGTTTCCATGCTCGCTACCAGTACTCGCACGTGACGATTCCCAACCCTTCTATAGCCTAGCTAGCTAGGCAGGTAAGCCATTCATCCACCGGCAATCACACTGACTGAACACATAGAGGAAGAGGCAGAGCGTGTAGGTCTTGTGTTCATCTGATTCTCCTCCATCTGGTTAACTGATTGATCCATTCCAGTCCGTCCGTCGAAGAGCAGGCACGATCATAAACAGAGCACTCCGGCAAACATGGCGGCGGCGGTGGTGTGCCTGCAGGCGCAACGCGTCACCGGCCTTCCCACCTCGGTGCACCAGGTCGACCTGGGATGCCACCTTCACCATCCTCAAGACCTCGACGTCGATGCTGCAGGGGATGAGCCGGAGGGGCGCGCCTCCGCCCGCGTCTCCGGCGGGGGCGTGGCCGACTTCCAGAACCAAGTGCTCCTCCTCCACTGCGCCCTCGCCTCCTCCGTCGTCGTCACCGTCTCCCTGAGCCTGCTCTCCGACGACTCCCTGCGGCACCGGCGGCAGCAGTACCTCGAGCTCGACCTCGGCGCCGACCAGAGCCCGGGCGTCCTCAGCTTCCCGCTCGCGGCCGGCGCGGTGCTCACTCTCGCGCTACACCGCAAGCTGCTCCCACTCCCTCCTACCACTACTCCCTGCCTGCCGCTGCCAGCCTGTTGCCGCCGCCACAGGAGGCACCGGCGGGACTACGACTCCGCCGATGAGTCGTCCAGCGGCTTCATCGTCATTGAGAAGCAGTACAGGCGGCCGCCCTCCGACAACCTCCTCACCACCGACGACGACGCCGACGACCAAGATACCATGAAGCTGGAGATAGACAGGGTGGAGGACGAGTTCCTGGCAATGCTGGAGCTGGCCGAAACAGCCGACACCCGTCTCGACCTGGACATGCTCGTCAGGGACGCCGAGGCCGAGCTTTTGGCCAGCAAGGCTCATCTCCTCAATGATGATGATGCCGCGGCGGGCGGCTTCCATGTAAATTAGCTGTCCCACCACACTGTAAATTCTGAACGAAAAAAGACGGCTTTCTGAATGTCATGTGCATTTTGCCTCTTGATTGTAGCGCGGCGAATTGTCGACCACTTTCCCTTGACAGTCAATGCACTCTACTAGCTCAGCACATTCATCCTAGCCACCTGTGGCTCACACTACTCTCTGAAGTATGCATACTCCAAGTTCTAAAACCAAAGGAACCGCGAAATTCACATCACACCCGCACAGAGTAATGTTGCTGACTGAGTTCGAGCACCATTATTAGAAGATCACTAACTGCTTGTGCATACGGAATATGGTATACCATCTCATCTTTTTTTGCTGAAAAAGGTAAGACCCAGCAGATTTATTATATATAGCCGTAGAAATTCAATTATACTGATCTAAAATCAGAACCATCCATCCATCAGGAGACTGTATTATCAGAAATCATCAGAACTGGATGGCTGGTATGTGTATACCTACTGAGAGTACACTAGTAACCACAGGCACTAAACAATAGTAGTACTCCCTTCTGCCCAAATGACGCAGCTATAAAGCTGCGCCAATTAATTAGGGCCGGGGGAGTAGTACAAATTAGAGGGACACACAATCATCGCATCAGATCCGCAGAGCAACGTTGCTGACTGAATTCGAGCAACATCATCAGAAGATCACTAGTAACGTTGCTGACTGAATTCGAGCTCATCTTCTCAATGCTGCTTCCATGTAAACTACCTGCCATCATTCACTCGTCCCCCTTCCTCTTCATCCTGGCGATGGAACCGCTGCACCGCATCCTTTCCCTCGCGGCTGAAGATGGAGTGCTGTCACGGCTGCGCGGCCGTGCCAATGACATCAGGACCTCCCTCTACGCTGACAATGCAGTCTTCTTCGTCAACCCGGTGAAGGCGGAGCTTGAGGCAGTCCGTGACATTCTCTCCCGCTTTGGCGAGGTCACTGGCCTGCATGTCAGCTTTGCCAAGACCGCTGTGATACCCATCAGTTGCGAGGGCCTGGACGTCACTGACATTGTGTCACCGCTCGGGGCTAGGATCGCCGCTCTACCTTGCAAGTTCCTCGGGCTGCCTCTCAGCCTCCGCAAACTTCGCAAGGTGGATTTCCAGCCCCTGCTTGACCGCATCGCTAGCCGCCTTGCTTGTTGGAAAGCCAAGCTGCTCTCGGCAGCTGGTCGGCTCGTGCTCCTCAACGCCGTCCTCTCCGCTCTTTCCACCTACTGGATCTCCATCCACTCGCTTCCGGCGTGGGTGCGCAAGGAGATTGACCGCCTCCGCAGGGCTTGGCTCTGGCGTGGCGACGACACCTGCCATGGTGGTCACTGCAAGATGGCTTGGAGTCGTATATGTCGGCCTCGCGACCTTGGCGGCCTCGGGATTGTTGACCTCGACCGCTTCGGAGCTGCCCTCCGCCTTAAGTGGCTTTGGCGTGAGCGCGTCGCTCCAGACAGACCCTAGGTCGGCATGTCGGTGCCGTGCTCCACAGCTGAGAGAGAGATCTTCGCCGCGGCTACGACTGTCGCTCTCGGCGATGGTCTAACGGCCAGATTCTGGTTTGACAGCTGGATGGATGGCCATGCCCCCTTTGCCCTCATGTCGGGACTCTTCGCTGCGTTGCGCCGCAAGCAGCGATCTGTGCGCGAGGCGCTCCTGAACCGTCGTTGGGTGCAGGACCTTCGCGGCAGAGTATCTTCGGAGCTCCTGCCGGACTTCGTCCGCCTTTGGCTTGCGGTGGAGCGCGTCCACCTCACACCTGGGGAGCCCGACTCCTTCGCCTGGCTCCTGTCGGATTCAGGCTCCTACTCGGCGGCTTCGGCATACAGGCTCCAGTTTCTCGGCTCCACCGAGTCCCCCTTGGTCACCTCCATCTGGGACGCATGGGCGCCGGCTAAGTATAGACTGCTCGCTTGGCTAATGGTGCAAAACCGTGTCCTCACGGCGGATCGTCTGATGGCCAGGCAATGGCCGAACTCATACTTCTACCCCCTTTGCTGGCGCAATCTCGAGACGGCTGAGCACCTCCTCGTCGAGTGTCCATGGTCGCGCAACCTTTGGACTTTGGTGGCCTCCCGGTTCGGCCTTGCCTCTCTCCGGCCGGGGACCTGGCATTCTCCGGGCCCTTTGTCGGCTTAGCTAGCCTCCCTTGCATCTGCTGCGCCAACGGAGATGAAGGCTTGCAAGTCTATCGCTCTCCTGGTCATTTGGGCCATCTGGCGCGAACGTAACGACCGGATCTTCCGGGCCCGTGAGCGTCGACCGGTGGAGGTCCTTGGCGATATTATAGATGAACGATCGTGTTGGGCTTTGGCGGGTTGCCGGCACCTTAGAGTGCGAGAGTAGTCGCATGTCCTCGGGCTACCTTCGGGGGCCCTTCTTGTAACCTTTTGTACTTTGAGTTCCCTGTAACTCTTTTTCCTCTATCAATGAAATCGCAGCTCTCCTGCGTTCCCTCAAAAAAAAAAATCAAAACGGAGACAGACGATTTTCTGAATGGCATGCGCATTTTCGCCTCTTGCTAATCCCTTTCCTTTGACAGTCAGTGCACACGCACTCCACTCTACTAGCTCAGCACATTAATCCTAGTCCTAGGCGCAGCATTCATGTGGCTAAAACTACTGTGCTGAAGTGTGCATACTCAAAATTCTAAAATCCGAAGTAACCACGAAATTAGCAGGCAACCACATAGTAGCATTACAAATTAGTTACCGCATTAGAACCGCATCAGAAGATTACTAGCAACTTCTGAAAAATAAATTCTGTACACCACATCATCATTCTTACTAAAAATAAGACCCATCATGTATATATAGTCATATGAATTCAATTCTATGAATCTTAAATCAGATCTATATCCATCCATAAGGAGACTCAGAAATCATCAAAACTGGATGGCTGGTATTTGTAAACCTACTCACCGTACACTAGTTGACATACTCAGCAAGGTTCTTCACTTGTATTTCTCCATTATACGTCGGGCTTCTTCGGCAGGGTCGTCCGATAGATTGTCCCCTTCGTCCACACTCCTAGATCCCTCTTTTGGGTTCATTGCCAGGAAGGCGAAATATATAAGCCCCATCATCGCCTGTCAAGTAAACAACCAGCTGTAACTGAACATTGTGCACAGCAAATTACTGGGCTATGGCAGTGAATTCACTGTTGTGGGTACGTACCAGCACAAACAATGCAGTGGAGATAACGGACTTGAGAAGAAAAAGGCCGACCGACACCGCCAGGAATGTAACGCCTATCCTAGCAACTGGCCGTGGAACTGAACTCTGTCATACATCAGAGGGCAAAGCTACTTCAGCTCCCAAACTCAACAAAACTGTTTTGCATTAAGAGTTGAACCCTGGGCAGGTTCTTGCGGCCAGTTCCCATGTTTTTCCAACAGAATTCAGTAAATGGAATGAAGTGACTAAATGGGTAAGTATGTAAAACATACTGGGACAAGAGAACTTCCAGTGTCAACGGCATCCTTGCCAACCCTCCATGCTGTCTGAACAGCTGCAGTGATATGCGGGAGTGTTAGTAACACAGACAAGCAAATAATTGCAAGTTGCATCATAACCAGAACAAGGGGACATGACATTAGCAATTAGCAGTAGCAAGAGCAGGACACGACAGAACGGCATTCTACATATAATTACAAGTGAAATTTGAGCGGGCAGGGAAGACGTTAAGTGATATATATTTGGAAACGAACAAGTCCATGCCAGAAACTGGATATGTGGATATTTGGGTGGGCTGTGTTGGGCACAAAGAGGCAGTGGGCTGGGATGGCAATCACATTAACATGAGCTATATATATATTCAGTATCAGCCTCCTGCTGGCATAATAGTCCCCAAACAAACAAGCCAACGATAGTAATATCATAGTCTTAATTAGCTGGAGTGACGACCGCTGCAGTTAGTGTTACACTTGCTGGGTGGTAGCACAACTAGTGAGTATATTAAGTAGGGGATGAGACTCAGTACCAGTAGAATCGATGTAGCACACATTCAGAATTAGCAGAGCGGTTCTTTGATTGTATTATAATACTCAGTAATCAGCTTGGACGAGATTATACAAAAAAGACGAGCGAATCAAAGAAATTTCGGAGGGAGGGAGGAAGAGAGGGACCTTTGGAGAAGTTGGACTGCGCGGAGGCGACGACGAGGAGGCGCGAGGGGATGATGCGTATCCGACGCGTGGGCATGTTAGGGGAAGCGGCTGACCAAGTCCGGCGAGTAGCCATGGAGGCCGCCGGAGGAAGCCGTGGGGCGGTAGCAGCCATGGCTATACCGCCATGGACGTCCATGGCGAATTTTGGCGATGCGGTGCGGTGGTGACCACCCGTCCCCAGCCTTCCGAGAGAGAAGCAGAAAGAGAGACTCGATGGATTAGATTGGCTTTGGTACGGCAAATCGATCGATCACGGCCGTTGATATTTTATTGCTTGTGTGACTGTCTGTCTCGAAACAGATCAGATGTGTGGGTAATCACGGTCGTTGACCACCCAGACCATCTCCAACAGATCGATGTATATTTTGCATCAGTAAAACAATTATACTTCATCCCATGTTTTTGGTTTTTTCCCCAGTTTATACATCATCCAAGCTGCAAAATTTCAAATAAAATATTTAAAATTTGGCACATTTCAGAAGAAATTCCAACTTCGACACATAGGAACATCCACAACACAGATAGTAGACGCTTTGACACTCGACACCGAATTTTCGACTTAGAAACTAGATGCTACGACACTCAAGCATTGACACTCAACACTCGATTCTTCCACCTACAAACTAGTCGTCCCTGAACTCGTCATCCTCTGATTCCTCGTTGGATTCAAGGATAATAGACTCCTAGAAGTCGGAGTCCATCTTTGTGTCCAATGAGATGTCGTGAACGATGGTCCAAGGACCTGCGGATGCGACGGATGTTGAAGGACCGACAATGACGACAGAAGAAGCTGCACCGGCACCTGCAGTTGTAGCATCTTGTTGGACGGCCAGCGCCGCGTATCCCGCTCCGCCGCCACGTGCTCTAGCTGAGTGGCGCGGTACTCGGCCATGGACGCCTGAAAGGATAAGATGTCGCCTAAAGGGAGGTGAATAGACGTTTTAAAAACTATTGCGGATTTGGCTTGTAAGAACGCGAAATTAAACTAACGATTATTTTACAAACACAAAACCTAAATATGCTAGGCTTAATTAAGTGCAACAACAACAACAACAACAAAGATAAGCAAGATAAGCACAAGATGTATGTAGCACAAGTGATAGCAAGATATATGTACTTCAAGCACGATGGCTATCACAAGGAAATTAAACTCGGGTATAGAGATAACAGAGACACGTAGAGACGAAGATGTATTCTCGTGTTCCCCCACGCAAGGTGAGGTACGTCACGTTGGAGAGATGCAAGCTACCGAAGGTCTCCCGAACGCTACGAAGGCTCACCTTCTTCTCCAAGCCAATACCACGAAGGACAAAGACCTTTCCCTTATGGGTAGCTTCTTTTCCACTCCGAAGATGGCAAGCTCCACAACCACTTCACAAGCTTCACGAAGGAGAAGCCCGGACCTCTTCAAAATCTTCCACGAAGAGGTTACCAGAGCACCAACCGGCAAACCAACTAGGAGGTCACCCCTCCTAGAGTAACAATCTCACTTGAACTATTCGCATTGGAGAACTCAACACTATGCAAGAATGCAAAGCAAGAACCCCAAGAAAAACGCTCAAATCTTTCTCTCTTAAATCCCACCAAAGCAACAAATGCTATGGAGGAACTAGAGAGTAAGAACAAGGTGGAAATCAACAAATGACTCTAAGATCTAGATCCCGAGAGTTCCATCACTTAGAGGAGGAATTGATTAGTGGAGGTTGTAGATCTAGATCTCCTCTTCCAAATCCTTCAATAATATACAAGAATCATGGGAGGAATGGGAGGAAAAGCAACTTCAAGAAGGTCAACAATAGTGGTAAAAAATGTACCAAAGAACCCTAAAAACAATGGGGAAGAAGCCCCTAAAAAATATGACCATTTGGGCCAAAATCGATCCAACCGGGCGCTGAACACGGCAGACACTGAAATTTTCGGTATCCTACCCGACATGCCGGGCCAGATACCCGGCTGCCCGGAAGAAGCACCCGGCCTGCCGAGCCACACGCAGAAAATGCGATAACTTTTGCATCCGGACTCCGATTTTGATGATTTTGGGCTCGTTGGAATCACGACAACGAGCTCTATAACATTATGCATAGAAACATCATATTCCAACCATTGAGAAAGAACAACAATATAAAAAGTTTGGCCGATCTATAAAAAATCAAATCGGTAAAACCTCGAAACATGAAAACACAATAGAAGATGCATACAAATTCTGTTTTAGATGAACTTGGACTTGTTGTAAAGCTAGAAACAAGATCAAGAAATTAAAATAAAGAAATACCAAGAAGCAACAAGAATATAGGGATGCAAGATATGCAAACGATTGAGCTCCCTAAGACGATGCGATCAAGTTACTCAACCGAAAGCCCCTCTTGATAGTGCGGCAATCTATCCTATAACCCAGTCTTCCAACAACCACCTTGAGACCGGTAAAAATAAAACCTATCAAGGACATACCTATGCCTTGCGCACCCCGCTTGATCTTGAGGACAACGCTTCAAGCTCCACTCAAGCCAGGATGGCTTACTTGATCGTTGTTGCTTCGTGAAGACTCACAATTGCTCCCCTATACACCATGATGGGATAGCTTCATTGGGGCACATCTTCACCTGTCCATTATCACCAAATGGACCGCATGCTTCAAGCATGATATCTTCGATATGCTCATCTTGAACTTGCCCGTCTCAACCTTGATAACATCCCTTGATGCCATCCTCTCATGGGCTATACGAGATCATGCTCTTGATGCATCCCATTGGCAAGATACCTAACCCATATAGACAACACAAATGCACATATATAGTGGGTTAGCTCATGAAGCATAATTGACAAGGCTTACCGCCCACTAAATCACATAATCCAAAGTGGTACAATCATTATGCTTCATTTGTTGACCAACTCGAATCAATCTTCACTCTTAGTCTTGGTCAACCATGTATCTCTTCATGCTCTATCATAATATCTTAATCATTCAAAGGTAAGCTAGAGCATGGTGATGACCAACAAGTATAGGGGGTGTATCGTAGTATTTTCGATAAGTAAGAATGTCGATCCCAACGAGGAGCAGAAGGTGTTGACAAGTAGTTTCGGTGGAGGATTCACTGTAGATGCTCACAAACAAGTATTCAAGGGGTTTTGATGTAGGAGTTGAATAAAGTACGAGTAAGTAAAATGCGAGAGTAACAATTGCAGCGAGTGGCCCAATCCTTTTTAGCACAAAGGACAAGCCGGTTTGTTTACTTATAATGACCAAACGTTCTTGAGGACACACGGGATTTAGTCTAGTGCTTTCGCTTCACATAGCTGATTAATCTTCATTGTTTTGATAAGTGTTGTGTGGGTGAACCTATGCTAATGCATCACCCTTCCTAGGACTAATACATACTTGTGATTATACCCCTTGCAAGCATCCGCAACTACAAGAAAGTAATTAAGATAAATCTAACCACAGCCTTAAACTCTGAGATCTGATACGTCTCCGACGTATCGATAATTTCTTATGTTCCATGCCACATTATTGATGTTATCTACATGTTTTATGCACACTTTATGTCATATTCGTGCATTTTCTGGAACTAACCTATTAACAAGATGCCGAAGTGCCGCTTGTCATGTTCTGCGTTTTTGGTTTCGTAAATCCTAGTAAGGAAATATTCTCGGAATTGGACGAAATCAAAGCCCGGGGGCCTATTTTCTCACGAAGCTTCCGTAAGTCCGAAGGAGAGACGAAGAGGGGCCACGGAGGGGCCACACCATAGGGCGGCGCGGCCCCCTTGGCCGCGCCGGCCTGTAGTGTGGGGCCCCCGTGCCGCCTCTTGACCTCGCCCTTCTGCCTATAAAAAGTCTCCGTGACGAAACCCCCGCACCGAGAGCCACGATACGGAAAACCTTCCGCAGACGCCGCCGCCGCCGATCCCATCTCGGGGATCCAGAGATCGCTCCCGGCACCCTCGCCGGAGAGGGGAATCATCTCCCGGAGGACTCTACGCCGCCATGGTCGCCTCCGGTGTGATGTGTGAGTAGTCTACCCCTGGACTATGGGTCCATAGCGAGTAGCTAGATGGTTGTCTTCTCCCCATTGTGCTATCATTGTCGGATCTTGTGAGCTGCCTAACATGATCAAGATCATCTATCCGTAATTCTATATGTTGCGTTTGTTGGGATCCGATGAATAGAGAATACTTGTTATGTTGATTATCAAAGTTATGCTTATGTGTTGTTTATGATCTTGCATGCTCTCACGTTACTAGTAGATGCTCGACCAAGTAGATGCTTGTAACTCCAAGAGGGAGTACTTATGCTCGATAGTGGGTTCATGCCTCGCATTGACACCGGGACGATGTGACGTAAAGTTCTAAGGTTGTGTTGTCTTGTTGCCACTAGGGATAAAACATTAGTGCTATGTTCAAGGATGTAGTCACTAGTTACATTACGCACCATACATAATGCAATTGTCCGTTGCTTTGCAACTTAATACTCGGAGGGGTTCGGATGATAACTTCGAAGGTGGACTTTTTAGGCATAGATGCAGCTTGGATGACGGTCTATGTACTTTGTCGTAATGCCCAATTAAATCTCACTATACTCATCATGATATGTATGTGCATGGTCATGCTCTCTTTATTTGTCAATTGCCCAACTGTAATTTGTTCACCCAACATGCTCGTTCGTCTTATGGGAGAGACACCTCTAGTGAACCGTGGACCCCGGTCCAATTCTCTTTACTCGAAATACAATCTACTTGCAATACTTGTTTTACTTGTTTTCGCAAACAATCATCTTCCACACAATACGGTTAATCCTTTGTTACAGACAAGCCGGTGAGATTGACAACCTCACTCGTTTCGTTGGGGCAAAGTACTTTGGTTGTGTTGTGCGAGGTTCCACGTTGGCGCCGGAATCACCGGTGTTGCGCCGCACTACATCCCGCCGCCATCAACCTTCAACGTGCTTCTTGGCTCCTCCTGGTTCGATAAACCTTGGTTTCTTTCTCGAGGGAAAACTTGCTGCTGTGCGCATCATACCTTCCTCTTGGGGTTGCCCAACGAACGTGTGAAATACACGCCATCAAGCACTTTTTCTCAGGCGCTCGTTGCTCGGGAGATCAAGACACGCCGCAGGGGAGCCTCCACTTCTCAATCTCTTTACTTTGTTTTTGTCTTGCTTAGTTTTATTTACTACTTTGTTTGCTGCACTAAATCAAAATACAAAAAAATTAGTTGCTAGTTTTACTTTACTTGCTATCTTGTTTACTATATCAAAAACACAAAAAAAATTAGTTTACTTGCATTTACTTTATCCAGTTTGCTTTATTGTCTTGCACTCTATATTAAAATACAAAAAAATTAGTTACTTTTGTTACCATGTCTAGCTCTGAACCTGTTACTTCTTCGCCTGAAGAATTAGTCTTCACTTTTAAACAAGGGGATGAGGAGAGTTTTAAGGATGCTTGGTCTAGAATTTTTACTTCTTATCGTAAAACCGAACCTCAAATGACCCTAAGTTTGCTCCTCGTAATTTTTATTTTGGTCTTATGGTTCGCTATAGATATGCTTTGGATACTTTAGTGGGAGGAGATTTCCTTCATTGCAAAGGGGATCAAGCTTTTAATGCCATAAAGAAGTTGGTTGCATCACATGATTCAGCTAATAACTTTGATTCAGTCCTCACTAGCATTTATAATAGATTAAATAATCTTGAGATAAGTACATCTCGCTTGAATGATAATTATTGCCACGTTCGTAATCGTCTTGAACAAGTTTTAGTGAACTCTAAACTCTCAATGTGGGATCCTCGCTGTTAAAATTGTCATCGGTGATCGAACTCTCCATGCCTACTCGTGATATTATGTATGAATTTTGCCTTATGCCCGAAAGTATTTATAAATATTTGAAACTTTGGGGAGTCGAGGAAGGAGGAGAAGAAATAACTCTCATTGATAACTCTACTATAATTCCTAAAGGAATAGCCGCAGGTGTGCATACAACCATTCTTGGAAGAACAATATCCATTGATTATCTTGTTGTTGAAACAGGAAAACTCACACTCTGAAGATCCCCGCTCGAAACTATTGGGAGCAGTCATTGATGTTGGAGAAGGCACTCTGAAATTCACCTCTATACCGGGGGAAACTCATACATTTCCTAAACCAAAGAGAAAGAAAAACAATAAGAAAGGTAAGGGTAAAGCCGAAGGTAAGGTTGACACTTCGTCTCTTGATAATACTTGATACACACTTTCTGCGCCTAGCTGAAAGGCGTTAAAGAAAAGCGCTTATGGGAGACAACCCATGTTTTTACCTACAGTACTTTGTTTTTATTTTGTGTCTTGGAAGTTGTTTACTACTGTAGCAACCTCTCCTTATCTTAGTTTTGTGTTTTGTTGTGCCAAGTTAAGCCGTTGATAGAAAAGTAAGTACTAGATTTGGATTACTGCACAGTTCCAGATTTCTTTGCTGTCACGAATCTGGGTCCACCTCCCTGTAGGTAGCTCAGAAAATTAAGCCAATTTACGTGCATGATCCTCAGATATGTACGCAACTTTCATTAAATTTGAGCATTTTCATTTGAGCAAGTCTGGTGCCATTTTAAAATTCGTCAATACGAACTGTTCTGTTTTGACAGATTCTGCCTTTTATTTCGCATTGCCTCTTTTGCTATGTTGGATGAATTTCTTTGATCCACTAATGTCCAGTAGCATTATGCAATGTCCAGAAGTGTTAAGAATGATTGTGTCACCTCTGAATATGTCAATTTATATTGTGCACTAACCCTCTAATGAGTTGTTTCGAGTTTGGTGTGGAGGAAGTTTTCAAGGATCAAGAGAGGAGTATGATGCAACATGATCAAGGAGAGTGAAAGCTCTAAGCTTGGGGATGCACCCGGTGGTTCACCCCTGCATATATCAAGAAGACTCAAGCGTCTAAGCTTGGGGATGCCCAAGGCATCCCCTTCTTCATCGACAACATTATCAGGTTCCTCCCCTGAAACTATATTTTTATTCCATCACATCTTATGTGCTTTTTCTTGGAGCGTCGGTTTGTTTTTGTTTTTTGTTTTGTTTGAATAAAATGGATCCTAGCATTCACTTTATGGGAGAGAGACACGCTCCGCTGTAGCATATGGACAAGTATGTCCTTGGTTTCTACTCATAGTATTCATGGCGAAGTTTCTCCTTCGTTAAATTGTTATATGGTTGGAATTGGAAAATGATACATGTAGTAATTGCTATAAATGTCTTGGGTAATGTGATACTTGGCAATTGTTGTGCTCATGATTAAGCTCTTGCATCATATGCTTTGCACCCATTAATGAAGAAATACATATAGCATGCTAAAATTTGGTTTGCATATTTGGTTTCTCTAAGGTCTAGATAATTTCTAGTATTGAGTTTGAACAACAAGGAAGACGGTGTAGAGTCTTATAATGTTTTCAATATGTCTTTTATGTGAGTTTTGCTGCACCGGTTCATCCTTGTGTTTGTTTCAAATAAGCCTTGCTAGCCTAAACCTTGTATCGAGAGGGAATACTTCTCATGCATCCAAAATACTTGAGCCAACCATTATGCCATTTGTGTCCACCATACCTACCTATACTACATGGTATTTTCCCGCCATTCCAAAGTAAATTGCTTGAGTGCTACCTTTAAAATTCCATCATTCACCTTTGCAATATATAGCTCATGGGACAAATAGCTTAAAAACTATTGTGGTATTGAATATGTAATTATGCACTTTATCTCTTATTAAGTTGCTTGTTGTGCGATAACCATGTTCACTCGGGGACGCCATCAACTTTTCATTGTTGAATTTCATGTGAGTTGCTATGCATGTTCGTCTTGTCTGAAGCAAGAGAGATCTACCACCATATGGTTAAGCATGCATATGTTAGAGAAGAACATCGGGCCGCTAACTAAAGCCATGCTCCATGGTGGAAGTTTCAGTTTTGGACAATAATCCTCAAATCTCAAATGAGAAAATTATTAATTGTTGGTATATGCTTATGCATAAAAGAGGAGTCCATTATCTGTTGTCTATGTTGTCCCGGTATGGATGTCTAAGTTGAAGAATAATCAATAGCGAGAAATCCAATGCGAGCTTTCTCCTTAGACCTTTGTACGAAGCGGCATAGAGGTACCCCTTTGTGAGACTTGGTAAAAACAATGCATTGTGATGATCCGGTAGTCCAAGCTAATTAGGACAAGGTGCGGGCACTATTAGTACACTATGCATGAGGCTTGCAACTTATAAGATATAATTTACATGATGCATATGCTTTATTACTACCGTTGACAAAATTGTTTCATATTTTCAAAATCAAAGCTCTAGCACAAATATAGCAATCGATGCTTTTCCTCTATGGAGGACCATTCTTTTACTTTCAATGTTGAGTCAGTTCACCTATCTCTCTCCACCTCAAGAAGCAAACACTTGTGTGAACTCGTGCATTGATTCCTACATACTTGCTTATTGCACTTATTATATTACTCTATGTTGACAATATCCATGAGATATACATGTTACAAGTTGAAAGCAACCGCTGAAACTTAATCTTCTTTTGTGTTGCTTCAATATCTCTATTTTGAATTATTGCTTTATGAGTTAACTCTTATGCAAGACTTATTGATGCTTGTCTTGAAGTGCTATTCATGAAAAGTCTTTGCTATATGATTCACTTGTTTACTCATGTCATATACATTGTTTTGATCGCTGCATTCACTACATATGCTTTACAAATAGTATGATCAAGATTATGATGGCATGTCACTCCGTAAATTATCCGTGTTATCGTTTTACTCGCTCGGGACGAGCAGAACTAAGCTTGGGGATGCTGATACGTCTCCGACGTATCGATAATTTCTTATGTTCCATGCCACATTATTGATGTTATCTACATGTTTTATGCACACTTTTTGTCATATTCGTGCATTTTCTGGAACTAACCTATTAACAAGATGCCGAAGTGCCGCTTGTCGTTCTACTCGTTTTTGGTTTCAGAAATCCTAGTAAGGAAATATTCTCGGAATTGGACGAAATCAAAGCCCAGGGGCCTATTTTCTCACGAAGCTTCCAGAAGTCCGAAGGAGAGACGAAGAGGGGCCACGGAGGGGCCACACCATAGGGCGGCGCCCCCCCCTGGCCGCGCCGGCCCGTAGTGTGGGGCCCCCGTGCCGCCTCTTGACCTGCCCTTCCGCCTATAAAAAGTCTCCGTGACGAAACCCCCAGCACCGAGAGCCACGATACGGAAAACCTTCCCGAGACGCCGCCGCCGCCGATCCCATCTCGGGGATCCAGGAGATCGCCTCCGCACCCCCGGCCGGAGAGGGGAATCATCTCCCGGAGGACTCTACGCCGCCATGGTCGCCTCCGGTGTGATGTGTGAGTAGTCTACCCCTGGACTATGGGTCCATAGCAGTAGCTAGATGGTTGTCTTCTCCCCATTGTGCTATCATTGTCGGATCTTGTGAGCTGCCTAACATGATCAAGATCATCTATCCGTAATTCTATATGTTGCGTTTGTTGGGATCCGATGAATAGAGAATACTTGTTATGTTGATTATCAAAGTTATGCTTATGTGTTGTTTATGATCTTGCATGCTCTCCAGTTACTAGTAGATGCTCCGGCCAAGTAGATGCTTGTAACTCCAAGAGGGAGTACTTATGCTCGATAGTGGGTTCATGCTCGCATTGACACTGGGACGATGTGATGAAAGTTCTAAGGTTGTGTTGTGCTGTTGCCACTAGGGATAAAACATTAGTGCTATGTTCAAGGATGTAGTCACTAGTTACATTACGCACCATACTTAATGCAATTGTACTGTTGCTTTGCAACTTAATACTCGGAGGGGGTTCGGATGATAACTCTGAAGGTGGACTTTTTAGGCATAGATGCAGTTGGATGACGGTCTATGTACTTTGTCGTAATGCCCAATTAAATCTCACTATACTCATCATGATATGTATGTGCATGGTCATGCTCTCTTTATTTGTCAATTGCCCAATCGTAATTTGTTCACCCAACATGCTCGTTCGTCTTATGGGAGAGACACCTCTAGTGAACTGTGGACCCCGGTCCAATTCTCTTTATCGAAATACAATCTCATCGCAATACTTGTTTTACTCGTTTTCTCGCAAACAATCATCTTCCACACAATACGGTTAATCCTTTGTTACGGCAAGCCGGTGAGATTGACAACCTCACTTGTTTCGTTGGGGCAAAGTACTTTGGTTGTGTTGTGCAGGTTCCACGTTGGCGCCGGAATCACCGGTGTTGCGCCGCACTACATCCCGCCGCCATCAACCTTCAACGTGCTTCTTGGCTCCTCCTGGTTCGATAAACCTTGGTTTCTTTCTGAGGGAAAACTTGCTGCTGTGCGCATCATACCTTCCTCTTGGGGTTGCCCAACGAACGTGTGAAATACACGCCATCAAGATCCTGCTATCCCTCCTGCATCGATATACCAACGGGGGTTTAGGTTTCTGTCACTCCGGCAACCCCGCAATTAGCAAACGAGTACAAGATGTATTCCCCTAGGCCCATAAAGGTGAAGTATCATGTAGTCGACATTCACATGACACCACTAGAAGAATAACACCACAACTTAAATATCATAACATTGAATATTACTCAACCATAATTCACTACTAACATTTAGACTTCACCCATGTCCTCAAGAACTAAACGAACTACTCACGAGACATCATACGGAACATGATCAGAGGTGATATGATGATGAATAACAATCTGAACATAAACCTTGGTTCAATGGTTTCACTCAAAAGCATCAATAACAAGTAGAGATCAATACCGGAAGAGTTTCCCCTATCAAACAATCAAGATTCAACCCTAATTGTTACAGCGGTGACGAAGTGCAGCGGTGGAGATGGCGGTGATGATGATGGAGATGATGACGATGGTGATGGAGATGATGTCCAGCTCGATGTCGGTGACGATGGCGTCGATTTTCCCCTCCGGGAGGGAATTTCCCCGGCAGATTTCAGCCTGCCGGAGAGCTCTTTTCTCTCTGGTGTTTTTCGCCCCGCAGAGGCGGCTGTGACTCCTCCCGACTATTCTGACGAGCTTAGGTTTTCAGGGCGAAGGAGTACGCGAAGGAGAGGAGGCAGAGGGGGGCTGTGGGCCCCCTCCCCACATGGCGGCGCGGCCAGGACAGGGCCCGCGCCGGCCTGTGAGGGGGCCCATGGCGGCCCTCCTCGGCTCCCCTTCCGGCTCCC
>NC_061508.1:271976315-272118246 GCF_022539505.1 Lolium rigidum
GCCATCGGTCACACTAGTGGCTTTGCCCTTTGAGGCTTTGCCATTATTAGCGACCTTCTTGTTCTTATCTTGAGCGGGTTTCTCCTTCTTGTAGTTGTTCTTCTTGTGGGACTTGGGAACATATCCAAGTCCATACTTTTGATTGTTTGACCTTTGCTTACTCAAGAGGTCATCCAATCCCATCTTGTTCTTGGCGGTGGTGAACTTTGCAAGTTCCTTTGTTAACCTAACATTTTCCTCAAGAATAGATGCTTGCTCACAAGAAGATTCATTAGGATGATAGTCAAGACCATATTTGGTCACCAAGGATTCAAGATATGCATTGGTCTCAACATGCAAAGAAAGTTCCTCTTGTAAACGAACATGTTCCTCAACAAGTTTAGCATGCTCACTAGTAAAGGAAGTGGAGGGACAAGCAAGCTTTTCAACATCAATGGGATACTTTATTGATCCAAGAGCCTTTTTGTAGGATTCTTGGAGTAGATCATGGTTCTCTCCAAGTTTCTTGAGCTCATCCTTGACAAGCTTGTTAGCCTTTTCAAGGTGGTCAAGATCCCTAGTGAGAGAAGCATGAGCAACTTCAAGTTCCTCCTTTGAGGCATTGAGCTCTTGGGTCAATGATTGAGCCCTATCAATAGTTTCTAGGTCCTTAACTTTATCAAGTTCATAAGTTTCAATTTGTTGCTTAAGGCCTTGAGATATGCACCTTTCGGTTTTTAGCTCTTGTCTTAGGAGATTGAATCTCCGTTCCTTCTCATTCAAATGATATTCTAATTCCTCAATGGACTCATCCTTTTCTTTGAGTGAGTCCATCAAGAAATCAAACTTGACAAGAGCTTCACCACGAAGGGTGCATCTAACATCATAGAGTTCCTTGAGCACAATTAATTCTTCTTGATTTTCGTTTTCATCATCAAGAACACTAGATAGGGAAGGTGGAGGTTCCATTACCTTGGTTTCCCTTGCCATAAGACAAGAGCCAACGATTGTAGATGAGGGAGAGTCATCGGAGTCATCATCTTGAGTTGTTCTTGCCATGAAGGAAGATCCAACATCATTCTCCGTGGAGTAGTCCTTGGAGTAGTCATATGTGAAGAGTGACCCGGGCTTAGAGAAAGCCAAACCGGCCACTCCGGCCTCCTTCTCCTCATATTCCTCTTCATCATCGGACACGTACTCGGCCCCAACAAAGGCTCTTCCCTTGTTCTTCTTGTATCGATCGTTGATTGGGTTTGGCTTCAATCTTGGCTTGACCCCTTTGATGAATCTTGGCTTGTCTACCCTTTTCTCATAAGGGAACTCATTTGCAAAGTGGCTATCTTCATCACAATTGTAGCAAGTCCTCTTCTTCTTCTTGTCATTGACGAGCATAGGGAACTTTGCCTTGTACTTCTTGGCAAAGAAAGCAAAGTCGGTAGTAATGTCACTAGTTGAAGTCATCTCTTCATCTTCTTCAATTTCATAGTCTTCTTTGCTTCCATTATCGGCCCTAGCTTTGAGAGCAAGGTTGTGTGGTGCTTCATGGTTATGTGAGGCTTCATCAACACGGTTCATTGCCATGAGCCTCTTTCCCGCTTTGGCCATGTTTTCATTGGCGGTCACATAGGAGACTAGATCATCGGAGTTGAGATCGACACTCTTGGTCATGATTTGCAAGTTGAGTGCAAGGTTGGTGTCTTCTTGATTGACGGCAATCATAGCAATGACCTTTGACTTTATGAATGCTTCATTCATCTCGAAGCCGTCATTGTACTTCTCAACACCAAGTCCCTTGACCCTTACTCTAAGGGCACCAAGTCTTGCATAAGCATCGGCCACGGACTCTCCTTCTCGAATCATGAATTGATGGGCCTCTTGCTTTGCGGTCTCATAAAGAGCTGATTGGATCAAATCGGTTCCCTCTTGGAGTACTATGATTCGATCCCACAACTCTTTAGCGGAGTCTATGTCATTGACTTGATCAAGGAGCTTGCGGGTGATGCCACTCCTAATCTTGTCACGTGCGGAGGCGTTGAGTTGACGGTTGTAGAATTCGGTGGAGGACAACCGAATGGGATCTTGTGGCTCCCGGTATCCATGAACAATGATCTCCCAAAACTCCACGCTGCAGCTGCGAATATAAGATTCCATAGAAGATTTCCAAAAAGGAAAGTGAGTTCCATCAAAATGGGGAACATTCCCACTATGGTTTATATGAGGCATGAGTGAAGTGTTTTTGGGATAGTCATGGTTGACTTCGCGATAGCTCCCTAGTGAGGCCGAAGCCGTACTAGGAGGCCCACTAGTCAAGTTCTTAAGCATGGCAGACATCTCTGCCATTTGGCTTTGTAGTTCATCCTCCTTTTTCTTCTTCTCGGCATCATATGCCAAGAATCTAGATTTCATCTCTTTAACCGAAAGGTTAGAGTTTTCATCTAGACCCTCGAATAGTTTATCCATCTCACTCTTAAGGCGGTGAAGCCCTTAATAAGAGTCCAGGCTCTGATACCAATTGAAAGTATAGAGATGGTAAACCTAGAGGGGGTGAATAGGTTTCTAAGATTTTAATTCTCTCTTTGCAATATTAGGCTTTGCGGAATATAAAGGTGAGCCTAATGCAAACTAGGTGAAGCAACCTATATGAGGATACAACTAACTCTAGCACGAAGGCTCTCTCAGGCAGTTAAATCACAAGTAAGGAGTTCGGTTAGATATAACCGATAGCACGCAGAGACGAGGATGTATTCCCGTTTTCCCTTCCTTTGCAAGAAGGTACGTCACGTTTGGAGGGGTGGAGGTCCCACGAAGGATTCCCCACGCCACGAAGGCTCACCCTATTCTCCGGAGCCTATCCCACGAAGGAATAGCTCACTCACTTGTGGTAGACTTTGAGGTAGCCTCCAAACCTTCACAATCTTGCCCGGAGCAAATCCACAGCCCGGATGCTTCCGGACTCCTCTTGCCCACCTAGGGTTTCCAAGGAACCCTAGGAAGCAAGCTTCTCAATGAATACAAGGGGGAATGAGATTTGGCTTGGTACAACAGTAGATCGGGTCCTCCTCTAGTGAATCCCCGGAGGGATTTGAGTTTGGGTGGAGGAGGAGGGAGATCGGAGGCTTTTGGTGTTTCTAGTAATGGAGTAAGAGAGAGAGAGAGAGCTCAAGAACAGCTTGTAGTGTAGTGCCCTAAACTGTTCTGAGGTAGGAGAAGGCCTATTTATAGTGTTCTTCGAAATATGGCCGTTGGTCACTTGCCACCTCAGCTTTTCTCTCGACAAACCCGGTCAATCGGACCCCTGACCGGACTGTCCGGTCTGGAGGCCGGTCAGACCGGACCAGTGACCGGACCTGCCGGTTGTGACCGGATGCTGGACCGGATCCCACTTTTCTTCGTCCAGGAGCTCCTCCGGTTGGCGCCCGGTTGGCGCCCGGTCGACCGGACCATACGCCGGACCCGCCGGTGAGGAGGCCGGCAGACCGGGCCGATGACCGGATCGATTATGTGCTGATCTGAAGCCCGGTTGGCGCCCGGTTGGCGCCCGGTCGACCGGACCACACGCCGGACTGGCCGGTTTGGAGGCCGGTCCAACCGGGCTGCAGACCGGATTTCTGCTGTAGACCCCTTTTTGATTGTTGTTGAAGTGGGGGGTCTCCTTTAGCCTTCTTGTTCCTTTGATACACCATTTATGCCTCTTTGCCTAATACCTGAGATAATCCTTGTAAACGTATTAGGTCAAATACTCTAGCACGGTGTCATTGTTACCAAAATAATGGATAAGGGTAAAATACCCTTACAGACGCGACGAGCTCGATGCCGCTATCGACGCTGTGCTGGTCAACCTCACCGAAGAGCAGCGCGCGGAGGAGCGGTACCGCGCCGACAACTACGACGCGTGGAACGAGTTCTTCCGTCTCCGGCACGAACGGGAACTCGCCGCCTTCGACGGCCCTCCCCCTCCTCCAGCGCGTAACAACGCCGCCGGCCGCCGCCGCTGGTGGGGTGCTCCGGGCCGCACGCTCGCCCGTGTACTCGCGCACATCGAGGTCGGCAACACCCCTCCCTTGGGGATGCCGCCGGCGGCGCCGAACGCCGGGACCTCGAGCGACGACGAGGACATGTAGTATTTTTTTTTTATATTTCCATCTGACGAAATCAAATATATGTACGAAATCAGCCTACATATGTACGAACTCGCCTACGTATGTTAAATACCTTTAAATTTCGTTTTTGTTTGATCAAATTTCGCTTTGTTTTGTACGATTTTGCCGTTATTTATCAAAGAATTCATCTATCCTGGACTCGCCGCTGGAAAAAATAGGCTCTTCAGGCTAAAACTTACATCTATTCGACGCTAAATAGCGCCGGATTTGAGCGCGGGGAGCCCAACGGGCTGGGATGCTCTTATAAACTGAAGGGCCGGCCAACGGATATCCTTCCCAGACATGTTATTAAAAACTTGATGCTCGGAATCTCTCCGGCACAAGAACCAGATAATAAATCGGATCTCGGCCCTTGTGGTTGTGTCATCTGTCACGCCTCAGGTTAACAAAGACGACTAGGAATGATGCGCAATCACGCATACGCTCGCTGCCAAAATGGGATCGGCGCCGCTCCGCCGAACCGCGCTCTGCGGCATCTACGCCCCGACCACGGTAGCGAGAGCGCATCCGAGCGACGCTGTCTTCATAGGGAGAAACAAAGTAGCTAAGCATGTGCCACGTGGATATGGAGATAAGTATACGACATATATATTAAAAAACTCTTAGAGATTAGAGATAGATTATACTACTACAGTAATCATGTTATTAAATTTTTTTATTAATAAACTGTTAGAGATAGATTATAACACTACAAGAGATAGGGTTTTGAAGGCTTACTGTTCCATACTTCGGTGCACGTCGAAAGACGGAATGAGGAAGATAATGATGGCAGCCCAAGGTTCTGGAAGAAGGAAGTCGCATGTGTCTCGTACAAGGTAGGGTTCACGCCAACACCTGTATGGTGCAGGTTCAAAAGGGCGTGTGACGTAGGCCAACGTCCGAGTAAGCCGCGATCCAGAAAAATCCGGGTGAGTTAACGCGTTTATTAATAACTCATAATTAATACAGATTAATTTTTCAAATAGCAAAATTATAAAAGAAATGCATAGATAGGAGCTCGGTTCTTTCGTGCAAACCATGGCGAGACGAGTCGGGACAGGCGAACGGCGGGAGAGTGTGTGCGGACCTCTTCTCTTCTCACACCTTAGTATGTGTTAAGCTTCATGCACTAGCCACTTGAACTAAAAGTCCGAACTGATGGAAAGAGCTAGGCAATCCACATATACACTTCACATCACCCTCACTCGCGTGTGACGGGAGAAGAGAAAGTCAACACGTGAAAGAAGAAGAGCACACCGAAATAGCGGTGGCTAAAGAGGGGGACAACAGCAATTTTTAGGCTTAATTACGAAAACCATGATTTAAACTTAAGACCTGGGACTCTGATACCATGTTAAGCTTCATGCACTAGCCACTTGAACCAAACGTCCGAACTTATGAAAAGGGCTAGGCAATCCACATATACACTTCACAACAGTATGATCTTATAAAACATTTTAACTCTCTCCTAACTAATAATACATAATTAAACGTCAATCTCACCTTTGCCAGGGCCGGCTCTGGCCCAGGGCAAGAAGTGCGACGGCCCGGGGCCCAATCAAAATGGGGGCCCATTATTTCTGTCACAGTGCATATAGAAAAAGGCAGAAGAAAAAAATTTAAGTCCATCTAGCATGCACAAAGCTTAAACTGGGTCCATTTATAGAATTTGCCCTAGGGCCCTCCAAATCCTAGAGCCGGCCCTGACCTTTGCTATTCATGAACACGGCAAAAAGAATTTTAGAACTTATCTACGCACCTAGCTCGGACGGAGACCTGTGCCGCTCTGCGCTATCGGTAGGAGTAGGACACGTGTGGATCCGTGTATATGGATGCTCTGCGGTGCACGGTATCCATCCCAAAGCTTTTTCGTCCCTCTCATACTCGCGCGTGTGGGGTGCAAGCTTTTGTCCATGCTGCTGCTGGATAAAAAGAGCTCCGATCCTTTTCGCTTTTGGTTGCTCTCTCATTCTTGGCAATTCCATTTCTGCGTTTGGTACCGTGTATGTGCCTCGCTAGGGACGTATCACTAGCAAGGCGAGTATAGATAGATATATGCCTCGTTCATAGATAAAAGTCCGAAAAATATAGATAGATATAAATATGTCTCGTATAAAAGTCCAAAAAATATAGATAGATATAAATATGTCTCGTTCATAGATAAAAGTCTGAAAAATATAGATAGATATAAATATGTCTAGTTCATAGATTAAATCAGAAACAAATTAGATAGATATAAAATATGTCTCATTCACAAAGTTAAGTATCACTCCTCTCAATAAGGTTGGGTCCCTCTCCGTTGACGAGGTCGGCCGGAAGGCGAGCACCCCTAGTCCAATGGACGTCGGAGACATGGATCAAAGTTTGTACTCCTGGTCGTCACTCTCTGTCCGTGTGTCATGTGGATGTTGGTAATGCGGAGGAAGGCCGCACTCCTAACCGCAAGGCGATCATCTCCCAAGATTCTCTTGCGGGATAACACAAACAAGGCATTCGTTCCCCTTTGGAGTTGCTCTCATGGTCATAATTTTGTTACTTGACTAATAAACTACCAACGTTGTTTCACCAAGTTAACGGTCAATTGACATATGTAACATTTTCAAAAGGACGACACTTGTTTGATGTCATTCTCTGGAAACGATCACTTCCATGACATTCTTGGAATACAGATATCATTTTATTACCGTTTTAAGAATTTAGCTGTTATGGCGCCAAGCAATACGATTTTTCCGATTTAAGGGTCAATTGACAAATGTCGCATTTTTTAAACAACCACACTTTTTTTATGACACCATGGAACTGATCACATACATGTATTTTTTTATATTTTTTTCTCATATTCGAAAACTATTACGGCGATTTACTTCAATGTCTCGAGCAACCATTGATAGAAATATGTCTTGTATGCAGAATTATGTCTATGTCATACATAGATAACAATATGTCTGAAGCAAATATATATATATATATATATATATATATATATATATATATATATATATATATATATAATTATGCTCGTTCATAGACAAAAATTTGTAACAAATATAGATAGATATAAATATATGCCATTTATCATGTAAAGTATCAGTCCTGTCTATGAGCACGGGTCCTCCCTCTTAGGTGAAGAGGTTGAGGAGAGGAAGGCAAGTACCCTGGTCCGGTAGACGTTATTGACACGGAGGAAGGTCGTACTACTAACCAGAACGCAATCGTCTCCAAAGATTTGTTCTTGCGGGATACCGCAAACAAGGCATTTGATCCCATATGGAGTTGTTATAGGGGTCATAGTTGTGTTACTTGACAAATAGGCTAACAAGGTTATTTCACCAAGTTAACGGTCAATTAACAGATGTAACTTTTCCAAAAGGATGACACTTGTTTGATGCCATTTCTTAGAAAACGGTTACTTCCATGACATCGGAATACAAAAATCATTTGATAAAGTTTTAAGAATTTAGCAATTGTGGCGATGTGCAACAAGATGTTCCAGGTTAAAGGTCAATTGACTGATGTGATATTTCCAAAACAACCACACTTATTCGATGCCACCATGAAAATGGTCACTTTCATGTATTTTAAAAAATATGTTTCTCAACACTTCAATGTATCGAGCCACCATAGATAGAAATGTGTCTCGTACACGGAATTATGTCTATGTAATACATAGATAGCAATATGTCTAAAAAAATAGATAAAAATATGTTTATTTATACGTGAAGTTTGAAAAAAATATTGATAGAAACAAATATGTATAATTATATAGTAAAGTACCAGTCCTCACGAGGATAGGTCGTTCGGTGGACTCCCAAGATTCATTCTTGCGGGATACCACGAAGGAGGAATTCGTTCCCCTCTAGAGTTGGTCTCGGGGGTCAAAGTTATGTTACTTGACTAATGAAATGACAAGGTTATTTCATCAAGTTAATGGTCAATTGATAGATATACCATGTACAAAACAATCAGACTTGCTTGATAATATTCCCTTGAAAACAGTAACTTCCATGCCATTATCATAATATGAAAAGTATTTTGATAACGTTTTAAGAGTTTAGCAGTTGTGGCATTTTGCAATACGATATTTACGAGTTAACGGTTAATTGAAATACTGGCATTTCTGAATCAAACACACATGTTTGATGGCGACATGAAAACTATCACTTCCATGTATTTTTCCCCCAAATTCCAAAACTATCCTGGCTATTTACTTAGATTTGCCAAGCAACCATAGATAGAAATGTGTCTCGTATACATAATTATGTTTATGCCATACATAGGTAGCATAGCAATAAGTCTCAAGCAAACAAAAATATGTGCATTCATAGATAAAAGTCTGAAACAACTATAAATAGATATAAATATGTTTCATTTATATAGTAAAGTATCAACCCTCTCTATGAGAACGGGTCCCTCTCTCGGGAAGGCGAGTACGCCCGGTTCGATGGACGTCAGTGAAACGGAGGAAGGCCGTACTCCTAACCAGGACGCGATCATTTCCCAAGATTCGTTCTTGCATGATAACACAAACGAGTGTTTGTTACCCTCTGGAGTTTCTATCAGGGTCATAGTTCTGTTACTTTGGCTAATAAACTAGAAAGGCTATTTCACAAAGTAAATGGTCGATTGGCACACGTACCATTTTCAGAAATTATGACATTTGTTTGATGACATTTCTTGGAAAACGATCACTTCCATGACATTCTTGGAATACGAAGATCATTTGATAACGTTTTAAGAATTTAGTTGTTGTCGTGATGTTCAATGTGATTTTGTCCAAGTTAACGGTCAATTGACAGGTGTGGTGTTTCCGAAACAACCACAATTCTTTGACTACACCATGAAAATGATCACTTCCACATTTTTTTAAAATACTTTTACCTAATTCCAAAACTACTACGGTGATTTACTTCAATGTCTCAAGCCACCATACATAGAAATGTGACTCTACAAAGAACTATATTTCCATCATACATAGATAGAAAAATGTGTCAAACAAATATAGAAAAATATGCGCACTCATGGATAAAGTCTGAAACAAATATATATTAATACAAATATCTCATTTATAGAGTAAAGTATCAATCATCTCTATGTGGACGAGTCTTCCCTCTTGGCTGACGAGGTCGATGACCAAAAGGCGAATACCCCTGGTTCGGTGGACGTCACTAACACACAGATAGGTCGTACTCCTAACCGTAAGGCGATCCTCTCCCAATATTCGTTCTTGCAGCATACCACAAACGAGGCATTTGTTACACTCGAGTTGCTCTAGTGGTCGTGTGATATCTACTCACACTTCTTTTCCTGTAGACAGTGTTGGGCCTCCAAGAGCAGAGGTTTGTAGAACAGCAGCAAGGTTTCCCTTAAGTGGATCACCCAAGGTTTATCGAACTCAGGGAGGAAGAGGTCAAAGATATCCCTCTCAAGCAACCCTACAATCACGATACAAGAAGTCTCTTGTGTCCCCAACACACCTAATACACTTGTCAGATGTATAGGTGCACTAATTCGGCGAAGAGATAGTGAAATACAAGTGGTATGAATGTATATGCGTAGTAATTGCAATCTGAAATATAAATTGCAGCAAGCGAACATGTAGCAGAACTTGTTGGAAACGGTGTTTCAATGCTTAGAAACAAGGCCTAGGGATCATACTTTCACTAGTGGACACTCTCAACATTGCAATCATAAAGGAATATAAATAAGCACTTCACTATGCTATTCTGAATTACTCTCTGGCAAGATAACGAACTCTAATTCATCATGCAGGACTGCAAAGCAAACCTTAAAGATGTATTCCCAAGTACTAATAAACACCCCACGCTGTCACTGTGAGCATTCATAGGAGGTACTAACACACCACAATTTCATAGAGACATCCAACTCAAATTATAACTCAGTGAATAAGTATTCTGTAAAATATAGCCTAAGAGACCCACACGGTGCACACACTGTCACCTTTACACACGTGGGACAAGGAGTCTCCAGAGATCACATAAGTAAAATCCACTTGAATAGCATAACGACATCTAGATTACAAAACTCATCATATGAATCTCAATCATGTAAGGCAGCTCATGAGATCATTGTATTGAAGTACATGGAGAGAGAGATTAACCACATAGCTACCGGTACGACCCTTAGCCTCGGGAGAACTACTCCCTCCTCATGGGAGACAGCAGCGGTGATGAAGATGGCGGTGGTGTCGATGGAGATGCCTTTCGGGGGCAATTTCCCGTCCCGGCGGCGTGCCGGAACAGAGACTTCTGTCCCCCAAATCTTGGCTTCGCGATGGCGGCGGCTCCGGAAGGTTTCTCGTACCGTGGCTTATTCCCCCGAAGTTTTTAGGTCAGGAAGGCTTTTATAGGCGGAGAGTCGAAGTCGGAGGGGGTCTGGAGGCTCCACACAACAGGGGGGCGCGCCCCCCTGATGACCCACAAGTATAGGGGGTGTATCGTAGTATTTTCGATAAGTAAGAATGTCGATCCCAACGAGGAGCAGAAGGTGTTGACAAGCAGTTTCGATGAAGGATTCCCTGTAAATGCTCACGCGCACAAGTATTCGGGGGTTTTGATGTAACAGCTTGAATAAAGTACGAGAGTAACAATTGCAGCGAGTGGCCCAATCCTTTTAGCACAAAGGACAAGCCGGTTTGTTTACTTATAATGACCAAACGTTCTCGAGGACACACGGGATTTTAGTCTAGTGCTTTCGCTACATATGGCTAAATAATCTTCATTGTTATGATAAGTGTTGTGTGGGTGAACCTATGCTAATGTACCGCCCTTCCTAGGACTAATACATACTTGTGATTATACCCCTTGCAAGCATCCGCAACTACAAGAAAGTAATTAAGAATAAATCTAACCACAGCCTTAAACTCGAGATCCTCGCTATCCCTCCTGCATCGATATACCAACGGGGGTTTAGGTTTCTGTCACTCCGGCAACCCCGCAATCGGCAAACGAGTACAAGATGCATTCCCCTAGGCCCATAAAGGTGAAGTGTCATGTAGTCGACATTCACATGACACCACTAGAAGAATAACACCACAACTTAAATATCATACCATTGAATATTACTCACCCATAGTTCACTACTAACAGTTAGACTTCACCCATGTCCTCAAGAACTAAACGAACTACTCACAAGACATCATATGGAACATGATCAGAGGTGATATGATGATGAATAACAATCTGAACATAAACTTGGTTCAATGGTTTCACTCAATAGCATCAACAACAAGTAGAAATCGATACTGGGAGAGTTTCCCCTATCAAACAATCAAGATCAAACCCAAATTGCTACGGTGGTGACGGTGTCCAGCGGTGGAGACGGCGGTGATGATGGTGGAGATGATGATGATGGTGATGGAGATGATGTCTGTCAACACCCGGATTTTTAAGTCCAGATGCCTATTATGCCATTCCTCGCAATCCCAGGAATATTGTTTTTGCGAGACATAATAGATTGATATCACAACACATCATTCATTACAACACATAATCGTCTTACAAATAAAGGATCACATGATCCAGTCTCATTACAATAATAGAGGTTATATTTATTCATTACATAACACATAGCGGAAGCGAAAGTAGCGTAGTAGTAGTCCATCTATTCCACAGTAACTCGTTGACGTCAGGAGTGGTCCTAGTTGTCGTAGACGTCCTGCTGTCCTTCTTCCGGGTTCTGGTACTCGTCTTCATAGTCTGGCCATTTGAATAGCCAGGGACACAGCCATGAGTACTTTAAAGTAATCGCAAACTAATACTAAGGTAAATACTATCAACTATAGTACGGGGGTTCTAAGCTCTAGTTTCATTTGCATAAAGCCAAATTTATTTCATAAACACTTTAATAATCAAAGCCTCTTCATTTTCTTAACTAACTCAAGTGGGAACATTAGTGTCATTCCCACAACTCAGTTGTGATTCAAAGTCAAAGTCACCTTTCAATTTCAAATCACAAGTCACCATTCATATTTTTAGAAAATTCTGATGACGGAACAAGTATGGCCTTTCCAACCGTCCATAACCGTGGACGCGGCTATTCGAATAGGTTTAACTCTGCTGAGGTTGTACACTTGTGCCACAACAATTGCAATAGTTCGTCAGGGGTAACTGGCCCTGATTTATCGTACGCAGTACGCGAACTACCAATCCTAACCTTTCATTTACATACTCTAGTATAGGCACCTCTCCCCATGAGCTTGGCCTCCCAGTGAAGACACGCGGTCAGCCTGGGAACTGCACAGGGCTTGGGCCGGACATTCACCTCATTTCACGTCATTTCACATCATTCCTTCTGTAGAGGCAGCCTCCAGCATAACCCCGATGACGCTTGTTCAGAGGGAACCCATACTAAAATACATAAGTTTCCAGCTAAGCCTTACCCAGATTCAGGTATTGTGGGGGTACTTGTAATATTGGAATGGTATCGCATCCGAACCCAACCATCAGTGTTTTAGTAAAATTCACCAAGTCATTCACCAGTCGTATTCACCTTCAAAATCTTTCAATAGAATGACTCATCATTCCAAGGTTTTCAAAGTCATTTAAATTCACAAGTTCCCAACTAGAGTAGTCACTTTTAATATTGAGCACTAGCAACTAGTCATGAGGGGTGCTAAGTATCTTGGAGCTGGCTAGGCTAAGTGTGATGCTCTTGTACTACTCTATAATTCAACCAAGTGAATCATAAACCAAGAAGTAACTTTGATAAATAAAATCAAGTAAAGCTTGTAAAGTAAAAAACTTGGGATAGGTTCATAAGGTAAAAATGTAATGGTGCCTTGCTCTTGTAGAGCTTTGCACTTTGCAAAAATATAAACTTGCAACCAAAATGGTTTGTATTAGTCTAGCTTGCATTGGTAATAGCTTGCAATAATATAGCTTGCCTTGGTTGGTGATGTGATCAAAGTTTTCTTGCTCTTCCTCTTGGTAGAAGACCTCTTCCTCTTGATAGTCTCCGGTACTAGCGTCTATACACGAATACGAGGATACAATCACCAAACAACACTTAAGTAGTCTTAATTTGCCTTAATGGCTCACACAATGAATCTTAGCATCATTACTTAATATTTATCAACAAATTATTCTAGGGTTTCTTTATTTAATATTAGGAGAAATAATTTCCTCTCATTGAAAATTTAAATTAAGGTTTCTCTTTGGTTTGGAGAAATAATTTCCTCTCATTGAATTCTTCTTAAGATTTAGTTTCTCTTATGAATAATATATGACCTATGTTGACCAAAGTCAACCTCTTCATACTTATCATTTGAGAAAAATGATTTAAATGAGGTTCCATACCTCATGCATTTTAATACTAACATGGTAGTGATTTAATGCCACCAAATAACTCAATATGAGTTTATATAGACCATGGTCACTACCTCATGTTGAATTACTTGAGAACAAGATTTAAATGAGAGGAATACCTCTCATATGATTTAACACATAGTTGTAACTAATTTAATAGAAACTACTATTGAGGTGATTTAATATTCTCAAATAACCAGGGATGATCCCATGTTGACCAAGGTCAACACTTCACACTTAGTATTTGAGAAAAGGGATTTAAATGAGATTCATCATCTCATGTGTTTTAAATAACCTTTGCAATTTAAATACTATGTTGATTTAAATTCTACAAGTGAGCAAGTATGAGCCTAAGCATTTAAAGGTCAACACATTACTTCATATCATTTGTGAGAATGATTTAAATGAGGTGCTACACCTCATATATTTAAATTCTAAAATTTGGATATAGTTTAAATGGGCTGGTATTGACTACATAGCCACTATTCTGCTTCTAGCCCATGATCATATACAGAACATATATCATATTTTTACATAATAAATTAGAGTTTGTTAAATGTGAATTATTGCAATTGGATTCACTTCAAATTTCACAATGGTTGATTTTTAAGATTTATTTGAATACAGAAAAGTATATGTTTTGTTATTTTTGCTATTCAAAAACTACACAACAAATGGGGTTGAATCCAGTGAGGTTAGCTAGATAATTTCATAAGCTTTCTGAATATATAAAATTTGTTCAATTCGGTGAAGTAGATTTTAAACTATTCAAATTTGAATTCAGCATCAGCAGGGAAATTGGAATTAACAGAAATTCGATTTTTGAATTTAGTGGGCTTGGCGGGAACGCGAAATGGGCTAAACGGGCGAAAAGACTTGGGCCGGCCCAGCAGTGTGACTCGCACACGCGGGCCGCCTGACAAGATGGGGCCCAGGCGTCAGTGACCCTTAAAGGGCGAAACGGTATGGCGAAATCTGGGGCGTAGGATTAGAGGTGGGATCTACGGCTCACAGTGGTCGTCTTCTCTGGCGAGAAGGCGAGGTTCTGGCGGCGAGCCTAGGGGGTCGGCGGTGTGCTGAAGCTCCGGCGATCAACGGCGTCGATGCACAGCGGGGTTGTTGAGGACGGGGAGTGTACTGGTGGTCGCGGCGTCGCTTGGGGAGGCGTCAATCGGCGGCGCTGATCTGCGGACTCCGGCGGAGATGATCTAGCAATTCCGGCGCTGGAGGCAGTAATTGGAGTGGAGAAGGGGTCGAGGAGAGCGAGGGAGAAGTGGGGAAGCGAATGGTGTGAGGAACTCGTGCTGGGGTGGCCGTTATTTATAGGAACGCGAGGTGATCGGCGGGTGCTGTGAGAGGGTGTCCATGGCGCGGCCGTTCCAGGGAGCGAAGGGGCAAGCTATGATGCGCGGCATGTAGGCGCCGTCCTGGCGATGCTCTAGGTGCAGAGGGCGCAGCGAGAGGACGACGGAATCGTTCGAGCGCGTGCAATGTCTGCGGCGGTACCCGCGGCATAAATCCGACGAGGACGATGGTGACAAGGCCGCCGCAGCTCCTCGAGTGTGTCTAGGCGATAGAGGGTGTGGAGTGGATGCTCGATGCGGTGCTAGCCTTTGCAGGGGTGGAGTAGGGCGCTCGAGCGCACGGCGTCCTGGCGCGCCCAGAGCGTGATCACCACGCCGGCTGGCATGCTCTGGCAGGTTTTGGGCGTGCTGGTTTTGGCCAATGCTGTGGCTTGGAGAGCTAGGGCAGGGTACAGGCGTGCTCAGGGAGGCTCGGTGATGCTCCAGGACAAGGTGAGAGGGGGAGGTGAGGGCCAGAGAGGAATGGAGTGAGGGTGGCCGGCATGGGTACGGCATGGCCAAAGTGCTGCCCTCTCCACACTTTAATCGACGGGAGCAAGTACATGCACTGATGCAGGGGATGCAGGAGGTCACAATGATCACAAACCAAAAGGGGTTTAGCCCAAAATCTGCTGGGTATTGAGGTGTAACACAAATCTGGAAAGTTGCCTGCAAGGTGTTCGGAGAAATGGCCGCATGAAATTTTAGTTTGAATTTCGAAATTCTTTTTGGTGCACTTCATTCTTATATTCAAAGTGATGGAATGGTGGTGGTGGTGTCCATTTTGATGAAGGTTTGCATGATTTCAAAAAGTGGATCATCTTCTCTTTGTTTCAAAGTCTTCTCTTGTCCATCCTATACTGGTCAACCTGGTGATGACGCGTAAAGCACACGCTCGTTGGGAACCCCAAGTGGAAGGTGTGATGCGTACAGCAGCAAGTTTCCCTCAGTAAGAAACCAAGGTTTATCGAACCAGTAGGAGTCAAGAAGCACGTTGAAGGTTGATGGCGGCGGGATGTAGTGCGGCGCAACACCGAGGATTCCGCGCCAACGTGGAACCTGCACAACGCAACCAAAGTACTTTGCCCCAACGAAACCGTGAGGTTGTCAATCTCACCGGCTTGCTTCGTAACAAAGGATTAACTCGTATTGTGTGGAAGATGATTGTTTGCGGACAACGAGTAGAACAAGTATTGCGAGTAGATTGTATTTCGAGTAAAGAGAATTGGACCGGGGTCCACGGTTCACTAGAGGTGTCTCTCCCATAAGACGAACGAGCATGTTGGGTGAACAAATTACAGTTGGGCAATTGACAAATAAAGAGAGCATGACCATGCACATACATATCATGATGAGTATAGTGAGATTTAATTGGGCATTACGAAAAAGTACATAGACCGCCATCCAACTGCATCTATGCCTAAAAAGTCCACCTTCAGGTTATCATCCGAACCCCCTCCGGTATTAAGTTGCTAACAACGAGACAATTGCATTAAGTATTGCGCGTAATGTAATCAGTGACTACATCCTTGAACATAGCACCAATGTTTTATCCCTAGTGGCAACATCACATCCATAACCTTAGAGGTTCTTGTCACCCTCCAGATTCATGGAGACATGAACCCACTATCGAGCATAAATACTCCCTCTTGGAGTTACTAGCATCAACTTGGCCAGAGCATCTACTAATAACGGAGAGCATGCAAGATCATAAACAACACATAGATATAACTTTGATAATCAACATAACAAGTATTCTCTATTCATCGGATCCCAACAAACGCAACATATAGAATTACGGATAGATGATCTTGATCATGTTAGGCAGCTCACAAGATCCGACAATGATAGCACAATGGGGAGAAGACAACCATCTAGCTACTGCTATGGACCCATAGTCCAGGGGTAGACTACTCACACATCACACCGGAGGCGACCATGGCGGCGTAGAGTCCTCCGGGAGATGATTCCCCTCTCCGGCGGGGTGCCGGAGGCGATCTCCGGATCCCCCGAGATGGGATCGGCGTTGGCGGCGTCTCGGAAGGTTTTCCGTATCGTGGCTCTCGGTGCGGGGGTTTCGTCACGGAGGCTTTAAGTAGGCGGAAGGGCAAGTCGGGAGGGGGCACGGGGGCCCCGGATGATAGGGCGGCGCGGCCAAGGGGGGGCCGCGCCGCCTAGGGTTTGGGTACCCTGTGGCCCCACTTCGTTTCGTCTTCGGACTTCCGGAAGCTTCGTGGAAAAATAGGCCCACGGGCGTTGATTTCGTCCAATTCCGAGAATATTTCCTTACTAGGATTTCTGAAACCAAAACAGCGAGAAAACGACAGCGGCACTTCGGCATCTTGTTAATAGGTTAGTTCCAGAAAATGCACGAATATGACATAAAGTGTGCATAAAACATGTAGATAGCATCAATAATGTGGCATGGAACATAAGAAATTATCGATACGTTGGAGACGTATCAGCATCCCCAAGCTTAGTTCTGCTCGTCCCGAGCAGGTAAAACGATAACACAGATAATTTCTGGAGTGACATGCCATCATAATCTTGATCATACTATTTGTAAAGCATATGTAGTGAATGCAGCGATCAAAACAATGCATACGACATGAGTAAACAAGTGAATCATAAAGCAAAGACTTTTCATGAATAGCACTTCAAGACAAGCATCAATAAGTCTTGCATAAGAGTTAACTCATAAAGCAATAATTTAAAGTAAAGGTATTGAAGCAACACAAAAGAAGATTAAGTTTCAGCGGTTGCTTTCAACTTGTAACATGTATATCTCATGGATATTGTCAACATAGAGTAATATAATAAGTGCAATAAGCAAGTATGTAGGAATCAATGCACAGTTCACACAAGTGTTTGCTTCTTGAGGTGGAGAGAAATAGGTGAACCGACTCAACATTGAAAGTAAAAGAATGGTCCTCCATAGAGGAAAAGCATCGATTGCTATATTTGTGCTAGAGCTTTGATTTTGAAAACATGAAACAATTTTGTCAACGGTAGTAATAAAGCATATGTATCATGTAAATTATATCTTATAAGTTGCAAGCCTCATGCATAGTGTACTAATAGTGCCCGCACCTTGTCCTAATTAGCTTGGACTACCGGATCATCACAATGCACATGTTTTTACCAAGTGTCACAAAGGGGTACCTCTATGCCGCTTGTACAAAGGTCTAAGGAGAAAGCTCGCATTGGATTTCTCGCTATTGATTATTCTCAACTTAGACATCCATACCGGGACAACATAGACAACAGATAATGGACTCCTCTTTTAATGCTTAAGCATTCAACAACAATTAATTCTTTTCTCATTAGAGATTTGAGGATGTTTGTCCAAAACTGAAACTTCCACCATGGATCATGGCTTTAGTTAGCGGCCCAATGTTCTTCTCTAACAATATGCATGCTTAATCATAAGGTGGTAGATCTCTCTTACTTCAGACAAGACGAACATGCATAGCAACTCACATGAAATTCAACAAAGAGTAGTTGATGGCGTCCCCGGTGAACATGGTTATCGCACAACAAGCAACTTAATAAGAGATAAAGTGCATAATTACATATTCAATACCACAATAGTTTTTAAGCTATTTGTCCCATGAGCTATATATTGCAAAGGTGAATGATGGAATTTTAAAGGTAGCACTCAAGCAATTTACTTTGGCATGGCGGAAAATACCATGTAGTGGGTAGGTATGGTGGACACAAATGGCATAGTGGTTGGCTCAAGTATTTTGGATGCATGAGAAGTATTCCCTCTCGATACAAGGTTTAGGCTAGCAAGGCTTATTTGAAACAAACACAAGGATGAACCGGTGCAGCAAAACTCACATAAAAGACATATTGAAAACATTATAAGACTCTACACCGTCTTCCTTGTTGTTCAAACTCAATACTAGAAATTATCTAGACCTTAGAGAAACCAAATATGCAAACCAAATTTTAGCATGCTCTATGTATTTCTTCATTAATGGGTGCAAAGCATATGATGCAAGAGCTTAAACATGAGCACAACAATTGCCAAGTATCACATTACCCAAGACATTAATAGCAATTACTACATGTATCATTTTCAAATTCCAACCATATAACAATTTAACGAAGGAGAAACTTCGCCATGAATACTATGAGTAGAAACTAAGGACATACTTGTCCATATGCTACAGCGGAGCGTGTCTCTCTCCCATAAAGTGAATGCTAGGATCCATTTTATTCAAACAAAACAAAAACAAAAACAAACCGACGCTCCAAGAAAAAGTACATAAGATGTGATGGAATAAAAATATAGTTTCAGGGGAGGAACCTGATAATGTTGTCGATGAAGAAGGGGATGCCTTGGGCATCCCCAAGCTTAGACGCTTGAGTCTTCTTGATATATGCAGGGGTGAACCACCGGGGCATCCCCAAGCTTAGAGCTTTCACTCTCCTTGATCATGTTGCATTATACTCCTCTCTTGATCCTTGAAAACTTCCTCCACACCAAACTTAGAACAACTCATTAGAGGGTTAGTGCACAATAAAAATTAACATATTCAGAGGTGACACAATCATTCTTAACACTTCTGGACATTGCATAATGCTACTGGACATTAGTAGATCAAAGAAATTCATCCAACATAGCAAAAGAGGCAATGCGAAATAAAAGGCAGAATCTGTCAAAACAGAACAGTTCGTATTGACGAATTTTAAAATGGCACCAGACTTGCTCAAATGAAAATTCTCAAATTGAATGAAAGTTGCGTACATATCTGAGGATCATGCATGTAAATTGGCTTAATTTTCTGGTCTACCTACAGGGAGGTAGACCCAGATTCGTGACAGCAAAGAAATCTGGAACTGCGCAGTAATCCAAATCTAGTACTTACTTTTCTATCAACGGCTTAACTTGGCACAAAAAAACACAAAACTAAGATAAGGAGAGGTTGCTACAGTAGTAAATAACTTCCAAGACACAAAATAAAAACAAAGTACTGTAGGTAAAAACATGGGTTGTCTCCCATAAGCGCTTTTCTTTAACGCCTTTCAGCTAGGCGCGAAAAGTGTGTATCAAGTATTATCAAGAGATGGCGTGTCGTTATTATGAGCTCCCCCATCAGTAGTGGTACTAAGGGCTTTGTCAATTTTAGGCCTATAATAATATTTCTTTGGTTTAGGCACTTTAGAGACATACATAAACTTTTGCTCCTTACCCACATAAGCTTTCTCCTTATATTTAAGAGAAGAAAATGTTGAACCCAAGGTTCCCATAGCCTTTTCAAGTTCATCAATCCTATCGATTTGATCATCATGGACAACACAAGTTCCTAGGACACTAATTCTTTCATCAATTCCTCCTAAGGATTTATCAAGTTCATCAGTCTTATCAAGTAACATTTCCAATTTAGCTTCAATACTTGGAAAAATTTTCTCTATGGTTTCCAATTTTTTCATAACATCTTCAAGAGAGATTTCAGTTTTAATTTTATCAACAGGGGGTATTCCAAATAAACTCTCAATAATGCAACTAGCTTCTAATGCAGGAGTACTTAAGAAGTCACCTTTTGCGAGACTATCAAGAACATATCTATTCCAGACTAGAGATACCAACATAAAAATTCCCGAGTAAAATAATGGTGGAGTGTTTCTTAGTGCATCTATTATGGGCATCACTAATTCTATACCAAGCATCTCTCAAACATTCTCCCCTCGTTGCTTAAACGTACGAACTTCAACTTCAGGATTACTCATTTTAGTAGTAGTAAATAAAGCAAACTAGATAAAGTAAATGCAAGTAAACTAATTTTTTTGTGTTTTCGATATAGCAAACAAGATAGCAAATAAAGTAAAACTAGCAACTAATTTTTTTTTGTATTTTGATTTAGTGCAGCAAACAAAGTAGTAAATAAAACTAAGCAAGACAAAAACAAAGTAAAGAGATTGAGAAGTGGAGACTCCCCTTGCAGCGTGTCTTGATCTCCCCGGCAACGGCGCCGGAAATTTAGCTTGATGACGCGTAAAGCACACGCTCGTTGGGAACCCCAAGTGGAAGGTGTGATGCGTACAGCGACAAGTTTCCCTCGGTAAGAAACCAAGGTTTATCGAACCGAGTAGGAGTCAAGAAGCACGTTGAAGGTTGATGGCGGCGGGATGTAGTGCGGCGCAACACCGAGGATTCCGGCGCCAACGTGGAACCTGCACAACACAACCAAAGTACTTTGCCCCAACGAAACGAGTGAGGTTGTCAATCTCACCGGCTTGCTGTAACAAAGGATTAACCGTATTGTGTGGAAGATGATTGTTTGCGAGACAACGATGAGAACAAGTATTGCGATGAGATTGTATTTCGAGTAAAGAGAATTGGACCGGGGTCCACAGTTCACTAGAGGTGTCTCTCCCATAAGACGAACGGCATGTTGGGTGAACAAATTACGAGTTGGGCAATTGACAAATAAAGAGAGCATGACCATGCACATACATATCATGATGAGTATAGTGAGATTTAATTGGGCATTACGACAAAGTACATAGACCGCCATCCAATCGCATCTATGCCTAAAAAGTCCACCTTCGGGTTATCATCCGAACCCCCTCCGGTATTAAGTTGCTAACAACGGACAATTGCATTAAGTATTGCGCGTAATGTAACTAGTGACTACATCCTTGAACATAGCACTAATGTTTTATCCCTAGTGGCAACGAGCACATCCATAACCTTAGAGGTTCTTGTCACCCCTCCAGATTCACGGAGACATGAACCCACTATCGAGCATAAATACTCCCTCTTGGAGTTACTAGCATCAACTTGGCCGGAAGCATCTACTAATAACGGAGAGCATGCAAGATCATAAACAACACATAGATATAACTTTGATAATCAACATAACAAGTATTCTCTATTCATCGGATCCCAACAAACGCAACATATAGAATTACGGATAGATGATCTTGATCATGTTAGGCAGCTCACAAGATCCGACAATGATAGCACAATGGGGAGAAGACAACCATCTAGCTACTGCTATGGACCCATAGTCCAGGGGTAGACTACTCACACATCACACCGGAGGCGACCATGGCGGCGTAGAGTCCTCCGGGAGATGATTCCCCTCTCCGGCGGGGTGCCGGAGGCGATCTCCTGGATCCCCGAGATGGGATCGGCGTTGGCGGCGTCTGCGGAAGGTTTTCCGTATCGTGGCTCTCGATGCTGGGGGTTTCGTCACGGAGGCTTTAAGTAGGCGGAAGGGCAAGTCGAGAGAGGGCACGGGGGCCCCGGATGACAGGGCGGCGCGGCCAAGGGGGGGCCGCGCCGCCTAGGGTTTGGGCACCTCGTGGCCCCACTTCGTTTCGTCTTCGGACTTCGGAAGCTTCGTGGAAAAATAGGCCCATGGGCGTTGATTTCGTCCAATTCCGAGAATATTTCCTTACTAGGATTTCGAAACCAAAAACAGCAGAAAACAAGCAATCGGCACTTCAAGCATCTTGTTAATAGGTTAGTTCCAGAAAATGCACGCATATGACATAAAGTGTGCATAAAACATGTAGATAACATCAATAATGTGGCATGGAACATAAGAAATTATCGATACGTTGGAGACGTATCACCTGGTCAACTTCAGCAGAGATGGTCAACATGAAAGTTGTTGATCTTGACATGGTCTTGGATGACATGGTCATAGTTGGCCAAGTTTAGTTGAAGAAAAGTCAAAGCCAGAGGGGTAAAGAGGGGATCATGTTAAAAATCACACAAATGACCATCATCACATGTGAGATGGTTTTGAGTTAAATTTTGAATTGATTCTGGTTTCTTTGATGCATTTGGGTTTGTTTGAGTTATATAAGTATTTTAGAAACCATAGATGGAGCTATGGTGGCCTTTGGTGAAGATTTGCAAATTTGGCTAAGTGTATGTGAGTGAATTTTGGGGATTTTCTCCCTATTTGATTTCTCCCCATTTGAGTTGACTTTTGTTGACTCTAATGTGGGTCTTATTAGTTTAGAAACATTTTCCAACCATTGAAACCATTTCAAAAGGTCTTGGTCAAAGATTTGCAAAAATGGCCATGACACATAAGAGGTGAGGTGTCAAATTTCATTAAACTTGTAAATGGTTCATCTTGATTTCCTTGGGCATGGGTTGGGGTCAATTTAGCATTGGATTAGGTTTAGAGAAGGTTTCCCAACATTTGGTCAAGGTTTAAAGTCATAGGGCAAAATTTGGTGAAATGGCTATGTGTCACATATGCCTCTATGCATATGTTGCATTTGGGTTTGAAATTGACTTGGCTTGACCCAAATGGTGTTGTTGAATGTTGAAATGGTATATAGGAGTGATCCAACCATTCACAACATGTATTAGGGTCAATATTCTTAGATTCACAAATTTGCTATTTTACTCTCATATGCCTCTATGGCATTTTTAGTTTCTTTTTAATTTCTTTGGAAACCACTTGGAATTGGTTTGATAGGTACTAGGTAAGGTGTATGAAGGTTTTCCAAACCTCTAAGCAAAGTGAAAAAGCTTAGGGTAAAGATTTATACATATAGCCATAGGCACATATACCTTTTTCTTATTTAATTTCCTTTTATTTTATTTTAACTAGGATGGTGAAAAGAGGGGTGAGGTTTAGGGTTTAAGATCACTTCAAATACTAATAACAAGCAATCATGGCAATAGCACAAGAATTAAGCAAGATCACTAAGCATCAAACTTAATTTGATAAAAGTTTTTGTTGGTTCCAAAATTTGGAACTAGGGAAATTCATTTGTTTTATTTTGAATTTTTTGGATGTTACAAACCCTTCCCCCTTAAACAAATCTCGTCCCGAGATTTTAAGAAAAGTTAGGTTCCTTAGAGAGATTGAGCATTTTATTAACAGGTAGACATACTTGGCATGGTCTGGGGTGCTTCCTGAGCTTCAGTGGCTGTCATGTGGTAGAGACGGCCGTTGTTGTTGTTCTGGTTCCTTCTACCTGCGAAGCGACGCTGTTGCTGAGCAGGTGCAGCGGTATTGGCGGCAATCCTGGCAAGCTTTTTGGGGCACTCATTGGAGAAGTGACCCACAACTCCATATTCATAGCAGTTGACGGTGGACTTGTCTTTGGGAATGATGGGGGTAGCATTGCTTCCAGTCCTTGGGGCAGTATTGGTGTTGTTGTTGTTTCCATTGTTGTTGCTATTGTTGGGGTGGTTGTTGTTGTTGTGGTTGTTGTTATTGTTGTTACCTCCGGGCTTCGGGGGTCCTCCGTTGTTGTTGTGGTGGTTGGGGCGATAACTCTGAGCAGGGGGTTTGTTGTATCTTGGGGTGAATCCTCCAGAAGAGTTATTGCGGTACTTCTGGGTATGGTGGGGTCCATTCTGGTTCATCATTCTGCGCTTGCGGTTCTCATTGGCCTGATGCAGCTTTCCTTCCATCTGTATGGCTGAGTCCACGAGGGCTTCGAGGTCAGCGAACGGAATGTTCACTAACACAGTCTGCATCTCATCGTGCAGTCCGTTCAGAAATCTTTACTTTCTCTTCTCATTTGTGTCGGTCTCATCCGGGGCGTACCTTGATAGAGTGAGAAACCTGTCGCGGTATTCCACCACGGACATCCTTCCTTGCTTGAGTTCACGGAACTCGTCTCTCATCTTCTTGATCAGTCCTTGGGGCACATGGTATTTGCTAAACTTCAGCTTGAAGTCTTCCCATGTCATCATCTGTCCCGCATTCATTGCACGGGCACTTGTCCACCAGGCTCTGGCAGGTCCTGACAGGTAGTGGGTGGCGAACGAGTACTTTTCTCGCGGCTTCAACTCCCGCAACTTCGAGGTTGTTCTCCATGGTCCGGAGCCGATCATCAGCATCAAGGGGCTCTTCAGTCTTGTTGAATATCGGAGGGTAGTTCTTCAGCTTCGATCCAGGGTGATCGTGGTTTCCGTGGCCTTGATTGTTCTGAGCTATCTGTTGCAGTGCAGCAATGTTGGCTTGGCGTTCAGCTCTCTCGACTTCTCGGTCGGCAAGCAGGGTTTGCAGCAATTGCATCATCGCGTCGTTGGTGCGATTGGGAGGGGCCATCTGAACATTGATGTAGATGATAAGGTAAGAGGGAAATTTCTATGGTTTGTTTGGTTAAAGTTTTAAAAGTTCATAACTTAAAATTTTGAGTAGTGTTGCGGGGGTAAAAACCAACAACACTTTTTCATTCATACCAAGCATCACACATTACAAAGCTAACACACCGTTGGTTTGAAGAACCATTCATCGCTCTACGATACAAGGGGATCCTGATACCACTCACACATACGAAAGTGCTGGGGTGATACTACTCTTCAGGGTGGATTCTTTGTCTTCACGGGTGATGTGCTTGGCGAGAGGCGAGGGCGTTGTCCAAATCCCTGCGGGTTTTGTACAGCCTGAAGTCCTGATGTGCTACATAGTGGTTCATCTCCGTGTGCGGGGGCATGGTCATCGGTCTTCCGGTGGGGTCATGTCTTGGGTAGTAGATGAAGCGAGTGTTCTTAATCTGGTTCTTATTTTGTCCACACAGACGAGAAATTGCTTCTTGCATAGCTCTGACTAGTCCTTCCTTCCAAGTGGTTCCCGTTACAGAAAACCATATGGTTTCCCATATTGGGGTTCCAGGCTTCCTTCGTAGATCGGCAGAAACTTCCCACCGAGGTGGTCCTCCGGAGTGATTGTTGAGGGGTGTTCCGAAGAACTCGGGGTACGGGCGTCCTAGATAGTCCACTAGTTGCTTCAAGTCTTTCTCGAACATCAGGTTTCCTCCGTGGCCAAGCTGATAGAACTCCCATTTGTACTCCATCTGTGAAGAATTATGATGAGTAAGTTAGAGAAGTGTGTCAAAATTTTAGGTAATAGTATAAGAAGAATAGAGCATAACTTTCTTATTTTGAAAAAGATCTCAATGATAAGAGGGAGAATAAGTTTTCTTAAATAGTCACTTCATTTGTTTTGAAACTAAAATTTTCAGACGTCCATTCTAACTAGGGTCTCCTAAGGTCAACAATGGCTCGATACCAACTTGTCAACACCCGGATTTTTAAGTCCGGATGCCTATTATGCCATTCCTCGCAATCCCAGGAATATTGTTTTTGCGAGACATAATAGATTGATATCACAACACATCATTCATTACAACACATAATCGTCTTACAAATAAAGGATCACATGATCCAGTCTCATTACAATAATAGAGGTTCTATTTATTCATTACATAACACATAGCGGAAGCGAAAGTAGCGTAGCAGTAGTCCATCTATTCCACAGGCAATTGTTGACGTCAGGAGTGGTCCTAGTTGTCGTAGACGTCCTGCTGTCCTTCTTCCAGGTTCTGGTACTCGTCTTCATAGTCTGGCCATTTGAATAGCCAGGGACACAGCCATGAGTACTTTAAAGTACTCGCAAACTAATACTAAGGTAAATACTATCAACTATAGTACGGGGGTTCTAAGCACTAGTTTCATTTGCATAAAGCCAAATTTATTTCATAAACACTTTAATAATCAAAGCCTCTTCATTTTCTTAACTAACTCAAGTGGGAACATTAGTGTCATTCCCACAACTCAGTTGTGATTCAAAGTCAAAGTCACCTTTCAATTTCAAATCACAAGTCACCATTCATATTTTTAGAAAAATTCTGATGACGGAACAGTATGGCCTTTCCAACTGTCCATAACCGCGGACGCGGCTATTCGAATAGGTTTAACTCTGCAGAGGTTGTACACTTGTGCCACAACAATTGCAATAGTTCGTCGTGGGTAATCGGCCCTGATTTATCGTACGCGAGTACGTGAACTACCAATCCTAACCTTTCATTTACATACTCTAGTATAGGCACCTCTCCCCATGAGCTTGGCCTCCCAGGTGAAGACACGCGGTCAGCCCGGGAACCGCACGGGGCTTGGGCCGGACATTCACCTCATTTCACGTCATTTCACATCATTCCTTCTGTAGAGGCAGCCTCCAGCATAACCCCGATGACGCTTGTTCAGAGGGAACCCATACTAAAATACATAAGTTTCCAGCTAAGCCTTACCCAGATTCAGGTATTGTGGGGGTACTTGTAATATTGGAATGGTATCGCATCCGAACCCAACCATCGATGTTTTAGTAAAATTCACCAAGTCATTCACCAGCCGTATTCACCTTCAAAATCTTTCAATAGAATGACTCATCATTCCAAGGTTTTCAAAGTCATTTAAATTCACAAGTTCCCAACTAGAGTAGTCACTTTTAATATTGAGCACTAGCAACTAGTCATGAGGGGTGCTAAGTATCTTGGAGCTGGCTAGGCTAAGTGTGATGCTCTTGTACTACTCTATAATTCAACCAAGTGAATCATAAACCAAAAAGTAACTTTGATAAATAAAATCAAGTAAAGCTTGTAAAGTAAAAACTTGGGATAGGTTCATAAGGTAAAAATGTAATGGTGCCTTGCTCTTGTAGAGCTTTGCACTTTGCAAAAATATAAACTTGCAACCAAAATGGTTTGCATTAGTCTAGCTTGCATTGGTAATAGCTTGCAATAATATAGCTTGCCTTGGTTGGTGATGTGATCAAAGTTTTCTTGCTCTTCCTCTTGGTAGAAGACCTCTTCCTCTTGATAGTCTCCGGTACTAGCGTCTATACACGAATACGAGAATACAATCACCAAACAACACTTAAGTAGTCTTAATTTGCCTTAATGGCTCACACAATGAATCTTAGCATCATTACTTAATATTTATCAACAAATTATTCTAGGGTTTCTTTATTTAATATTAGGAGAAATAATTTCCTCTCATTGAAAATTTAAATTAAGGTTTCTCTTTGGTTTGGAGAAATAATTTCCTCTCATTGAATTCTTCTTAAGATTTAGTTTCTCTTATGAATAATATATGACCTAGGTTGACCAAAGTCAACCTCTTCATACTTATCATTTGAGAAAAATGATTTAAATGAGGTTCCATACCTCATGCATTTTAATACTAACATGGTAGTGATTTAATGCCACCAAATAACTCAATATGAGTTTATATAGACCATGGTCACTACCTCATGTTGAATTACTTGAGAACAAGATTTAAATGAGAGGAATACCTCTCATATGATTTAACACATAGTTGTAACTAATTTAATAGAAACTACTATTGAGGTGATTTAATATTCTCAAATAACCAGGGATGATCCCATGTTGACCAAGGTCAACACTTCACACTTAGTATTTGAGAAAAGGGATTTAAATGAGATTCATCATCTCATGTGTTTTAAATAACCTTTGCAATTTAAATACTATGTTGATTTAAATTCTACAAGTGAGCAAGTATGAGCCTAAGCATTTAAAGGTCAACACATTACTTCATATCATTTGTGAGAATGATTTAAATGAGGTGCTACACCTCATAGATTTAAATTCTAAAATTTGGATATAGTTTAAATGGGCTAGTATTGACTACATAGCCACTATTCTGCTTCTAGCCCATGATCATATACAGAACATATATCATATTTTTACATAATAAATTAGAGTTTGTTAAATGTGAATTATTGCAATTGGATTCACTTCAAATTTCACAATGGTTGATTTTTAAGATTTATTTGAATACAGAAAAGTATATGTTTTGTTATTTTTGCTATTCAAAAACTACACAACAAATGGGGTTGAATCCAGTGAGGTTAGCTAGATAATTTCATAAGCTTTCTGAATATATAAAATTTGTTCAATTCGGTGAAGTAGATTTTAAACTATTCAAATTTGAATTCAGCATCAGCAGGGAAATTGGAATTAACAGAAATTCGATTTTTGAATTTAGTGGGCTTGGCGGGAACGCGAAATGGGCTAAACGGGCGAAAAGACTTGGGCCGGCCCAGCAGTGTGACTCGCACACGCGGGCCGCCTGACAAGATGGGGCCCAGGCGTCAGTGACCCTTAAAGGGCGAAACGGTATGGCAAAATCTGGGGCGTAGGATTAGAGGTGGGATCTACGGCTCACAGTGGTCATCTTCTCCGGCGAGAAGGCGAGGTTCTGGCGGCGAGCCTAGGGGGTCGGCGGCGTGCTGAAGCTCCGGCGATCAACGGCGTCGATGCACAGCGAGGTTGTCGAGGATGGGGAGTGTACTGGTGGTCGCGGCGTCGCTTGGGGAGGCGTCAATCGGCGGCGCTGATCTGCGGACTCCGGCGGAGATGATCTAGCAATTCCGGCGCTGGAGGCAGTAATTGGAGTGGAGAAGGGGTCGAGGAGAGCGAGGGAGAAGTGGGGAAGCGAATGGTGTGAGGAACTCGTGCTGGGGTGGCCGTTATTTATAGGAACGCGAGGTGATCGGCGGGTGCTGTGAGAGGGTGTCCATGGCGCGGCCGTTCCAGGGAGCGAAGGGGCAAGCTATGATGCGCGGCGTGTAGGCGCCGTCCTGGCGATGCTCTAGGTGCAGAGGGCGCAGCGAGAGGACGACGGAATCGTTCGAGCGCGTGCAATGTCTGCGGCGGTACCCGCGGCATAAATCCGACGAGGACGACGGTGACAAGGCCGCCGCAGCTCCTCGAGTGTGTCTAGGCGATAGAGGGCGTGGAGTGGATGCTCGATGCAGTGCTAGCCTTTGCAGGGGTGGAGTAGGGCGCTCGAGCGCACGGCGTCCTGGCGCGCCCAGAGCGTGATCACCACGCCGGCTGGCATGCTCTGGCAGGTTTTGGGCGTGCTGGTTTTGGCCAATGCTGTGGCTTGGAGAGCTAGGGCAGGGTACGGGCGTGCTCGGGGAGGCTCGGTGATGCTCCAGGACAAGGTGAGAGGGGGAGGTGAGGGCCAGAGAGGAATGGAGTGAGGGTGGCCGGCATGGGTACGGCATGGCCAAAGTGCTGCCCTCTCCACACTTTAATCGACGGGAGCAAGTACATGCACTGATGCAGGGGATGCAGGAGGTCACAATGATCACAAACCAAAAGGGGTTTAGCCCAAAATCTGCTGGGTATTGAGGTGTAACACAAATCTGGAAAGTTGCCTGCAAGGTGTTCGGAGAAATGGCCGCATGAAATTTTAGTTTGAATTTCGAAATTCTTTTTGGTGCACTTCATTCTTATATTCAAAGTGATGGAATGGTGGTGGTGGTGTCCATTTTGATGAAGGTTTGCATCATTTCAAAAAGTGGATCATCTTCTCTTTGTTTCAAAGTCTTCTCTTGTCCATCCTATTCTGGTCAACCTGGTCAACTTCAGCAGAGATGGTCAACATGAAAGTTGTTGACCTTGACATGGTCTTGGATGACATGGTCATAGTTGACCAAGTTTAGTTGAAGAAAAGTCAAAGCCAGAGGGGTAAAGAGGGGATCATGTTAAAAATCACACAAATGACCATCATCACATGTGAGATGGTTTTGTGTTAAATTTTGAATTGATTCTGGTTTGTTTGATGCATTTGGGTTTGTTTGAGTTATATAAGTATTTTAGAAACCATAGATGGAGCTATGGTGGCCTTTGGTGAAGATTTGCAGATTTGGCTAAGTGTATGTGAGTGAATTTTGGGGATTTTCTCCCTATTTGATTTCTCCCCATTTGAGTTGACTTTTGTTGACTCTAATGTGGGTCTTATTAGTTTAGAAACATTTTCCAACCATTGAAACCATTTCAAAAGGTCTTGGTCAAAGATTTGCAAAAATGGCCATAACACATAAGAGGTGAGGTGTCAAATTTCATTAAACTTGTAAATGGTTCATCTTGATTTCCTTGGGCATGGGTTGGGGTCAATTTAGCATTGGATTAGGTTTAGAGAAGGTTTCCCAACATTTGGTCAAGGTTTAAAGTCATAGGGCAAAATTTGGTGAAATGGCTATGTGTCACATATGCCTCTATGCATATGTTGCATTTGGGTTTGAAATTGACTTGGCTTGACCCAAATGGTGTTGTTGAATGTTGAAATGGTATATAGGAGTGATCCAACCATTCACAACATGTATTAGGGTCAATATTCTTAGATTCACAAATTTGCTATTTTACTCTCATATGCCTCTATGGCATTTTTAGTTTCTTTTTAATTTCTTTGGAAACCACTTGGAATTGGTTTGATAGGTACTAGGTAAGGTGTATGAAGGTTTTCCAAACCTCTAAGCAAAGTGGAAAAGCTTAGGGTAAAGATTTATACATATAGCCATAGGCACATATACCTTTTTCTTATTTAATTTCCTTTTATTTTATTTTAACTAGGATGGTGAAAAGAGGGGTGAGGTTTAGGGTTTAAGATCACTTCAAATACTAATAACAAGCAATCATGGCAATAGCACAAGAATTAAGCAAGATCACTAAGCATCAAACTTAATTTGATAAAAGTTTTTGTTGGTTCCAAAATTTGGAACTAGGGAAATTCATTTGTTTTATTTTGAATTTTTTGGATGTTACAATGTCCAGCTCGATGACGGTGACGATGGCGTCGATTTCCCCCTCCGGGAGGGAATTTCCCCGGCGGATTCCTGCCCGCCGAAGAGCTCTTTTCTCTCTGGTGTTCTCCGCCCCGCAGAGGCGGCTGTAACTCTTCGTGAGGTACCCTCTGTGGCTTAGGTCTTCGGGACGAAGGGTTTCGCGAAGAAAAGGAGGCGAAAGGGGCTGTGGGGCCCCCACACCACAAGGTGGCGCGGCCGAGCCATGGGCCGCGCCGGCTCGTGGTCCGGCCCCACCTTGGGCCTTCTCGGCTCCCCTTCCGGCTTCCTTCGTCATCTTGAAAAGTAGGATTTTTGGTATAATTTCCTTCCACAGCTTGATCTTCCGAAATATTGCGTTCGACGGTGCTTTTTCCAGCAGAATCTCGGCTCCGGTGCTTGATCCTCAAATAATGATGAAACATGCAAAATAGATGAAATAACATAAGTATTGTATCCAAATATGAAATATATCAATGAATAACAGCAAATTATGATATAAAATAGTGATGCAAATTGGACGTATCAACTCCCCCGAGCTTAGACTTCGCTTGTCCCCAAGCGAAACCGAACTCGGTAAACGAGACCACATGTTTATGGAGTGAAGAGTCGATAAATAAAATACGGACAAGAAGCATCATATTCATTCACACAAGACATTATAGTAAACAACTTCCTCATATAACTCAACTTGAAACAAGTATAAGGTAATCACAAATAAAGGTGCATAAGAAATCATAGTTGGTGATGGCAAACTTCGTTCTTGGTCAAAGAACAATTAACAGGTTATATTTATCTATCGAGCAATGCTCTCATGTTAAAGTTTATATTGCACAACTTGCATACTCAATCATAATAGTCTCCTCATAATCATTGATAACTTGCAAAGTTATATTCATTCAGATAAAACTTGTACTAAACAAAGAAGAATAAAAGACATGATGAAGCAAATCACAATATAATGGTTTGATCACAACTACTCAAATGCTTGCTTAAGATGGAGGGAAATAGGTTTACTGACTCAACATAAAGTAAAAGACAGGCCCTTCGCAGAGGGAAGCAGGGATTAAATCATGTGCTAGAGCTTTTTCAGTTTTGAAATCATATAAAGAGAATAAAAGTAACATTTTGAGAGGTGTTTGTTGTTGTCAACGACTGGTAGTGGGTACTCTAACCCCCTTGTCAGACAACCTTCAAAGAGCGGCTCCCATATTATTTTCATTTTATGTGGCACTCCTTCCAACCTTTCTTTCACAAACCATGGCTAACCGAATCCTCGGGTGCCTGCCAACAATCTCATACCATGAAGGAGTGCCTTTTTATTTTAATTTTATTATGATGATGACACCCCCCCCAACCTTTGCTTACACAAGCCATGGCTAACCGAATCCTTCGGGTGCCGTCCATCAATCACATACCATGGAGGAGTGTCTATTTAGTTTAATTAGTTTGGGACTGGGAATCCCATTGCCAGCTCTTTTTGCAAATTTATTGGATAAGCGGATGAAGCCACTAGTCCATTGGTGAAAGTTGCCCAACAAGATTGAAAGATAAAACACCACATACTTCCTCATGAGCTATAAAACATTGACACAAATAAGAGATAATAAGTTTTGAATTGTTTAAAGGTAGCACACGAAGTATTTACTTGGAATGGCAGAAAATACCATGTAGTAGGTAGGTATGGTGGACACAAATGACATAGGTTTGGGCTAAGGTTTGGATGCACGAGAAGTATTCCCTCTCAGTACAGGTTTTTGGCTAGCAAGGTTAATTAGCAAGCATAAGAGTTGAAGGAAACAAACAAATATACATGTGATAGAAACAATCATGCATCTTCCTTGTAAGCACAAACAATTTTAACTTCAGAATAATAAGCTATGAGCTAACAAGAAAGAAAGACAATGAAATAACTACATGTATTTCTCTTTTCTACTTAAACCTCAAAGTGTTGTTGCTATTGACCAATGCTAAGTTTGCCAAAACCAAATAGATTTATTCAATGCTCCCAAAGTGATACCAATACTAATGACAAGATAAATCATATAATAGAGATTGCAAACTAAAATAAGATGTGCAATATGTAAATGATAAGACTTCTCATTAATATTCCATAACGATAACTCACACCAAGGGATACATAGATAACCAACTAAAGGAGAGATATTTCCAAACTGCAACCCATCTTATATGATAACTTCCCTACTCATGATATGACACTACTTGACAGTAAAAAGTAAAAGGTAGTGATGATGTGATACCGCGGCACTCCCCCAAGCTTGGAACAAACCAAGGGGATGCCAATACCGATGATGAGTTACTCCTGCGGAGATGGTGGTGATGAATTCCTGACAAGCTTCTCAATAAGCTCCTGAAGCTCATCAATCTTGTATGTGAGATTGCGAATCATCTCCGAATTGTGCTCGACGCGGTTAAGAAGTCTGTCCGACGGCGAGTCCCAACTCTTGGAGTTATTTCCCCACTCTTCACCCTCAGGCTTCCTCCCTCCTGATAAAGATGTTTTCGGAGCTAGGTGATGACGTGGAACCGCTCCTCCAGTGCGAATTCTTGCGCTCTTGTTTGCACTAAAAGGGTTGTCCACCACCTTGATGCTTGCGATGGTAGCACGCGGGTGTGCGCGCGAATCTTCCTCCACCTCTTCTTCATCCTCTTCCTTGACGTCCTTGTCCTCCTCTTTCCACCCAAGATCTCGATTATCTTCATCCGGAAACTCCTTGCCCTTGTTCTTGGAGACCATGGTGCTTCTAAACTGAAAACAGATCCTGGCAGAAACAGCTCGAAACAAAACACGTCGAGAAAACGATATACGGACCTCCAGGGGTCCGGGGGATTATATAGCAAAAAATTTCACGACAAAAGGAAAGTACCAGATCGAACCAGAGTCGGAAAGGGGCGACGAGGCGGCCAGACCATAGGGCGGCGCGGGCCCAGGTCAGGCCGCGCCGGCCTATGGTGGCACGCCCTCGTGCGTCTTTTCCACTCCGTTTCGATCTCGTAATTTTTCATATTTTCCAAAAACAGCAAAAATATTGTTCGGAAAGTAAATTGCGTACTTTTCATTACCAGATCTCGTTACCTATTCAAAGTCGAGTTACGGCGGATCGTCAATTTGCCCTTTGATGAAAGCCTCCGGTGTTTCCACTCGAATAATATCAACATCAACATTATAGGAATCACCTGAGATATAATGCTTGAGTCTTTGTCCATTCACCACTTGCGTGGCATTGCCTTGGAGAGAGCTAATTTTGATTGCTCCTGAACGATACACCTCCTCGACAACATATGGTCCTTCCCATTTCGAGAGTAATTTCCCGCAAAGAATCCGAGACGAGACCGATACAATAGGACTTTATCCCCAATATTAAATTCTCTTTTGATAATCCTTCTATCATGCCATTTTTTAACTTTCTCTTTAAAGAGTTTAGCATTTTCATAAGCTTCACTTCTCCATTCATCTAGAGACTCAATTGCAACAACCTCTTATTACCGGCAAGTTTAGGATCTTTATTTAATTCTCTAACAGCCCAATAAGCTTTGTGCTCTAGTTCTAAAGGTAAATGACAAGCTTTTCCGTAAACCATTTTATAAGGTGACATTCCCATGGGATTTTTATAAGCAGTTCTATAAGCCCATAGTGCATCCTTCAATTTACTAGCCCAATTCTTTCTAGTTTTATTAACAGTCTTTTGCAAGATAGACTTAATCTCTCTATTTGATAATTCTACTTGCCCACTAGTTTGAGGATGATAAGCGGAAGCAATTCTATGATTAATACCATACCTAGCAAGAGTTTTTCTAAAACCTCCATGAATAAAATGAGAACCTCCATCAGTCATAATATATCTAGGCACTCCAAATCTAGGAAAAATAATGTCTAAAAGCATTCTTAAAGAGGTCTCACCATCAGCACTTTTTGTAGGTATGGCTTCCACCCATTTAGTAACATAATCAACAGCAACAAGTATATGAGTGTTACCTTCGAAGACGGAAAAGGTCCCATGAAGTCAAATCCCCAACAATCAAACGGTTCAATAACAAGAGTATAATTCATAGGCATTTCATTACGTCCGGAGATATTACCAACCCTTTGGCATTCATCACAAGATAAAATAAACTTTCTCGCATCCTTGAAGAGAGTTGGCCAATAAAAACCTGATTGTAGAACCTTTTGCGCGGTTCTTTCTCCGGCGTGATGTCCTCCATAAGCACTACCATGACATTTACTCAATATCTCTTGTTGTTCATATTCGGGAACACATCTTCGCATAATACCATCCACTCCTTCTTTATATAAGTGTGGGTCATCCCGGAAATAGTGCCTCAAGTCATAAAAGAATTTCCTCCTTTCTTTGAGCTGAAAAGGTTGGAGGCAAGTACTTGGAAACAATAAAGTTAGCATAATCAGCATACCAAGGACTCGTCTCGCGAGCTCACCTTTATTACGATCAATTGTTCATTTGGAAAACTATCATTAACGGGAACAGGATCATAAGCAATATTTTCCAATCTAGACAAATTATCAGCAACAGGATTATCAGCACCTTTCCTATCTACAATATGTAAATCAAATTCTTTCAAAAGAAGTACCCATCTAATAAGCCTCGGCTTAGCATCTTTCTTTGTCATAAGGTATCTAATTGCAGCATGATCAGTATGAATCGTAACTTTTGAATCAACAATATAAGATCTAAATTTATCACAAGCAAAGACTACAGACTAATAATTCTTTTTCAGTTGTAGCATAATTTCTTTGAGCGAGCATCAAGAGTTTTACTAGCATAATGAATAACATTCAGTTTTTTATCTACTCGCTGTCCAAGAACAGCGCCTACGAGCAAAATCACTAGCATCACACATAATTTCAAAAGGCAAATTCCAATCAGGAGGTTCAACTACAGGAGCAGTTGTTAAGGCTTTCTTTAGAGTTTCAAAAGCTTCCTTACAATCATCATCAAAAAAAAAGGTACATCTTTTTGAAGAAGATTAGTAAGAGGCTTTGAAATCTTGGAGAAATCTTTAATAAATCTCCTATAAAACCCAGCATGACCAAGAACACTACGAATACCTTTAACATCCCTCGGATAGGGCATCTTCTCAATTGCTTCAACTTTAGCTCTATCAACTTCAATACCTCTCTCAGAAATTTTATGTCCCAATACAATTCCTTCATTAACCATAAAGTGGCATTTCTCCCAATTAAGAACAAGGTTAGTTTCTTCACATCTCTGCAAAAATTTATCAAGGTTTCGCAAGCAACTATCAAAAGAATTCCCATAGACGGAAAAATCATCCATGAATACCTCTACAATACTCTCGCAAAAACCATGAAAAATAGCAGATATGCATCTTTGAAAAGTAGCAGGAGCATTACATAAACCAAAAGGCATACGTCTATAAGCATAAGTTCCATAGGGACAAGTAAAAGTGGTTTTCTCTTGATCTTTAGTTTTAACAGCAATTTGTGAAAATCCAGAATAACCATCAAGAAAGCAAAAATGAGTATTTTTAGACAATCTTTCTAGCATTTGATCAATAAATGGTAAAGGGTAATGATCTTTCTTAGTAACTTTATTAACTTTTTGAAAATCAATGCACATTCTATACCCTACGACTACTCTTTGAGGGATAAGCTCATCATTATCATTAGGCACAAAAGTCATTCCTCCTTTCTTGGGAACGCAATGCACAGGACTAACCCATCTACTATCAGCAATAGGATATATAATACCAGCTTCAAGAAGTCTTAATACCTCATTCCTTACCACTTCCTTCATCTTCGGAATTAGACGACACTGAGGTTCAACAACAGGCTTCGCATCATCTTCCATATTAATGGCGTGTTGACAAATAGAGGGAGAAATCCCCTTCAAATCATCAAGAGTGTAGCCAATAGCTCCTCGGTGTTTCTTCAATATTTCCAATAACCTTTCTTCTTCAAACTCGTAAGCTTAGAACTAATAATAACAGGATATATTTTCTTATCATCAATATGAGCATATTTAAGATTATCGAGCAAAGGCTTTAAATCAAAGACAGGATCTTCCTTTGGTGGCGGTGTTGTACCCAGATCTTCCACCGGTAAATCATGCTTAAGAATAGGTTGGCAAAGAAAAATTTCCTCAAGCTCATCTCTTTCTTTCCTAAAAACTTCACTCTCGCTATCCTCCAAATGTTGCTGCAAAGGATTATTAGGAACAAGAATAATAGATGCACACTGTTCCATTTTAAAATCATCACTAGGCAAATCAACTTTATAAGGAGTTTTGGTAAATTTAGAGAAGTTAAACTCATAAGATTCACCAGCAAATTTAGTCAAAATTTTCTCTTTCTTGCAATCTATAATAGCTCCACAAGTATTTAGAAAAGGTCTACCAAAAATAATAGGACAATAATCACTAGCAGCAGAACCAAGTACCAAAAAGTCAGCAGGATATTTAATCTTTCCACATAGAACTTCCACATCTCGAACAATACCAATTGGAGAAATAGTTTCTCTATTAGCCAGCTGAATAACCACATCAATATCTTCAAGTTCACAAGAATCAATTTCGTGCATAATCTCCGTGTAAAGCTCATAAGGAATAGCACTAACACTTGCACCAATATCACATAATCCATAATAGCAATGATCACCAATTCTAACGAGATAGCATAGGAACACTAACTTGTTTGGGTTTATTAGGATGTGAAACAATATTAGAAGCATCTTCACAAAAAAATAATATGACCATCCTCCACATTTTCAGTCACAAGATCTTTAACTATTGCAACAGCAGGTTCAACTTTTATTTGTTCTTCAGGTTCTACAGGTTTCTTTTCACTTTTATTAACCGCACTATTTATAACAGAGTACTCCTTCATTTTAGCAGGGAAAGGAGTTTTTTCAATATAAGCTTCGGGAATAACATGATCGGCAGTTTCAACTACAACGCATTTATTAATAGATGAATCAATTTTATCTTTATACGGTTCATGATACTTATCAAAATTCTTCTTAGGCAATTCATAATGAGAGGCAAAAGCTTTATAAAGATTTGCAGCAACTTGAGAATCAAGACCATATGTAGCACTCATATTACGAAATTTATCGAGTATCCATAAAAGCTTCAATGCATTTATAATCATAAATTATACCCGATTCTCTATCCTTGTCGTTCTCCCAACCTTCGGTATTTTCTTGGATCCAATCAAGAAGGTCCCTTTTAAACTCTTCTTTGTTGCGTGTAAATGATCCGGAACAAGAAGTATCCGACAAGGTCTTGTCTTGAAAAGAAAGTCTTGCATAGAAATTATCAATAATAACATTACCAGGAAGCTCATGAATGGGGCATTTGAGCATTAAAGACTTCAATCTCCCCCAAGCTTGGGCAATACTCTCTCCATCATGAGGCCAAAAATTATATATGCGATTCCGATCCTTGTGAATTTCACTTGGAGGATAGAACTTAGAATAAAACCGGGGCACAATATCATTCCATTCAAGAGAATCCCCATTATCCAGTAATTTATACCAATGCGCCGCCTTACCAGACAGCGATATAGAGAATAGTTTCTTCCTCACTTCATACATAGCAATACCTGCACACTTGAATAAACCGCATAATTCATGTAAGAACAATAAATGATCTCCAGGGTGGACAGTTCCATCCCCTTCATAGCGGTTATCCATAACACGTTCAATAATTTTCATAGGTATTTTATATGGTATCACTTCCTCACCTGGCGCCTCATCCACTACCGTTGGAGTAGTAGTAGATTTCCCAAATAGAAATTGAAGAGAAGATCTCTCCATAATGACTTATAGCAGCAGGCAGAAATAAAATCAGCACAAACGAGTAAAGGTTTTCCTTACCAATTCCACTTACCAATAGCGCTTCACTCCCCGGCAACGGCGCCAGAAAATAGTCTTGATGACCCACAAGTATAGGGGGTGTATCGTAGTATTTTCGATAAGTAAGAATGTCGATCCCAACGAGGAGCAGAAGGTGTTGACAAGCGGTTTCGATGAAGGATTCCTCGTAAATGCTCACAGACAAGTATTCAGGGGGTTTTGATGTAACAGATGAATAAAGTACGAGAGTAACAATTGCAGCGAGTGGCCCAATCCTTTTTAGCACAAAGGACAAGCCGGTTTGTTTACTTATAATGACCAAACGTTCTCGAGGACACACGGGATTTTAGTCTAGTGCTTTCGCTATATATGGCTAAATAATCTTCATTGTTATGATAAGTGTTGTGTGGGTGAACCTATGCTAATGTACCGCCCTTCCTAGGACTAATACATACTTGTGATTATACCCCTTGCAAGCATCCGCAACTACAAGAAAGTAATTAAGAATAAATCTAACCACAGCCTTAAACTCTGAGATCCTGCTATCCCTCCTGCATCGATATACCAACGGGGGTTTAGGTTTCTGTCACTCCGGCAACCCCGCAATCGGCAAATGAGTACAAGATGCATTCCCCTAGGCCCATAAAGGTGAAGTGTCATATAGTCGACGTTCACATGACACCACTAGAAGAATAACACCACAACTTAAATATCATACCATTGAATATTACTCACCCATAGTTCACTACTAACAGTTAGACTTCACCCATGTCCTCAAGAACTAAACGAACTACTCACAAGACATCATATGGAACATGATCGGAGGTGATATGATGATGAATAACAATCTGAACATAAACTTGGTTCAATGGTTTCACTCAATAGCATCAACAACAAGTAGAAATCGATACCGGGAGAGTTTCCCCTATCAAACAATCAAGATCAAACCCAAATTGCTACAGTGGTGGCGGTGTCCAGCGGTGGAGACGGCGGTGATGATGGTGGAGATGATGATGATGGTGATGGAGATGATGTCCAGCTCGATGACGGTGACGATGGCGTCGATTTCCCCCTCCGGGAGGGAATTTCCCCGGCGGATTCCTGCCCGCCGGAGAGCTCTTTTCTCTCTGGTGTTCTCCACCCCGCAGAGGCGGCTGTAACTCTTCGTGAGGTACCCTCTGTGGCTTAGGTCTTCGGGACGAAGGGTTTCGCGAAGAAAAGGAGGCGAAAGGGGCTGTGGGGCCCCCACACCACAAGGTGGCGCGGCCAGGCCATGGGCCGCGCCGGCCTGTGGTCTGGCCCCACCTTGGGCCTTCTCAGCTCCCCCTTCTGGCTTCCTTCGTCATCTTGAAAAGTAGGATTTTTGGTATAATTTCCTTCCACAGTTGATCTTCCGAAATATTGCGTTCTGACGGTGCTTTTTCCAGCAGAATCCTGGCTCCGGTGCTTGATCCTCCAATAATGATGAAACATGCAAAATAGATGAAATAACATAAGTATTGTATCCAAATATGAAATATATCAATGAATAACAGCAAATTATGATATAAAATAGTGATGCAAATTGGACGTATCACCCCCCGGGCCGCGCCGCCACCATGTGTGGTGGCCCTGGGCCTCTCCTCTGGCCCCTCTTCGGTGCTCTGGAAGCTTCCTTGAAATATAAGATACTGTGCGTTGATTTCGTCCAATTCCGAGAATATTTCCTTAATAGGATTTCTGAAACCAAAAACAGCAAAAAACAGGAACTGGCACTTCGGCATCTTTTCAATAGGTTAGTTCCGAAAAACGCATAATAATGACATAAAGTGTGAACAAAACATGTAGGTATTGTCATAACACGAGCACGGAACATCAGAAATTATAGATACGTTGGAGACGTATCAGCATCCCCAAGCTTAGTTCCTACTCGTCCTCGAGTAGGTAAACGATAACAAAGATAATTTCTGAAGTGACATGCTACCAACATAATCCCGATCATACTATTGTAAAGCATATGAGATGAATGAAGTGATTTGAAGCAATGGTAGAGACAATGAGTAAACAACTGAACCATATAGCAAAGACTTTTCATGAATAGTACTTTCAAGACAAGCATCAATAAGTCTTGCATAAGAGTTAACTCATAAAGCAATAAATTCAAAGTAGAGGCATTGAAACAACACAAAGGAAGATTTAAGTTTGAGCAGTTGCTTTCAACTTTCAACATACATATCTCATGGATAATTGTCAACATAAAGTAATATGATGAATGCAAATAAGCAAGTATGTAAGAATTAATGCACAGTTAACACAAGTGTTTGCTTCTAAGATGGAAAGGAAGTAGGTAAACTGACTCAACATAAAAGTAAAAGAATGGCCCTTCGCAGAGGGAAGCATGGATTACTATTTTTGTGCTAGAGCTTTTCATTTTGAAAACATAGAAACAATTTTGTCAACGGTAGTAATAAAGCATATGTGTTATGTATAAGATATCCTATAAGTTGCAAGCCTCATGCATAGATTACCAATAGTGCTCGCACCTTGTCCTAATTAGCTTGGATTTACATGGATTATCATTGCATAGCACATGTTTTAACCAAGTGTCACAAAGGGGTACCTCTATGCCGCCTGTACAAAGGTCTAAGGAGAAAGTTCGCATTGGATTTCTCGCTTTTGATTATTCTCAACTTAGACATCCATACTGGGACAACATAGACAACAGATAATGGACTCCTCTTTAATGCATAAGCATTCAACAACAGATAATATTCTCATAAGAGATTGAGGATTGTTGTCCAAACTGAAACTTCCACCATGGTGCGTGGCTTTAGTTAGCGGCCCAATGTTCTTCTCTAACAATATGCATACTCAAACCATTGATCATGATAAATCACCCTTACTTCAGACAAGACGAACATGCATAGCAACTCACATGATATTCAACAAAGGTGTAATAGTTGATGGCGTCCCCAGAAACATGGTTACCGCTCAACAAGCAACTTATAAGAAATAAGATACATAAGCACATATTCAATACCACAATAGTTTTTAAGCTACTTTCATGAGCTATATATTGCAAAGACAAAGAATAGAATTTTAAAGGTAGCACTCAAGTAATTTACTTTGGAATGACGGAGAAATACCATGTAGTAGGTAGGTATGGTGGACACAAATGGCATAGTTTTTGGCTCAAGAATTTTGGATGCACGAGAAGTATTCCCTCTCAATACAAGGCTTAGGCTAGAAAGGTTGTTTGAAGCAAACACAAGTATGAACCGGTACAGCAAAACTCACATAAGAACATATTGCAAGCATTATAAGACTCTACACTGTCTTCCTTGTTGTTCAAACCCTTACTAGAAAATATCAAGACCTTAGATAGACCAATCATGCAAACCAAATTTTAGCAAACTCTATGTATTTCTTCATGATGTCTACTTCCCCCTCCTTTTCCTGTAGACAGTGTTGGGCCTCCAAGAGCAGAGGTTTGTAGAACAGCAGCAAGTTTTCCCTTAAGTGGATCACCCAAGGTTTATCGAACTCAGGGAGGAAGAGGTCAAAGATATCCCTCTCATGCAACCCCGCAACCACAAAGCAAGAAGTCTCTTGTGTCCCCAACACACCTAATAGGTGCACTAGTTCGGCGAAGAGATAGTGAAATACGGGTGGTATAAATATATAGTAGCAGTAGCAACGGTGCCGGAAAATAGCTTGTCGGCGTGTAGTTGGTGGTGGTAGTATTGCGAGCAGTAGTAACACGGTGAAACGAGTAAACAAGCAGCGATAGCGATATTTAGGAACAAGGCCTAGGGATTAGACTTTCACTAGTGGACACTCTCAACATTGATCACATAACAGAATAGATAAATGCATACTCTACACTCTTGTTGGATGATGAACACATTGCGTAGGATTACACGAACCCTCAATGCCGGAGTTAACAAGCTCCACAATTATGTTCATGTTTTAGTAACCTTATAGTGTAAGATAGATCAACATAACCAAATAGATCACATCAATACCATCATAGTAATAGTTAACTTCACAATCCACAAGAGATCATGATCATAGCCTACGACAAGAACCACATGGTGCACACACTAGTCACCTTTACACCAATGCAGGAGGAATAGAATACTTTAATAACATCACTAGAGTAGCACATAGATGAATTGTGATACAAAACTCATATGAATCTCAATCATGTAAAGCAGCTCATGAGATTATTGTATTGAGGTACATGGGAGAGAGATTAACCACATAGCTACCGGTACAGCCCCGAGCCTCGATGGAGAACTACTCCCTCCTCATGGGAGCAGACAGCGGTGATGAAGATGGCGGTGGAGATGGCAGCGGTGTCGATGGAGAAGCCTCCGGGGGCACTTCCCCGCTCCGGCAGCGTGCCGGAACAGAGACTCCTGTCCCCCAGATCTTGGCCTCGCGATGGCGGCGGCTCTGGATGGTTTCTGTGGTTTTCGTCGAACGTATCAGGGTTTTCGATCCAGGGGCTTTAAATAGGCGAAGAGGCGGCGCAGGAGGGTCGAAGGGGCGACGACACCATAGGGCGGCGCGGCCAGGGCCTGGGCCGCGCCGGCCTATGGTCTGGGGGCCCGGTGCCCCCCTCCGGTCCTTCCCGGGTGTTCTGGATGCTTCCGGTGAAAATAGGAACTTGGGCGTTGATTTCGTCCGATTCCGAGAATATTTCGTTACTAGGATTTCTGAAACCAAAAACAGCGAGAAAACGAGAACCGGCACTTCGGCATCTTGTTAATAGGTTAGTTCCGGAAAATGCACGAATATGACATAAAGTGTGCATAAAACATGTAGATAACATCAATAATGTGGCATGGAACATAAGAAATTATCGATACGTCGGAGACGTATCAGCATCCCCAAGCTTAGTTCTGCTCGTCCCGAGCAGGTAAAACGATAACACGGATAATTTCGGAGTGACATGCCATCATAACCTTGATCATACTATTTGTAAAGCATATGTAGTGAATGCAGCGATCAAAACAATGTATATGACATGAGTAAACAAGTGAATCATATAGCAAAGACTTTTCATGAATAGCACTTCAAGACAAGCATCAATAAGTCTTGCATAAGAGTTAACTCATAAAGCAATAAATGAAAGTAAAGGTATTGAAGCAACATAAAGGAAGATGAAGTTTCAGCGGTTGCTTTCAACTTATAACATGTATATCTCATGGATATTGTCAATGCAAAGCAATATAACAAATGCAATATGCAAATATGTAGGAATCAATGCACAGTTCACACAAGTGTTTGCTTCTTGAGGTGGAGAGAAATAGGTGAACTGACTCAACAATAAAAGTAAAAGAATGGTCCTTCAAAGAGGAAAGCATCGATTGCTATATTTGTGCTAGAGCTTTGATTTTGAAAACATGAAACAATTTTGTCAACGGTAGTAATAAAGCATATGTATCATGTAAATTATATCTTACAAGTTGCAAGCCTCATGCATAGTATACTAATAGTGCCCGCACCTTGTCCTAATTAGCTTGGACTACCGGATCATCACAATGCACATGTTTTTACCAAGTGTCACAAAGGGGTACCTCTATGCCGCCTGTACAAAGGTCTAAGGAGAAAGCTCGCATTTGATTTCTCGCTATTGATTATTCTTCAACTTAGACATCCATACCGGGACAACATAGACAACATATAATGGACTCCTCTTTTATGCATAAGCATGTAACAACAATTAATAATTTTCTCATTTGAGATTGAGGATATATGTCCAAAACTGAAACTTCCACCATGGATCATGGCTTTAGTTAGCGGCCCAATGTTCTTCTCTAACAATATGCATGCTTAACCATAAGGTGGTAGATCTCTCTTACTTCGGACAAGACGAACATGCATAGCAACTCACATGAAATTCAACAAAGAGTAGTTGATGGCGTCCCCGAGTGAACATGGTTATCGCACAACAAGCAACTTAATAAGAGATAAAGTGCATAAGTACATATTCAATACCACAATAGTTTTTAAGCTATTTGTCCCATGAGCTATATATTGCAAAGGTGAATGATGGAATTTCAAAGGTAGCACTCAAGCAATTTACTTTGGAATGGCAGAAAATACCATGTAGTAGGTAGGTATGGTGGACACAAATGGCATAGTGGTTGGCTCAAGTATTTTGGATGCATGAGAAGTATTCCCTCTCGATACAAGGTTTAGGCTAGCAAGGCTATTTGAAACAAACACAAGGATGAACCGGTGCAGCAAAACTCACATAAAAGACATATTGAAAACATTATAAGACTCTATACCTTCTTCCTTGTTGTTCAAACTCAATACTAGAAATTATCTAGACCTTAGAGAAACCAAATATGCAAACCAAATTTTAGCATGCTCTATGTATTTCTTCATTAATGGGTGCAAAGCATATGATGCAAGAGCTTAATCATGAGCACAACAATTGCCAAGTATCACATTACCCAAGACATTAATAGCAATTACTACATGTATCATTTTCCAATTCCAACCATATAACAATTTAACGAAGGAGAAACTTCGCCATGAATACTATGAGCTAAGAACACATGTGTTCATATGAACCAGCGGAGCGTGTCTCTCTCCCACACAAGCATTTATTCAAACAAAAACAAAAAACAAAAACAAACCGACGCTCCAAGACAAGCACATAAGATGTGATGGAATAAAAATATAGTTTCAGGGGAGGAACCTGATAATGTTGTCGATGAAGAAGGGGATGCCTTGGGCATCCCCAAGCTTAGACGCTTGAGTCTTCTTAATATATGCAGGGGTGAACCACCGGGGCATCCCCAAGCTTAGAGCTTTCACTCTCCTTGATCATGTTGCATCATACTCCTCTCTTGATCCTTGAAAACTTCCTCCACACCAAACTCGAAACAACTCATTAGAGGGTTAGTGCACAATAAAAATTAACATATTCAGAGGTGACACAATCATTCTTAACACTTCTGGACATTGCATAATGCTACTGGACATTAGTGGATCAAAGAAATTCATCCAACATAGCGAAAGAGGCAATGCGAAATAAAAGGCAGAATCTGTCAAAACAGAACAGTTCGTATTGACGAATTTTAAAATGGCACCAGACTTGCTCAAATGAAAATGCTCAAATTTAATGAAAGTTGCGTACATATCTGAGGATCATGCACGTAAATTGGCTTAATTTTCTGAGCTACCTACAGGGAGGTGGACCCAGATTCGTGACAGCAAAGAAATCTGGAACTGCGCAGTAATCCAAATCTAGTACTTACTTTTCTATCAACGGCTTAACTTGGCACAACAAAACACAAAACTAAGATAAGGAGAGGTTGCTACAGTAGTAAACAACTTCCAAGACACAAATATAAAACAAAGTACTGTAGCAAAATAACACATGGGTTATCTCCCAAGAAGTTCTTTCTTTATAGCCATTAAGATGGGCTCAGCAGTTTTAATGATGCACTCGCAAGAAATAGTATTTGAAGCAAAAAGAGAGCATCCAGAGGCAAATTCAAAACACATTTAAGTCTAACATGCTTCCTATGCATAGGAATCTTGTAAATAAACAAGTTCATGAAGAGCAAAGTAACAAGCATAGGAAGATAAAACAAGCATAGCTTCAAAAATTTCAGCACATAGAGAGGTATTTTAGTAACATGAAAATTTCTACAACCATATTTTCCTCTCTCATAATAACTTTCAGTAGCATCATGAGCAAACTCAACAATATAACTATCACATAAAGCATTCTTATCATGAGTCTCATGCATAAAATTATTACTCTCCACATAAGCATAATCAATTTTATTAGTAACAATGGGAGCAAATTCAACAAAGTAGCTATCATCAAATATAGGAGGCATATTGTAATCATAATCAAATTTACTCTCCATAGTAGGCGGAACCAAAAGACCACTATCATTATAATCATCATAAATAGGAGGTAAAGTATCATCAAAGAAAATTTTCTCCTCAATGCTTGGGGGACTAAAAAGATCATGAAAACCAGCTTCCCCAAGCTTAGAACTTTCTATATCATTATCAACAATGGTGTTCAAAGCGTTCATACTAATATTACTACCAGCATGCAAATAAGATTCCATAGGTTTTTTAATTTTCGCATCAAACAATCCATGTTTTAAATCAGGAAATAGCATAAGAAGCTCATTCTTGTCCATTATGCCAAACTAGTGTAAACAAGAAACAAAAAGTTGCAATTGCAGGATCTAAAGGAAATAGCTTTGAGTACTTACGATGCGCCGGAAAATAGCTTGGTAGCCGAGGTCCGGAGTGTGAGTACCTTTTACCTTTCCTCCCCGGCAACGGCGCCAGAAAATAGCTTGATGTCTACTTCCCCCTCCTTTTCCTGTAGACGGTGTTGGGCCTCCAAGAGCAGAGGTTTGTAGAACAGCAGCAAGTTTTCCCTTAAGTGGATCACCCAAGGTTTATCGAACTCGGGGAGGAAGAGGTCAAAGATATCCCTCTCATGCAACCCTGCAACCACAAAGCAAGAAGTCTCTTGTGTCCCCAACACACCTAATAGGTGCACTAGTTCGGCGAAGAGACAGTGAAATACAGGTGGTATAAATATATAGTAGCAGTAGCAACGGTGCCAGAAAATAGCTTGCTGGCGTGTAGTTGGTGGTGGTAGTATTGCAGCAGTAGTAACACAGTGAAATAGTAAACAAGCAGCGATAGCAGTATTTAGGAACAAGGCCTAGGGATTAGACTTTCACTAGTGGACACTCTCAAATTGATCACATAACAGAATAGATAAATGCATACTCTACACTCTTGTTGGATGATGAACACATTGCGTAGGATTACACGAACCCTCAATGCCGGAGTTAACAAGCTCCACAATTATGTTCATGTTTTAGTAACCTTATAGTGTAAGATAGATCAACATAACCAAATAGATCACATCAATACCATCATAGTAATAGTTAACTTCACAATCCACAAGAGATCATGATCATAGCCTACGACAAGAACCACATGGTGCACACACTAGTCACCTTTACACCAATGCAGGAGGAATAGAATACTTTAATAACATCACTAGAGTAGCACATAGATGAATTGTGATACAAAACTCATATGAATCTCAATCATGTAAAGCAGCTCATGAGATTATTGTATTGAGGTACATGGGAGAGAGATTAACCACATAGCTACCGGTACAGCCCCGAGCCTCGATGGAGAACTACTCCCTCCTCATGGGAGCAGCAGCGGTGATGAAGATGGCGGTGGAGATGGCAGCGGTGTCGATGGAGAAGCCTTCCGGGGGCACTTCCCCGCTCCGGCAGCGTGCCGAAACAGAGACTCCTATCCCCCAGATCTTGGCCTCGCGATGGCGGCGGCTCTGGATGGTTTCTGTGGTTTTCGTCGAACGTATCAGGGTTTTCGATCCAGGGGCTTTAAATAGGCGAAGAGGCGGCGCAGGAGGGTCGAAGGGGCGACGACACCATAGGGCAGCGCGGCCAGGGCCTGGGCCGCGCCGGCCTATGGTATGGGGGCCCAGTGCCCCCCCTCTGGTCCTTCCCGGGTGTTCTGGATGCTTCCGGTGAAAATAGGAACTTGGGCGTTGATTTCGTCCGATTTCGAGAATATTTCGTTACTAGGATTTCTGAAACCAAAAACAGCAGAAAACAGAACCGGCACTTCGGCATCTTGTTAATAGGTTAGTTCCAGAAAATGCACGAATATGACATAAAGTGTGCATAAAACATGTAGATAACATCAATAATGTGGCATGGAACATAAGAAATTATCGATACGTCGGAGACGTATCACTTCACTAATAGGTGCAAAGTATATGATGCAAGAGCTTAAACATGAGCACAACAATTGCCATGTATCAAATTATTCAAGACATTATACCAATTACCACATGTAGCATTTCCCGTTTCCAACCATATAACAATTAACGAAGCAATTTCAACCTTCGCCATGAACATTATGAGTAAAGCTAAGAACATATGTGTTCATATGCAACAACGGAGCGTGTCTCTCTCCCACACAATGAATGCTAGGATCCAATTTTATTCAAACAAAAACAAAAACAAAAGCAAAGAGACGCTCCAAGTAAAGCACATAAGATGTGACGGAATAAAAATATAGTTTCACTAGAGGAACCTGATAATGTTGTCGATGAAGAAGGGGATGCCTTGGGCATCCCCAAGCTTAGATGCTTGAGTCTTCTTTAAATATGCAGGGATGAACCACCGGGGCATCCCCAAGCTTAGAGCTTTCACTCTCCTTGATCATATTGTATCATCCTCCTCTCTTGATCCTTGAAAACTTCCTCCACACCAAACTCGAAACAAACTCATTAGAGGGTTAGTGCATAATCAAAAATTCACACGTTCAGAGGTGACATAATCATTCTTAACACTTATGGACATTGCACAAAGCTACTGAAAGTTAATGGAATAAAGAAATCCATCAAACATAGCAAAACAGGCAATGCGAAATAAAAGGCAGAATCTGTCAAAAACAGAACAGTCCGTAAGACGAATTTTTTAGAGGCACCATACTTGCTCAAATGAAAATGCTCAAATTGAATGAAAGTTGCGTACATATCTGAGGATTACTCACGTAAATTGGCAGATTTTTCTGAGTTACCTACAGAGAATACTACTCAAATTCGTGACAGCAAGAAATCTGTTTCTGCGCAGTAATCCAAATCTACTATCATCTTTACTATCAAAGACTTTACTTGGCACAACAATGCAATAAAATAAAGATAAGGAGAGGTTGCTACAGTAGTAACAACTTCCAAGACTCAAATATAAAACAAAATTGCTGTAGTAAAATGAAAACATGGGTTATCTCCCAAGAAGTGCTTTCTTTATAGCCATTAAGATGGGCTCAGTAAATTTAAGGATGCACTCCCAAGAAATAGTAGTTGAAGCAAAAGAGAGCATCAAAAATCAAATTCAAAACAAATTTAAGTCTAACCCACTTCCTATGAAAAGGAATCTTGTAAATAAACAAGTCATTTAAGCATAATGCAACAAGCATAGGAAAACTAGACAAGCGCAACTTCAAGATTTTCAAGTTAAAGAGAGGTGTTTTAGTAACATGAAAATTTCTACAACCATATTTTCCTCTCTCATAAAGATTTTCAGTAGCATCATGAACAAACTCAACAATATAACTATCAAATGAAACATTCTTATCATGAGTCTCATGCATAAAATTATTGCTCTCCACATAAGCATAATCAATTTTATTAGTAATAGTGGGAGCAAATTAATCACCATAATCATCAAATATAGGAGGCATAGTGTAATCATAATAACCTTTATCCTCCATAGTAGGTGGCACCAAAAGACCACTATCATTATAATCATCATAAATAGGAGGCAAAGTATCATCAAAGAAAATTTTCTCCTCAATGCTTGGGGGACTAAAAATATCATGCTCATCAAAACCAGCTTCCCCAAGCTTAGAATTTTCCATATCACTAGCAACAATGGTGTTCAAAGCATTCATACTAACAACATTGCCATTAGCATGCAAATAAGGTTCCATAGGTTTTTCAATTTTTGCAACACATCATTTATGTCTTAACTCAGGAAATAGATTCAAAAGCTCACAGCTGTTTTCCATTATGCCTTACTAGTGTTTAACAAGAAACAAAAAGATGCAATTGCAAGATCTAAAGGAAATAGCTTCGAGCACTCACCCAGAAAATAGCTTAGTTGTCGGGATCCGGAGTGTGAGTACCTTTTACCTTTCCTCCCCAGCAACGGCGCCAGAAAATAGCTTGCTGTCCACAACTGGCGCGTGGTCGACGTGGGAGGTAGAAATCTCTGTGGTGTAGCTTTTCTTCGTTCCCCGGCAACGGCGCTAGAAAATAGCTTGATGTCTACTCACACTTCTTTTCCTGTAGATAGTCTTGGGCCTCCAAGAGCAGAGGTTTGTAGAACAGCAGCAAGTTTTTCCTTAAGTGGATCACCCAAGGTTTATCGAACTCAGGGAGGAAGAGGTCAAAGATATCCCTCTCAAGCAACCCTACAATCACGATACAAGAAGTCTCTTGTGTCCCCAACACACCTAATACACTTGTCAGATGTATAGGTGCACTAATTCGGCGAAGAGATAGTGAAATACAAGTGGTATGAATGTATATGCGTAGTAATTGCAATCTGAAATATAAATTGCAGCAAGCGAACATGTAGCAGAACTTGTTGGAAACGGTGTTTCAATGCTTAGAAACAAGGCCTAGGGATCATACTTTCACTAGTGGACACTCTCAACATTGCAATCATAAAGGAATATAAATAAGCACTTCACTATGCTATTCTGAATTACTCTCTGGCAAGATAACGAACTCTAATTCATCATGTAGGACTGCAAAGCAAACCTTAAAGATGTATTCCCAAGTACTAATAAACACCCCACGCTGTCACTGTGAGCATTTATAGGAGGTACTAACACACCACAATTTCATAGAGACATCCAACTCAAATTATAACTCAGTGAATAAGTATTCTGTGAAATATAGCCTAAGAGACCCACACGGTGCACACACTGTCACCTTTACACACGTGGGACAAGGAGTCTCCGGAGATCACATAAGTAAAATCCACTTGAATAGCATAACGACATCTAGATTACAAAGCTCATCATATGAATCTCAATCATGTAAGGCAGCTCATGAGATCATTGTATTGAAGTACATGGAGAGAGAGATTAACCACATAGCTACCGGTACAGCCCTTAGCCTCGGGAGAACTACTCCCTCCTCATGGGAGACAGCAGCGGTGATGAAGATGGCGGTGGTGTCGATGGAGATGCCTTCCGGGGGCAATTCCCCGTCCCGGCGGCGTGCCGGAACAGAGACTTCTGGCCCCCGAATCTTGGCTTCGCGATAGCGGCGGCTCTGGAAGGTTTCTCGTACCGTGGCTTATTCCCCCGAAGTTTTTAGGTCAGGAAGGCTTTTATAGGCGGAGAGTCGGAGTCGGAGGGGGTCTGGAGGCTCCACACAACAGGGGGGCGCGCCCCCCTGGGCCGCGCTGCCACCATGTGTGGTGGCCCTGGGCCTCTCCTCTGGCCCCTCTTCGGTGCTCTGGAAGCTTCCTTGAAATATAAGATACTGGGCGTTGATTTCGTCCAATTCCGAGAATATTTCCTTACTAAGATTTCTGAAACCAAAAACAGCAGAAAACAGGAACTGGCACTTCGGCATCTTGTTAATAGGTTAGTTCCGGAAAACGCATAATAATGACATAAAGTGTGAACAAAACATGTAGGTATTGTCATAAAACAAGCATGGAACATCAGAAATTATAGATATGTTGGAGACGTATCATCGTGTTTTGTTACTTGACCAATAAGTTGAAAGGTTATTTCCCCAAGTTAACAATCAATTGACAGATGTACCATTTCCACGAAGATGCCACTTGTTTGATGACATTCCCTGGAAAACGATCACTTCCATGACATTTCCGGAATACAACGTTTTAGGAATTTACTTGTTGTGGCACTGTGCAATACGATTTTTCCAAGTTAACGTTCAATTGAAAGACATGGCATTTCCAAAACAACCACACATGTTTGATATCTCGAGCAACCATATATGGAAATGTGTCTGGTACAAAAAATTATTTTTATGTTATACATATATAGCAATATATCTCAAGAAATCATATAGTATAATAATATGCACATTCATAGATAAAAGTCTGAAACAAATATAGATATGTATAAATATGTATCATTTGTAGAGTAAATTATCAGTCCTCTCTATGAGGACGGATCCTATCTATGCGTAAGGAGAGTACCTCCGGTCCGGTGGACGTCAGTGACACGAAGGAAGGCTGTACTCCTAACCGAAACATGATCATATTCAATGATTTGTCCTTGTGGGATACCACAAAAGAGGTATACATTCTCCTCTGAAGTTGCTCTCGAGGTCGTTGTTCTATTACCTGACTAATAAACTTAGCAAGGTTATTTTACCAAGTTAATGGTCAATCGAAAGATGTACAACTTCCAAAAGGATGCCACTTGTTTGATGTCATTCCCTAGAAAACGATCACTTGTATGACATTAATTCTTGGAATACCAAGTTCATTAGATAAATGTCTTGGAATACAATTTTTCCACGGTAACGGTCGATTGATAGATGTGGCATTTCCAAAACAACCACAATTCTTTGATGACACTATGAAAATGATCAATTCCATGAATTTTTTTATATTTTTCTCAAAATCCAAAATCAGTGCGGCGATTTACTTCAATGCCTAGAGCCACCATAGATAGAAATGTGTATCATACACGGAATTATGTCTATATCATACATAGATAGAAATGTATCAACAAAATATAGATAAAAATATTTGCATTCATAGATAAAGTATGAAACAAATAATAGATACAAATATGTCTAATTTATAGAGTAAAATATATGCCCTCTATGAGACGAGTCTTCCCTGTCAGCTGACGAGGTCGAGGACTAAAAGGCGAGTAAGCTTGGTTCGGTGGACGTCCCTGACACACAGATAGGTCATACTCGTAACACGAAGCTGATCCTCTCGCATGATTCGTTCTTGCGGGACACTTCAAAAGTAATTCGGTCCCCTCAAGAGTACGTTTCTCTCGGTATCGTAGTTCTGTAACTTTACTAATGAACTCACAAGGTTATTTCAAAAATTTAATGGTCAATTAAGAGATATACCATTTACCAAATGATGACACTTCCATGGCGTTCTCAAAATATGAGAGTTATTTTGAATACATTCCCTAGAAAACGGTCACTTCCATGGCATTCTCAAAATATAAGAATCAGTTTGATCACGTTTTAAGAGTTCGGCGGGTGTGGCAGTGTGCAATACGATTTTTCCGAGTTAACGGTCAACTGAAAAACAAGCATTTCTGAAATAACCACACATGTTTGATGGCAACATGAAAACAATCACTTCGTGTATTTTTTCCCAAATTCCAAAACTATTTTGGCGATTTATTCCGATGTGTCAAGCAACCATAGATAGAAATGTGTCTCGTACGCAACATTATGTTTATGTCATACATAGGTAGCAATAAGTTTTAAGCAAACCTAGATAAAAATATGCTAGTTAATAATAAAAGTCTGAAACAAATCTAGATAGATATAAATATGTCTCACTTATAGAGTAAAGTATCAGTCTTGTCTATGAAGATGGGTCCTCCCTCTCTAGAAGGAACCCCCGGTCCGATGGAAGTCGGTGACACAAAGGAAGGCAATACACCTAACGACATCGCGGCTATCTCCAAAGATTTGTTCTTGCGGGATACCACAAATGAGGCATTCACTATCCTTAGGAATTGATGTCGGGACGTAGTTTGTTGCTTGTTTAATAAACTCGCAAGGTTATTTCATTAAGTTAACGATCAATTGACACACGTACCATTTCCGAAAGGATAACACTTGTTTGATGACATTACTTGGAAAATTATCACTTCCATGACAATCTTGGAATACGAAGGTCATTTGATAATATTTTAAGAATTTAGTTGTTGTGACACTGTGCAATACGATTTTGTCCGAGTTAACGGTGAATTGACAGTTGTGCCATTTCTGAAACAACCACAATTCCCTGTAAAGCAATCACTTCCATGACATTCTTGGAATAAAAAATCATTTTGATAACATTTTAACAATTTATTTTTTGTGTCACCGTGCAATCCATTTTTCCGAGTTAACAGGCAATTGAAAGACGTGGCATTTCCGAAAGACCGCCCATTACAATTAATATCGCAGAAATACCAATTACACACAGCCTCTGTAACAACGTCATGCCCTAATGGCATAAAGGATGCACATAGCCAAACAAAGAGATAAGAATTAGAAAAAAAATAAAAGTCTCACTACAGTGATCCATTTCTTGAAACAACAACAACGACACCACCAAGACAACATCAGAAGATCAGCTTCCAAGAAAGAAATAGTGCACAAACGTTGTCATCGACCGATCATAGATCATTAGGTTTTCACCCTGAAGAAAGTCCCCACTCTCAAAACAATGTCTTCAACAAGAACATTGTCAGTCACAACCAATTAAGGCCAGATCTTGTATTTTCACCCTGAAAGATAAGACTCTGAACTTCTCCTGTGCAGTCGCCCCCACATACATGTCGCTCTTTCAAGTCACGAAGCACCAAGCCAATTCCACATCACCAGCAAAATCCGACCACCCTTGCTATTCCACCGATATCGGCTTTCATTACCTTCTCCACCAGCACCATGGAAAGAAAACGAGCTCCATGATATTAACAGCCAGTAGAGCTTCGAAGCGCTCCCTCTGAAACCAAATGGTCAAATAAAACACATGGGTGTGCATGACCGAAACACCCAATCCAACAATCTTCAGGAATTATTCGCACAATGAATTTCGCCGACAGGACCTTCCGAAACACAACATTCTAGACTGACTGATGGGAACAAGCATCCAACAGATCTTCAACTTGGTGTGAGAGAAATCCGAGGACCGCCACCTTTATTCAGATCGGACCCCAACGGCGCCGACCATCCCGGGTCGGCCGAGGCAATGCCGGAGACACTGGGCGAAGAATACGAAGTCCGAAGAACCCAAGCCCTCGCCTGAGCAGCGCTGCAATCCAGTAGCCGGCCCTCCATCGTCGACATCCAAGACTGCGGAGAGGACAAGGATAGGACCGATCTGATTTGTGCCCAATCTAGCCCATCCCCCCTGCACGTCTGTCACCAGCACATCACACCGCCTGTGGCAACCACCACCGCCACCCCGACGCTAGGACTCCGCCCGAATCATTTTTCGCCATGGACGAGCCTCCCACCGCCGCCCCGGCAGCTCGTGCAGCCATCCCCTGGCAGCCACCGATCCCAGACCACCGTTTGGCGGCTGGGCCCACCACCACCGCGGTCGGGGCCGGCGGCAATGACGACGAGGTGGGCCGGGATAAATGGGTTGCTGGCGGCGCGCGAGATCGCCCCTGGAGCCGCCCTGGGGAGTGGCCTGAGGATAATATGTGATATCTGTTGATTGTACATGTCTAATTGTTGTGTGGCAAATGTGCAAATTTTTTTGGTGGAGCCGCACACACGGTCACCCGGTAAATAGCTCGTTCACACTCTTTGAGAGGAGTGGATTCTTTTTTTTTTTTTTTTTTGCGAATCAGGAGTTAATTCTCTTTTTTTTTTTACGAATCAGAAGTCGATTCTTTATGCTCCGCACTGATATGCCTTGCGGCGGGCCCTTTGTCGCTTTTCCCTGTCTCGTCTCTCGCCAGCACTAAAAAGCCGAAACCGAAACACGCAGGCCGCACCGCCACTGCCCGCCTTCCCTCCTCGGCTCCTCCCACCCCACCCCTTGCTCCGCAGCCGGCAGCCGGCACCAGCCAGCACGGCCGGAGGTCCCTCACGCGAGCAGACCGATGGATTTCCTGCTGACCATGCTCCCCGCGAGCGGCGGGGGCGCCGTGGCTGCGGCCGCCGCGGCCGTCGGCGGGCTGGCCGCGGCCGCCACGCTCGCCGGCAAGGCCGGCATCGTCGGGATTGGGCACAAGGAGCGCTCCAACGCGCCCCCAGGTGACGACCGTCTCACCTAGTCTCCTCGAAATGCACTCGTTCGATCGATCTTGCCATGTTCTTGTTATTGCTCTGCTTCCTTTTTGGATGCTGTGGTATTTCGGTTTCAGTCCCCTTTCAAACCACAGGTTCTCTCCTTTCCCCCCCTCTGTTTGGAGCCCACCATCGATTCGGACCTATCACACCGAATAACTCACCCTTTTCCAGATTTTATTCCTTTGGATTGAGAAGCCTCCTTCAGATTAATCGTGTTTCATTCCAGAGCATCCTAAGCTGGCGGAGTGTAAATGTTTTTTTTTTTTTTTTATGAAATCGCATCATCCTGATCAGCCATCGGCCTCAGATAAACCACGTTTTCCTTGCGGTCTTAGAGGCTGTCATGTAATCGTCTCCGATTTGTTCAGATACAGTACGTAGGTATATTTATTAGGGGAAAACGAACCTAATCCGATTTGGAAAGCAATTATGTAATATAGTTTTATAACTTTCTAAAACTATACCATACGTTGCAAGCCTGTACATTGTTTGAAGATAAAACTCAGATGTAACATTTCGAATGCTTTTACCGAATAGCGGTCTTGACAAATTATAGAGGCCTATGTACGTAATATCACCCCCTTCAAGTAAGTAATTGTACATTAGAATTAAAACTTTTCAAATCTTTACACGTGGTTTAGATGGATATCAGTTTGTTTCGAGCTGATATTTTCCCATGATGACCTATATTTAGATTGTGTGTGCGTGCTATTTTTTAATTCGGGAATAACCTTCGAATACTTAATAGTTTTTGTTTTGGTAAATTTCTGAATACCTCCTAGTTTATTTCTTATATATATAATTTTTACAAGTTTAGCCATAGTTCATTAGACATATAATGTACTGCGGATAAGAACATGCCGACATGAAGAATCACGCGACCACTTTTACTTCCCACTATTCTAAGCAGCTCCTTTTCTGTTGCAATCCAAGTCTATATCCCGTTTGGTCCCCATACATGGGCACGAGCAATCCGGTTGGCACTTTCACAAGGAAAAGTGCTTCATAAGCTCTCTAAAGGAAACCTAAACAAGTGACTGAAAGCAAAGCATTGAGATGTTACTGTCATAAAAAGATTGCTTCACTTATTTTTCTACATTCTTGTAGAACAGGTATAGGAAATATAGCTACACCCCTGAGCTGCTCACAGTTGTGACATGCCAGTAGCTTTCTTAGAATAACACAAGAAAAGTATACCGGAAGAAACAAATTAACATGTTTCTTCATTTCCACATGTATTTGTGCACGCACTTGACAGTCTTGAGTTTCCACGCGTAGTCCGATGGATAAATTTATGCCCTTTGTGGAACGACAGAAATTCCATCTTTCCTATGGAAATTGCAATAACATGAATTTCAGCTAAATTCATTTGGGTTTCTTGTGTTCCAACCTCCAAAAATGTCTGTGGAGTCTTTTTTTATCAAATATATACGTTAGAAAAACTACTAAGTTTATCTGGGGGGAAAGAATGAAATGGAATGCATCCCTTGCTACCTCTGTAACATGTTTGGTTTTCTCTCTTCTTAATGAAAGGCACAACTCCTGCGGTTGCTCTTAAAAAAAGACTGTCACAGTTTCTACAGCTTCCTACTACTTACTATCGGCCTAAAGGGTGTTGATTCTCGTATAGCAACTGCAAAAACAATGAGTCCAGATGTTCCTTTGTCTGTCACAGTAGATCTTCAAATCATGTTGATAGAACAATTCAGAAAATAGAAATTTGACAACTTATGTCCCCTGCTTTATGTCTGCACAATGCATGTTATGCATGTGAGCACAATTCAATTATTTAGTTTATATTAAGTTACAGGCAGCTACTGTGGATTTGAAAACAGGAACATTCTGAACATAACATGTTTTACCCCCATATATCGCAGTATAAATAAGTTGTATATCGCAAATATGATGGCTGGAATTTTCTTGATACACGCTGACCTATATGTGATCTGGGTTATTCTAGTGTTCACCAATTATCTCCTTTTGATAATCTGTGGTTATTTAAGTCTCCTAAGAAAGAACAATAAAAGCATTACCTCGTCTGACACCAAATGTTTAATTGTCATGTAGCTGTTCCCGGTTTACCGCTTATTGGAAATCTACACCAGTTGAAAGAAAAGAAGCCCCATAAGACCTTTGCAAAATGGTCCGAAATTTATGGGCCAATATACACAATAAAGACTGGGGCTTCATCTGTAGCTGTGCTCAACTCAGCAGAAGTAGCCAAGGAGGTAATGCCGAAATATTCATTTATCTTAAATTCACTTGACACTATTTTTGCTATTGTACTCCAGATATCTTTTTTTGCACATCTGGATTATTGTGGAAATTTAGCCTTTGTGTTCTGACTGATTTTTTTTTAATATTACCTAGTTCCTGTTTACTATGTATGCTTTTGTTGACATTATCATAGCAATTTTATCTATTAAGTTACAGTTTAATAATTCAAATCTAGCTAGAAGAGTTCTTTTTTCACCGTGAAATTTAAGCTTAACCTGATTGTTATTTCACCTATTTTTTTCTCATGTTGGAGATAAATAATGGATTCTAATGATTTCTCTCACAAATAAAAACCAATTAAAACATGTTACGAACTCATCTCTTTTCCGCAAAAATTACCCAACTAAGTTAAAAACTAGACCAGATTAATACACAAATTATGGATATAGTTCTTCCTGATATTGGCTGCGATGTAGAACAGAGTAATGACATCAGCATTGTCAGAAACTTTCATGTTTGAATATAAATTTACAAGAACATACATTATGTCCTATATTTGCAGGCAATGGTTGCGAAATTCTCATCCATATCTACTCGAAAGCTACCTAAAGCATTGTCAGTGCTGACTCGTGATAAAGCGATGGTTGCTACGAGTGACTACAATGACTTCCACAAAATGGTGAAGCGTTTAGTTATGGCTGGCATGTTGGGTTCTGCTGCTCAGGTACAAGTCTTAACATTTCCAAAATTACACAAATAGTTGCCGCCTCCTCTATAAGTTTACAGTTTCAATTTACTAATGTACCACAACAAAATCCTTGCAAAACATTTAGAAGCAATTTCGGGACACAAGAGACACGATGATGGATAACATGTTAAGCACTTTCCGTACACTGGTGACTGACGACCCACATTCTCCTCTAAACTTTAGAGAAGTATTCAAGGAAGAGCTGTTTCGCCTGTCCTTGATTCAGGTAAATCTACAAACATCATGATACGGTGTGCTCGTCCATACTGTCACCAGTATCATTTTCATGATTTGAACCAATCTTCAGATCATTTGTTTATTATTTGCAATACTGACAATGCATACTGCAATTTTAGAGCTTAGGCGAGGATGTGAATTCAGTCTATGTTGAGGAGTTTGGGAGGGAGATATCAAAGGAAGAAATCTACCAGATCACTGTGGTCGACATGATGATGTGCGCAATTGAGGTTGATTGGAGGGATTTCTTCCCATACCTCAGTTGGGTTCCAAACAAGAGCTTCGAAACAACAGTTGTTACCACAGAATCCAGGCGAACCACGGTGGTGCGAGCCTTGGTCAACCAGCAGAAGAAAAGAATTGAGCGCGGCGAGGTGGTCAGCTAAACATAGTTTGTAACTGTTTTATCTTGATCAGTTCTTGTCTGTGTTCATTTATCATCTTGACGAGATAAAATTGGTATATATGCAGGCAAAGGTATCCTATTTGGACTTTTTGGTAGCAGAGAACGTGCTGACAGACGAGCAATTGACGATGATGGTGTGGGAGGCAATCATCGAGGCTGCGGATACTACCTTGGTGACGTCAGAGTGGGCTATGTACGAGCTTGCCAAAAACCCAGAAATACAGGCAAGTTCCCTTCTCTCTCTCTACGGTGTGCATTTCTTGCCGGAACCAAACTGTTAACAGAAAATAGCTTTGGCACAACAGGACCGACTGTACCAGGAGATCCAGCAGGTGTGCGGCGACAATACGGTCACGGAGGATCACCTGCGTCAGCTGCCGTACCTTAACGCTGTGTTCCACGAGACGCTGCGGAATCATTCCCCGGTACCGCTTGTGCCTCCGAGGTTCGTCCATGAGGACACCAAGCTGGCTGGCTACGACGTCCCAGCCGGAACAGAGGTAACTGAACCCTACAATGGCATGGACATCGCTACATGAACACTCATAATGACAACATAAAAATGAAGTTTTGGCCGCTGCGCACACGGATTTCTGAAATAGCTGCTTAACTTATTTGTGATAGATGATCATCAACCTGTACGGGTGCAACATGAACAAGAATGACTGGGAGGATCCCGAGGCGTGGAGGCCGGAGAGGTTCCTGGACGGGAGGTTCGACGAGGCGGACTTGTTCAAGACCATGGCGTTCGGCGGCGGGAGGAGGGTCTGCGCTGGCGCCCTGCAGGCGTCGACCATCTCGTGCACCGCCATCGCACGCTTCGTGCAGGAGTTCGCGTGGAGGCTCAAGGAGGGCGACGAGGACAACGTTACCACCATCCAGCTCACCAGCTTCAAGCTCCACCCGCTGCACGTGCACATCTCGCCGAGAGCAGCAACCAAGTGAAGCGTTTGTTTGTTGTGGTTTGGTAATGGAGTGGTGAGTGAGAAGAAGTGAAGAACTGGTTGAACTCTTGAGAAGAATAGTAGTATCAAAGAATAGTATACTAGTCGTGGGTTTGAATGAGTACTAAATACTAAATAGTGTGAGAGCTGTTAATTTCCTTTGCTACTGGTCGTTGTCCTTGGGTAATTTCCTTGCAGGTTTTAGCAAAAGTAAGAGTTGCTGACTATCTTTGGTACGGAGGCGCGCGGAGAAACACGAGTGTTTGACAATGAACACGAGTGTTTGATAATGAATGATTACACGATGTGAAGATGCACTTCTGTTCCGGTGCTCCTTCCTTGACAAAACCGTGGGTGCATCAAAAAACAAGGAATCAAAAAACAAGGACCCTATAGATCTTCTCTAGAGGCTCATAAGGCCCGTGTTATCTTGCATGAGCAAATCCCGTATGTATGGCGTACTCATACCGTCACGTGCCTGCGTGATGCAATGTTTACCGAAAAGGCACCACATATAAAAAGTATAGATACCGTATTTATATGGACGGGTATACATGAATTGGATATGAGTTTTAGAGAACCCAACGTAGGAAAAAAAATCCAAATACGATTGAACCATTAACATACGATACCAATTTCCTTTGTCGCGCGAGATACTTTACTTGTCCGAGGTTTGATCATCGGTATCTCCATACCTAGTTCAACCTCGTTACCGATAAGTACTCTTTACTCGTACTGTGGTATGCCATCTCTTGTGACCTTGTCACATGCTTGCAAGCTAATTAGATGACATTCCACCGAGAGGCGCCAGACTATATCTATCCGTCATCGGGATGGACAAATCCCACTCTTGATCCATATGTCTCAATTCATACTTTCCGAATACTCAATCTCATCTTTATAACCACTCATTTACGCAGTGACGTTTGATGTAATCAAAGTACTCATCCGGTGTAAGTGATTTATCGTGATCTCATGGTCGAAGGACTAGGTAACTATGTATCGAAAGCTTATAGCAAGATGAACTTAATGACTTGATCTTATGCTACGCTTATTATGGATGTGTGTCCACTATATCATTCACCCAATGATATAAGCTTGTTATTAACAACATCCAATGTTCATGATCAGCAAACCATGATCATCTATTAATCAAGAAGCTAGTTTAACAAGACGCTTACTAGGGACTCTGGTTGTTTACACAACACACATGTATTAATGTTTCTGGTTAATACAATTATAGCATGGGGTGTAAACATTTATCATGAACACTAAGATATAACAATAACTACTTTATTATTGCCTCTCGGGCATATCTCCAACAAAGAATTCTATTTGAAATACAATTCAAATCATCTCCCAAACTCTAAGTTTCAAAAGAAGTCATGTCAAAATTCATCACACTCTCTTCGCCCTAACCCTAATAGCAATGAGAGAGAAACCTCTATCCTTCTTAGGTTTTAGACAATAAAGCGCAATTTTTTTCCTTTTTTGCGATGAAATGCACATCCCTTTTCTAGTTCTACCCTTCGTTAGCCCTATATTCTAGGATATTACAAACCAATCACCACCGCCACCGTATGCGCCAGTGTTGGGGGCGCAGTGGAGGGCGTGCAACAGCGCGGGGTCGACCTGCGGCGTCGATGGTGCACCGTTGAAGGAGGGAACAGTGTAGATCGGAGGGGCGCCATACTGAGGTGCCGCGAAGAACGCCTGGTGGGTTGCTGGTCTGGGCCCCAGGATGTCGGGGTGCGGGGCCCGAGGCACCGGCATGGTGTAGGCGTGGACGACGCCGGTCCAGGGATTGTGGCACGTGGTCCAGGGCAGCGATGGCGCAAACTACTGGGGAGGACGCGGGTTGGCAGGAGCGCCGGTGCGCTGACCTCTGTTGCCGCCACGACCGCGTCGACGCTGGCGGCCGCCGTTGCCGCCCGTGGTAGGAGGGGCCTGGTAAGCCGGCGGCTGGGGCGGATAGGAGGGAGGCAGAGCCGGGGTGTGGGGTGGGGGCGCTGTTGGCGAGGGCGCGGGCACACCACGGGGGAAGCCAGCGGCGAAGGCGGTGTGAACCGCACGAGCATGCAGATGTTGTAGCCACCGCTCCCCGTGACGAAGGTAGGCCATGACCTGCTCGTAGGTCGGCGTGGTGAGAAGCATGAGGTTGGCGGCGGCGTGGCTGAGATCCTCGCTGAGACCAGCCGCGAGCGTAGAGAGGAGGAGGGAGTCGGTGATCGGAAACTCCAAGTCGCGTAGCTCGTCGAAGAGGGTCTTGAGGCGCAGGCAGAAGGCGTCGAGGGAGAGATCGTTCTGGTGGAGGCCGAAGAACACCTTCTGGAGGAAGGTGATGCACTAGATCTTGTTGTCGGTGAATAGGCCGGTGATATTCTTCCACACATCACGCGCGGTGTCGCTGACATAGGCATCCCAAATGGGCCTGCCGAAGATAGTACCCGGGGTTTACTGAAGGCCCACTACCCGAAGAATAAGAAGATTCGGAAGCCCAAGATATTATTAAGGAAAGCTAGAGTTGTAATAGAAAGTCTTATTTGTAATTTTACGGGATGAGTTAGAACCCTTCCCGGACTTTGTAACTTGTACAGCACGAATCCCTCGGCTCCGCCTCCTATATAAGGGGGAGTCGAGGGACGCGGAAATCATCGAATTATTGTTTACAAACCCTAGTTTTCATAATCGTCGAGTACTTTTCGGCTGAAACCTTCGAGATCTACTTGCCCTCTACTTCCAACTAAACCCTAGCCTACAATCCATAGGCATTGACAAGTTGATACCTTGTCAATTGGCGCCGTCTGTGGGAACTAGAGGCGTAAGGATCCGATCTCGATGGCACGTTCAAGATCTTCGATATCATCAACTGCAAGCAACGCAATGGATCGAGGTAAACGGATCGCTCGCTGGTCCTGTCGATTTTGTTCCTCACCCACCCTCCCGTTTGGATGCATATGCGTATACGGCGGAGCCTATGGACATGACGTTCGGAAGGTTTCGCTTTCGCGTCGAGAAGGAAGGATCGTATCGTGTCGAAATTCCGATTTCGTCGGGATCGTCGGCGGTCGATTCCGATTTTTCAAGCTATACATCGTCAACCGAATCAGGAGAAGAAGAAACTTCGTCGTCACGCTACATCAGCATAAGGGCAAGAGAGAAACTCGCCAAGATCTTCAGCGACATGTCGTTTGAGTCATCTGCGGACTCATATATAAGCGATGGCTCAAGCAGTGTCCACAGTTACGACTTCATCGACAAATCTACTACAGTGGGCAAGGTCTTCACCAATCTCAACGATGGTGTCACCAAACCCAACATAGATCTGAACACAAAATATCATCAGATTTATGTCATTGGAGAGCCAAGCAATGACCAAGAGGAAACATCTGAGGCTTTCGACGATCTGGGAAATCCATACGTCGATCCCTCCGATCTGCGACGAGGCCTGGGCAATAAATACGTCGGGCCACAGCCGCGACACAGAGTTCGACTCCCGCAAGCAGCGTGGGATAGAGCCGCGAGAGCTATGGATGGATCAGAACCAATGGCCACCACAGCCACGCCAGAGGAATTACAAGCATATCAATATAGGCTCGCACGAGCTGCAAGAGAATTGGAAAAACGGCAGCTGAGTTAAACGAGAAGAAAGGAGGCGGCTTCGCATCCGAGCGGGAGAAGGGCAGAGTTGAGTCGACAATCTAGAACTTCGGGTGATAGCCACGGGGAAGCTCGGAACGAGCAAGATCAAGGTTACAACACATACCCGAAGCAGAAAGAGAGCACCTGGTCCAAAACCTCGACATGTCCTTTATGTCGATAGATACAAGAGGAAACATCATCCCTAAGACACCAGAGGCTGGGTATATGGCGACATATGCTTTTATCCTCGCATCTAAACCACCTCCAGGGGATCCAAGGGAAACACTTTACAACATGGCGATAGCAGGAGTTGGAGCCATGGGGACGGCGTTTGTATCAACACCTCCCGAAGGAACAGCAAGGCAAAATAGTCCACGACTCGCGGCGAGCAGCAGCAGCGGCTCCCGAAGGACCAAGTGGAGCAAGAGATACGGCAGCACAAGCAAGGGGGTCGACGGAGCGCGACAAAGCGAAGAGAACATCGGCGGTCCCAGAGTTAAACGACGAGGATATGTGCGGTTTGCCGTGCTTCACGAGGAGAGTGCGAAAAACTCGAGTACCTTCGGGATTCAAATTGCCTGATAATTTCAAAAAATTCGACGGCCTTCAAGATCCAGAAGATTGGCTATTTGATTATCTCGAGACGGTGAAACTCACAGGAGGAACCAGAGCAACAGCTATGCAAAGCATCCAGGTGCATTTGAGTGGAGCCGCATGGTCTTGGATAAAGAAACTCCCTCCAGGATCTATCGACAGGTTGGGAAAGCTTCGAGGACGTGTTCGTCAAGAACTTCAGGTCCACGTGCAAAAAACCTGCGTCGTTAGAGGAGTTGAGAGCATGTCGACAAAAGCCAGACGAGCCAATGAGAAAATATATCCAAAGGTGGAACATCATCAAAAACTCGGCGAGAAAATATATCCGACGAGAGAGCGATAGATGCGTTTGTCGCAGGAATCGGGCATGGAGATTTTGTCGAGGACTTGGGAAGGACCAACCCAAAGACGAGTATCCGCGTTAATAGAAATAGCAAACGAGATGGGCAGATGGAGAAGATGCTGTCCACAACAAACGGCACGAGTCGCCAGAGGAGGACCGTGGTTGAAATTATCAACCGAGGCGACGATTTCCTCGGCAGTACCCGAACTATGATGCTCCAGGACAAATTTCGGCAGGTTTTCGGGCAAACACAGGAGGAAACAACATAGATAATTATCAGAGAAGCAATGAGCAGCGAGGCGATAATAGAGACGATTCTCGAAACAACAGGCAAAATAGCGGGCCTAGGTTCCCGAGGCCTTTCGTGTCTCCTGAAGAGATGATGAATGGGCCGTGTCAGATGCACTTTTTCCTCGACAGCAACGGAAAAAGACAGTCAGGACATCTGCAGAAAGATTGTCGCAATTTCCAGGCAATGTTAAGGTGGGCAGAGCACGCTAACGCTCGGGCAGCACAGAGAAATCCTCGAGAACCCAGGAGCGAGATTCACTTGCCACCTCCTCCCGCGATTACGAGAAGATAATCGACATCAGCTCGGAATAGCGGCAGCACCTCCACCACCACCTTACGTTGATCCTAACTCCAACGGAGCGGTGTCGATGATTCAGAAGGGAAGGCCATCCAATAGAGCTCAGAAAGTAATCTCACCACAGGTGTTCATGGCAGAAAAAATGCCTCCACCAACAATCGAGTATCTTAATTGGTCAGGGCAAGATATTGGCTTCACCATAGCAGATCATCCGCAGCAAGTTCCTCGACCAGGGCAGTCAACACTTATCTTACCAGCAGTTATTGCGGGATTTGATGTCTCTCGAGTGTTCATAGATGGCGGCAGCAGCTTAAACCTTATGTATGCAGATACGTTGAGGAAGATGAACATATCCCTAGCAAACTTGAAGCCAACAGACACGAGGTTCCATGGTATCACACCGGAGAAACCAAGTTATCCATTGGGGAAGATCAATCTCGACGTTCAGTTTGGAACCCGAGAGAATTATAGAATCGAGAAGCTGGAATTTGAAGTTGTGGATTTTCCGTCGCGAAGTACCACGCTCCGTTGGGACGACCAGCATATGCTAGATTTATGGCGGTACCACACTATACATACCGTTGTGGAGGATGCCTGGACCGAAGGGACCAATCACAGTCAAAGGAAGCTTCGCCTTAGCCGATAAGTGCGATAAGGATTTTCATCGGATATCAGAAACTTTCGGGATGCAAGCTGAGTATTTGGCGTCAAGGAGTATGACTGACTACGACGTGCTGCCAGACGTTGGAAGGCCAAATAAAGAATCAACTTTCAATACCGAGAAAAATTCTAAGGAGGTGCAGATTCACCCGACAGACCCGAAAAAGACGACGTCCATCGCAAACGACATGGACCTCGCATAGGAAAGCGCGCTCGTCGAGTTCCTCCGTGAGAACTGGAAAATCTTCGCATGGTGTCCAGCTGACATGCCAGGAGTACCCAGGGAACTTGCCGAGCACCACCTAAACTTGGATCCACTAGCGAGACCAATCAAACAACCCTTGCGGCGTTTTTCGGAACCAAACCGCAAGGCCATGCTGTCAGAAATCGATCGACTACGAGAAGCTGGTTTTATCAAGGAGTTGCACACGAAGCCACATGGGTAGCAAATCCTGTGTTGGTGCCGAAGAAAAACACTAAGGTCCTTCGCATGTGCGTCGACTTTACGTGTCTCAATAAACATTGTCCAAAGGATCACTTTCCCTCCCGAGGATCGATCAAATTATCGACTCCATGGCTGGATGTGAACGTCTTTCCTTCCTGGACGCATATTCTGGTTACAACCAGATCAGATTGAAAGAAGAAGATGAAGTAAAGACAGCGTTCATCACACCTTATGGCGTGTTTTGCTACAGAACAATGCCCTTTGGTCCGAAAACGCGGGAGCAACATATCAGTGGATGATGCAGAAGTGTTTGGCGACACAGATTGGGAAAAACGTGCAAGTATACATCGACGATGTCGTCATAACGTAAAAAAAGGGGGCAACGCTGATCGAGGATCTCAAGGAAACCTTTGACAACCTCGATAAATTCTGCCTCAAGCTGAACCCGACGAAGTGTTCTTTTGGCGTTCCAGCAGGAGAACTTCTGAGGTTTCTAGTTTCAGCAAAAGGGATTGAAGCAAATCCCGACAAAATACAAGCTATCGTAATAATGAGGAAGCCAACAAAGTTGAAAGAAATACAGCAGCTAACTGGGCGAGTCGCAGCTTTGAGCAGATTCGTCGCCAGGCTGGGAGAAAAAGCGTTACCATTTTACGCTCTGATAAAGCAAGGAGAGAAATTCCAGGTGGAACGAAGAGGCCGACGAGCTTTCGAGGATTTGAAGCGCACAATCTCGACACCACCAATCTTGGTGGCGCCGAAGGAAAAGGAACCTCTCCTGCTGTATATTGCAGCCACGCCCCAAGTGGTTAGCACGGTGCTAGTTGTTGAAAGAGAAGAAGAAGGAAAACTCCATGGAGTGCAAAGGCCAGTATATTTCATCAGTGAAGTTTTATCGCCTTCCAAACAGCGGTACCCGCAGTACCAGAAACTAGCATATGGAGTAATTGCAACAGCAAGGAAGTTGCGCCACTATTTTTCGGCACACCCGATAATAGTAGTCAACGAAGCACCTCTTTCAAATATACTGAACAATCCAGAAGCTACAGGGCGTGTCTCCCTTTGGGGAATAGAACTTTCCCCTCGGGACATCACGTATGAAAAAAGAAAGGCAATCAAGTCGCAAGTTCTGCCGGATTTCATTGCAGAGTGGATGGAGCTACAAAACACGGGACCCCCAGATTTGTCGAGAACTTGGACCATGAACTTCGATGGGTCCAAGAGAGTAGAAGGAGCTGGCGCAGGAGTAGTACTTATATCACCTGAAGGCGACAAGTTGAAATACGTCCTTCGGATGACGTTCCCTAACGCATCCAACAATGAAGCAGAATATGAAGCCCTCATACACGGGATGAAGATGGCGAAAGCTTGCGGTGCAACTCGACTAAAAATCTTTGGCGACTCACAATTGGTGGCTTAGCAAGTTATGAACCAATGTGACGCAGTCAATGATAGCATGATGGCATACAAGGAGGTGTACAATCAGCTTGAGAAGCTGTTTGATGGGTGTGAGGTAAATCACATCAGTAGATTGAGCAATGATGAAGCCGACGTTCTCGCAAACATCGGATCGCAGTGCCTCCCAATCCCGCCAGGAGTATTTTGGGAAGAAATAGCGGAGAGATCCACGAAGCCGAAAAAGGTGCAGAAAAAAGCAAAGGAAGGAAAAACTTCGGCGCCCCTCAAAGAAACCACGGAGGATGAAGAGGACCAAGAACTTTTGATGATGGTAGAAGTTGCTTGGATGCAAGCCTATATATCATATATCCTCAAGAAAGAAATACCCGACGATCCAGTTGAGGCCAGGCGAATTATTCGACGATCCAAAGCTTTCACAGTGATCAAGGGGGAGTTATACAAGCGAAGTATTTCAGGCGTTCTGCAAAGGTGTGTCACACCCGAGGAAGGAAGAATAATTCTGAAGGATGTACACGAAGGAATATGTGGCCACCACGCAAGTAGTCGAGCTATTGCAGCCAAAGTTTTTCGGGCAGGATTCTATTGGTTGACAGCAATCGAGGATGCCAAGGAAATAGTAAGAACTTGCGACGCGTGTCAAAGATTTGCCGCAAAACCTCACTCTCCAGCGGCGGAATTAACACCAATACCATTGTCGTCGCCCTTTGCCCAATGGGGACTTGATATGGTGGGCAAGTTGCACAAAGCTTCGCCAGGAGGATATGAGTACTTGCTGGTCGCTGTCGACAAATTCACCAAGTGGGTAGAAGCGAAGCCAATAAATTCACCAGATGCAGCGTCGGCAATAAAGTTTGTGAAAGGCCTCGTTTTTCGGTTTGTGGTGCCTCATAGCATTGTTACAGATAATGGTTCAAACTTCACATCCAAGGAATTCAAGGAATACTGCGCAGAAGTATGCATTAAATTGCACTTTGCATCAGTTGGGCACCCGCAAACTAACGGACAAGTCGAGAAAGCCAATGGTATCATCTGCAACGGCCTCAAAAAGCGCCTGCTAGGACCGCTTGAAAAGCTCGACATACTTGGCCAGAGGAACTGCCAAGTGTTTTGTGGAGCATCCGAACAACACCAAATACGGCGACACAAGAAACTCCGTTTTTTCTCGTCCACGGAGCCGAAGCAAGTACTACCAATTGAAATAGAGCATGATTCTCCAAGAGTAACAGAGTATGACGAAGAAACATCACAAAAAGCTCGGGAGGATGATATGGACGCACTCGACGAAGCTCGCAATGAAGTACTTTCACGAGTCACCAAATACCAGCAAGACCTCAAAAACTACCACAGTCGACGGTTAAGACCAAGATCTTTTCAAGTTGGGGATTTGGTTTTGCGGTTAAATCAAAAAAGTACTGAGAAGCTCGAATCACCATGGTTGGGGCCTTACGTTGTCACGGAAGTCATCGACGGAGGCGCATACAGGATCAAGGACAAGAAGACAGGGGCTCCCGAGAAAAACCCCTGGAACGTAGCGCAGCTCAGGCGGTTCTACGCCTAGAGTTGAAATATAGTCCTTCTCTGTAAAAATACAATGTACTGAAACGCCCGTGAGTTTTCAGATGCACTCTTTTCCTTTTCGGGGCACCGAGTGGGGCCGGAAAGGTTTTTAATGAGGCGGGCTCACGGTGCTGCAATATAATAAAGATAGTGGAGATATACTTCTTATTCTTCGACACGCTCGGGGGCTCAACGCCTTCAAGTCTCAAAATATGTACAATATAGACAAACTAGACTTACCGAAATATTTCGCCTTGGTACACTAATACCTCGCCAAATATAAAAATCGGAAGCTAACAATTATAAATATAGTGTACACGTCAAAAATCTTATTGCTTTGGTCTAAGAACCTCGCAACAAAAATATAGAACTTCGACACTAAGATACTCGGGGGCTTGCAACCTATTTGATGAAAAAATAAAGATATCTTCTTACGGCAAGAGGAAAAATCTTCGAGATGGAAAAAACAGTACAAACTCTAGCCGTAAGGCTCGGGGCTCCAACAATATAGAGCACTTTACAATATACAACAAATTTCTTCGGAAATAAAAAAGAAATCAAAAAAGATACAGACACAATGTTTTGCAATATGGTACAAATCAGTCAAAGCCTAAAATACTATCTATGGACAAGCCTCTGGTTGTTTTATGTTCAGCATAGGACCCCTTGACGAAGAATTCTGAGTCCATCCGAAGAAGCTCATCTATCATCGACTCGGCCACAGGAGTTACCATCTCATTGATTGTGTCAATATCATTTTTTCGCCGCGATTTCTTGGCCGTACAATCAGCAACAATCTTCGTCAGGTCTAATTTTGGATGGCAAATATTTATCATAATCATGGCGAACCTTGCTCCAGCAGTCAATTGAGCTCACACAAAATTATGAATGCGGGAGCATCTCTGAATATCTCCAGCAATTCAGGAAGAGTTTTGGGAACTTCATTTCGAGGAAACAAAGTCTTGTAAACAAGGGTTAATGTTGTCGTGCAAAAATTGAGAAATTCGCGCACTTGGCAAGCACGATCTTGGAACCTGACAATTCGCTGGGTTCGTTCAGGGGTGGCCCGGAATAAACAGCCATGGTTAAGGGAAAAATTGACAAGAATATTTGTTCTCTCGTTTACTCTTCGATCTTCGGCGGCAGCATCAAGAACCGAGCCTATTAAGCGACAAGGCAAGAAATTTGAAGGGGGGCACAACAAAATAAAGAGGAGGCATTGTGAGGTTGGAAAAACATACCTAACATATCTGTGCTAGCTTCCAACATTAGCTCGAGCATGCTATTTTCTCGGGTAGTGGCTTCCTTTGCTTCCAATACAGCAGTATCCTTGGCAGCCATAGCCTCTTTGGCTTGTTGGAGAGCAAGTTTTTCTTGTTCGGATGCTTTCCGAGATTGTTCCATCATTGCCAGAGTTTGTTTCTTCATGGATTGAAGTTGTTGTCGAAGTTCTTGCAAATCTTCCGACAAATGTTTGCTCGAAGAACCTTCATGGGGGTCGTCATCAACTAGCATTTTCTTCGAGAAGGAAGAAGCAGGTGAAGCATCGGCAGAGCAAGGATTGGTCGAATAGTTATCAAATATTAACTGAAAAAGAAAGCGCCAGGATCAATGATAGTGCCAGAAGGAATTTCATTAATTTCTAGAAAAATTTACATAGACATTACAAAAGAAGTTTCTCCAAAAGGACTACTAGGATAATTGTCGCCACAGCTAAATTGGCGACAAGGGCAAAAGAGACAGAGAAAGCAAAAAACAAAGAGGCATGCAACTAGACCTCCGGCCTCGATGAGCTAGGAGTTGAAGATGGCTTGATCCCGAGATAGGCCAGAATTTTCTTCGTATTGGGCTTGGCTGCCTTGATCAAAGACCGCCATTTTGTTTGCTCTATCTGCTCGGTGTCGCCAACCTTCATCCAGTCAACAGTTTGTTGGCTGTCAGCGACCAAGGCAATAGTGCTCTCGACAGCAATCTTCATGTTCTCCTGGCGTATTTTCAGCCCAAGGTCCTCTGATGGATTGAAGCTCTGGGCAAAGGCAAGGAAAGTCTTGGGCTCCTCTTTCTTCGGGAAGAAGTAGGGGAATAGCTTTGACAATCCCGCGTCAGCATTCACCACGCCTTCACGAATTTCGGATCCATGAAACTCCAGATAAGAAAGTGCGTCAAGGAGAGGATCATTGTCGGGATTCTCCAGATCAAACTCTTGGTTTGTTTGGCCTGCCACAGGAAATAAACGTTGGTCAAAAGCAAGAAAAAGCAGGTCCTATAAAAAATAGAAGGGACCGATAAAATTACCTTGGAAGCGCCGATTTTGCGAATTCAGGCGCTTGAGGATCCCCTTTTCACGAGTAGCATGTGCGGCTTTGTGCTCGTTTAAAGCAGTTTCAGTATCCTCAAGTCTCTTCTGCAGTTCCTCGACACTAGCAGCTTTTGCCTTGGCTTCATTAGCCTCGCTTTGGCTTCGCTAGCAACAAGTTCGGCTTTCTTGCGGGCCGCTTCACTTTGCTCCAGTTTTTGAGCAAGAGTGTCGGCAAGCTTGTTGGCCTCTGCAAGTTTCTCTGTCGAAATAGAAAAGAAAGGTCAAAATTGCGACAAAAAATAGGAGCAAGAAGTCAGAAACAACGACATCAAAAAAGTTATTACCTTCAGTTCTGCTGGCATACTCACGGTACCCAATGAATTGGGATCCGATGCGAATAAGCTCTTTGATCATGGGCTGTCAAAGAAGAACAAAGAAAGAGAAACATCGGTATGGAAAAAGAATGAAGGCGTAAAAAAGCAAATAGAGGAAATATAGATACTGGCAAGAAAATTAAAAAACTTACATCATCCAAGAGCGGAGTAGAAGAGCTACCCAATTGAGGGGTAGGCTCAATGATCGTTTCAATCCTTGTCCTTTTTGGTGAAGGAGCAAGGGGGCTTGAAGGCGGAGTAGTGGTGACGACGTTTTGTTGAGGAGGCGAGGATTCTTCTCCTTCAACTGGCGTATCCGAGACAAGTAAAGTATGTGACGTGCTCGTCCGAGGAGCCACGTCAAAAGTTGGTACTTCTTCCTCATCATCGCTGTGATTAAAAATCGACAGCATAAAAAGCAAGATAAGACAAAAATTTCGAGTACGTAAATAAGGAGAAATAAAAATGACTTACGAGCTGACGAGGGATTCAAGATAAGGATCATAAGTTGCCTTCTGACGTGAAGGATCAACTTCTTCGGCTTTGGAAGTGCCGGAATCTTCGACGTCATTCCTCTTCCTTTTGCCTTTTGGAGAAACAATGGGAGGAGGAGATAGTGCCGACACAGTGTCTTCGGAAGATCCCGCAGATTTTCGAGAATCCACGGGTTCATTCACAAAAGACGTGAGCTTCTTGATTGTCATTAGTGACAATGGCCCTTTCTTCGACTTCTCCACCTTCGGGAAGAGGAGGAAGCGAGACAAGGTCCGGATGATTCCGTGCAAAATAAAACAGGAGAGATGTCAGAAAAGAAGTTACAAAAAAGATAGCAAAGCAACAACAAGACAATAGACAAAGATTACCTTGGGAAGTGGATTGGCGGCGCTGAATGGTGTCACACGGCAAGAAGAAGGGATAGCATCTTTTTTGCTGAGAGATGAAATTTTTCGGACAAGTTTTTCTAAATCCTTGACCTCCAAATTCACCGACAGCCGATCTACGTCCTTGTCGCCGGCATATTTCCAGAGAGGATATTTGCGAGCCTGAAGCGGCTGCACTCTAGTCCTAAGAAAGTATGCAGTGATTTGGACACCCGATAACTCTTTGCCGCGAGTATTTTGCAACTCGTGGATACGAGCCATCAAGGTTTCTATCGACGCCCTTTCTTCTTCGGTGGCCTCCGCGTCCCAGGAGCGGCGGCGAAAGATTTTCTCGACGCCATCAAAAGGAGGGATGTTGTCCTCCGCACATCCATGGTTCTCCTCCTGAATGTACAACCACTTCTTGCGCCATCCTTGAACTGAGTCAGGAAGCTTGACGTCGAAGTAGTCAACAGTGGGCCGAACAGAAATTACAACGCCGCCTATATTATAGGCGACATTGGGCGAGCCATTACGGCGGCAGAAGAAAATGCGCTTCCATAGCGCCCAGTTAGGCTGGACGCCAAGGAAGGCCTCGCACAAAGTGATGAAAATGGAGATATGGAGGATTGAATTTGGCGTGAGGTGGTGGAGTTGCAGACCGTAGATAAAAAGAAGTCCACGGAGAAAAGGATGAATGGGGGCGGAAAGACCGCGGATGAGGTGGTCGACAAAACTTACCCGGTACCCCATTGGAGGGGTTGGGTAGCTTTCCTCACCGGGGAAGCACAGCTGCCTTGGGTTTCTTGCCGATCCCCGCCTTCTTGAGCATGTTGATGTCTTGAGTGGAAATCTTCGATCTTTCCCACTCCGCCGCCCCAAGATCCACGGCGGCCATGGAGGACTCCGGCGTACTCGTGCCTTGTCAATCGACGAGGTGGCATCAACAATGGCGCAGTGGTTTGCAGCTTGGAGGCGAGGAGCTTAGGTGGTCGTGGATCGCAGGAGGAAATTTGCAGATGGGAGCAGGAGGACGGCGCGAGCGGAGGTGCTCGAGGAGGAAGAAGAAGACCTTATATAGAGGTGCGCTGAAGCGGCGGACCGTTGGATAAGGAAAATGTGTGACAGATGATAGCCACGTAACAACAAGGGTAAAAAAGTAATTCAACATTGGGGAAGTTACGGTGCGTGCGCCAGAAAAAGCGGAGGACGTGTGTCCCCCACTTGCACGACGTGTCAAGATAGTGGATCAATTGGGCCCGCATGGCAGCGAGAAAAGACTTGTCGCAAATTTCTGACTAGCAATCGTGGCTATCGTCAGCAACAACGTCACCTTGGCAGAAGAAAAAATTCGACTCAACAGCTTCATAAAAGGCGACACGGAAAAATAATGCTGAGCCTTTGATCAAATACAAGTTTTTGATCAAATGCTCGGGGGCTACTTTGGAAAAAAGGAAAAGATCCAGAAGGACAAGATAGAAATGGCGTGAGCCTATGACCAAATACAAATATTTGTTCATAGCCTTGGGGCTACTCCCATCGGGAGCGCTGTTCGCGCACCCGAGAAATTATAAAACTTCGGGAGATAAAAGAAAATATAGCGGCATAAGGCGTGGAGCCTACACCCAAGTACAAGTCCTTGGCTATAGCCTCGGGGGCTACTCCCATCGGGAACGCTGCTCGCGTGCCCGATGAAATTATAAAAAAGAAAGAAAGAAAGAGAAAAAGAAAGATAGAAGAGCAAAAGAGTATATTTCGAGTTATAATCAACTCTACATATACTCCCATCGGGAGGGCAATATAAGTCATCTTTGACTCGATAAAATGTGCCATTCCAACAGCCGAAAAAGCACTCGACAATATATTCTCGTAACGCCAAAGTTGCGATCAATTTCTGAATGCCGCAAATTTGCGAAGGTAAGACCCCAGATCCGTTTCGCTGGGCGTGGCATCGCCGAAGACTCGCGCTCGCTACTTTTATCCGTATCAACAGATACGAAGAAAAATCCTAACGGACGCGTTAGGTACTCAATAAATTTTACTGGGACTCGACAGAATGGTAAGACCTTAAGCGGCACCTGTCGAAGTTTACACCGGTATCCCGAGGTCATGTCCAGGGACGTGATCTTGAAGTAGGTTTTTGCGGATTGCCACTAGAGCAGTTAACTAGTACCTGATCCGTCAGATGAACTAGCCCCAACTACCATTATCCATGTACAATATAGATGTTTATGAGAAGAAATATAGAAAAATCAAAGCTGTCGAATAAAAATAAACGGTCGAGATTTTCCTTGACCCTACGATTCAAGCAAAATCTCGGGGGCTACTGACATAGGCATCCCAAATGGGCCTGCCGAAGATAGTACCCGGGGTTTATCAAGGCCCACTACCCGAAGAATAAGAAGATTCGGAAGCCCAAGATATTATTAAGGAAAGCTAGAGTTGTAATAGAAAGTCTTATTTGTAATTTTATGGGATGAGTTAGAAACCTTCCCGGACTTTGTAACTTGTACAGCACGAATCCCTCGGCTCCGCCTCCTATATAAGGGGGAGTAGAGGGACGCGGAAATCATCGAATTATTGTTTACAAACCCTAGTTTTCATAATCATCGAGTACTTTTCGGCTGAAACCTTCGAGATCTACTTGCCCTCTACTTCCAACTAAACCCTAGCCTACAATCCATAGGCATTGACAAGTTGATACCTTGTCAGTCGCCATCGCGGACAGCGGTGTGAAAGATGTTGGCGGAGACTGTCTGAAAGAACCAGCGGATGATGGTGGCGTCGATGGTGCTCCAGTCATGCGGCAGGGCGAGAAGGTTGATGGTGCCGTTGATGTGGTCGAGGAGATCGTACTCACGGAAGAGGAGGCCAAAGTATGTCTTCCACACGAAGAAGTTGGCCGCGGTGTGGGAGAGCTTGATCGGCACGCGCTCGAGGACGGGAATGTCGCGGATGATGACAACGGAGGGGCCAGCGAAGGGGGTGGAGCTCCCAGACCGCGAGGAGTTGAAGGGGTTGGAGAGGCCGGAGCTGGAGAGGTCGGCCATGGTGGCGGAAGCGGGGCCGCGGCGGCACCAAGGGGAGGCCGCGCGGCTAGGGTATGGGAAGCCGGCGCGGCGGCGGTGCCAAGGAGGAGCGACGGCGGCTTGTTGACGCATAAAGCACACGCCCGTTGGGAACCCCAAGTGGAAGGTGTGATGCGTACAACAGCAACTTTCCCTCAGTAAGAAACCAAGGTTTATCGAACCAGTAGGAGTCAAGAAGCACGTGAAGGTTGTTGGTGGCGGAGTGTAGTGCAGCGCAACACTAGGGATTCCGGCGCCAACGTGGAACCTGCACAACACAATCCAAATACTTTGCCCCAACTTAACAGTGAGGTTGTCAATCTCACCGGCTTGCTGTAATAAAGGATTAAATGTATGGTGTGGAAGATGATGCAAAGAACAGTAGAACAAGTATTGCAGTAGATTTTATTCGATGTAAAAGAATGGACCGGGGTCCACAGTTCACTAGTGGTGTCTCTCCAATAAGATATAGCATGTTGGGTGAACAAATTACAGTTGGGCAATTGACAAATAAAGAGGGCATGACAATGCACATACATATCATGATGAGTAGTGTGAAATTCAATTGGGCATTACGACAAAGTACATAGACCGCTATCCAGCATGCATCTATGCCTAAAAAGTCCACCTTCAGGTTAGCATCCGCACCCCTTCCAGTATTAAGTTGCAAACAACAGACAATTGCATTAAGTATGGTGCGTAATGTAATCAATACAAATATCCTTAGACAAAGCATTGATGTTTTATCCCTAGTGGCAACAGCACATCCACAACCTTAGAACTTTCTGTCACTGTCCTAGATTAAATGGAGGCGTGAACCCATTATCGAGCATAAATACTCCCTCTTGGAGTTACAAGTATCAACTTGGCCAGAGCCTCTACTAGCAACGGAGAGCATGCAAGATCTTAAACAACACATATATGATAGACTGATAATCAACATAACATAGTATTCCATATTCATCGGATCCCAACAAACGCAACATGTAGCATTACAAATAGATGATCTTGATCATGTTAGGCAGCTCACAAGATCCAACAATGATAGCACATGAGGAGAAGACGACCATCTAGCTACCGCTATGGACCCATAGTCCAGGGGTGAACTACTCACACATCAATCCGGAGGCGATCATGGCGATGAAGAGTCCTCCGGGAGATGATTCCCCTCTCCGGCAGGGTGCCGGAGGCGATCTCCTGAATCCCCCGAGATGGGATTGGCGACGGCGACGTCTCTGGAAGGTTTTCCGTATCGTGGCTCTCGGTACTGGGGTATTCGCGACGAAGACTTTAAGTAGGCGGAAGGGTAGGTCAGGGGGCGTCACGAGGGCACCACACGCCAGGGCGGTGCGGCCCCACCCTTTGCCGCGCGGCCCTGTTGTGGCGGCGCCTCGTCGCCCCACTTCGTGATCCTTTCGGTCTTCTGGAAGCTTCGTGGAAAAATAAGACCCTGGGCGTTGATTTCGTCCAATTCCGAGAATATTTCCTTTGTAGGATTTCTGAAACCAAAAACAGCAGAAAACAACAACTGGCTCTTCGGCATCTTGTCAATAGGTTAGTGCCGGAAAATGCATAAATATGACATAAAGTGTGTATAAAACATGTGAGTATCATCATAAAACTAGCATGGAACATAAAAAATTATAGATACGTTTGAGATGTATCAAGCATCCCCAAGCTTAGTTCCTACTCGTCCTCGAGTAGGTAAACGATAACAAAGATAATTTCTGAAGTGACATGCTATCATAATCTTGATCAATACTATTGTAAGCATATGTAATGAATGAAGTGATTCGAAGCAATGGTAAAGACAATGATTAAACAACTGAATCATATAGCAAAGACTTTTCATGAATAGTACTTTCAAGACAAGTATCAATAAGACTTGCATAAGAGTTAACTCATAAAGCAATAGATTCTTAGTATAAAGTTTTAAAGCAACACAAAGGAAGATATAAGTTTCAGCGGTTGCTTTCAACTTCAAGATGTTTATCTCATGGATAATTGTCAACACAAAGTAATATGATGAATGCAAATAAGCAAGTATGTAAGAATCAATGCACAGTTAACACAAGTGTTTGCTTCTAAGATGGAAGGAAATAGGTAAACTGACTCAACATAAAAGTAAAAGAATGTCCCTTCGCAGAGGGAAGCATGGATTGCTATATTTGTGCTAGAGCTTTTATTTTGAAAACATAGAAACAATTTTGTCAACAGTAGTAATAAAGCATATGTGTTATGTATAAGATATCTTATAAGTTGCAATCCTCATGCATAGTATGCCAATAGTGCCCGCACCTTGTCCTAATTAGTTTGGATTACATGGATTATCATTGCATAACATATGTTTTAACCAAGTATCACAAAGGGGTACCTCTATGCCGCCTGTACAAAGGTCTAAGGAGAACGCTCGCATTGGATTTCTCGCTTTTCATTATTCTCAACTTAGACATCCATACCGGGACAACATAGACAACAGATAATGGACTCCTCTTTAATGCATAAGCATTCAACAACAGATAATATTCTCATAAGAGATTGAGGATTGTTGTCCAAACTGAAACTTCCACCATGGATCATGGCTTTAGTTAGCGGCCCAATGTTCTTCTCTAACAATATGCATGCTCAAACCATTCAACTCATGATAAATCGCCCTTACTTCAGACAACATGAACATGCATAGCAACTCACATGATATTCAACAAGGGTAATAGTGGATGGCGTCCCCAGGAACATGGTTACCGCTCAACAAGCAACTTATTAAGAAATAAGATACATAAGTACATATTCAATACCATAATAGTTTTTTAAGCTATTTTTCCCATGAGCTATATATTGCAAAGACAAAGAATGGAATTTTAAAGGTAGCACTCAAGAAATTTACTTTGGAATGGCAGAGAAATACCATGTAGTAGGTAGGTATGGTGGACATAAAGGGCATAGTTTTTGGCTCAAGGATTTGGATGCACGAGAAGTATTCCCTCTCAATACAAGGCTTAGGCTAGCAAGGTTGTTTGAAACAAACACAAGTATGAACCGGTACAGCAAAACTTACATAAGAACATATTGCAAGCATTATAAAACTCTACACTGTCTTCCTTGTCGTTCAAACCCTTACCAGAAAATATCTAGACTTTAGAGAGACCTATCATGCAAACCAAATTTCAACAAGCTCTACAGTATTTCTTCACTAATAGGTGCAAAGTATATGACGCAAGAGCTTAAACATGATCTAAATGAGCGCAACAATTGCCAAGTATCAAATTATTCAAGACATTATACCAATTACCACATGTAGCATTTTCTGTTTCCAACCATATAACAATTAACGAAGCAGTTTCAACCTTCTCCATGAACATTAAGAATAAAGCTAAGAACATATGTGTTCATATGCAACAGCGGAGCGTGTCTCTCTCCCACACAATGAATGCTAGGATCCAATTTTATTCAAACAAAACGAAAACAAGAACATAATGACGCTCCAAGTAAAGCACATAAGATGTGACGGAATAAAAATATAGTTTCACTAGAGGTGTCCTGATAATTTGTCGATGAAGAAGGGGATGTCTTGGGCATCCCCAATCTTAGATGCTTGAGTCTTCTTGAAATATGCAGGGATGAACCACGGGGGTATCCCCAAGCTTAGGGCTTTCACTCTCCTTGATCATATTGTATCATCTTCCTCTCTTGATCCTTGAAAACTTCCTCCACACCAAACTCAAAACAAACTCATTAGAGGGTTATTGCATATTCAAAAATTCACATGTTCAGAGGTGACATAATCATTCTTAACACTTCTGGACATTGCACAAAGCTACTGAAAGTTAATGGAACAAAGAAATCTATCAAACATAGCAAAACAGGCAATGTGAAATAAAATGCAGAATCTGTCAAAACAGAACAGTCTGTAAAGACGAATTTTTCTGGGGCACTAAACTTGCTCAGATGAAAATGCTCAAATTGAATGAAAGTTGCATACATATCTGAGGATCACTCACGTAAATTGGTAGATTTTTCTGAGTTACCTACATAGAATACTACTCAAATTCGTGACAGCAAGAAATCTGTTTCTGCGCAGTAATCCAAATCTAGTATGAACCTTACTATCAAAGACTTTACTTCGCACAACAATGCAATAAAATAAAGATAAGGAGAGGTTGCTACAGTAGTAACAACTTCCAAGACTCAAATATAAAACAAAAGTGCAGAAATAAAATAATGAGTTGTCTCCCATAAGCGCTTTTCTTTAACGCCTTTCAGCTAGGCGCAGAAAGTGTGAATTAAGTATTATCAAGAGATGATGCATCAACAGAGGGGTTCGGAGTTTTCTCAACTATGCATTGTATCTTATCTATGTAAGTTTCAGAGGCTCATTTTTCATTACTCTTAGGCTTGCTATTCTCATTAAATAAATTTTCAGGAAAAATCCAATCAAAATTCCTTTCTTGCGCCTCGCACATTCCTAAGAGCTTTCAAGGTATTGAAGTTTTAATATCCCCCTCATAATTAACTTTATTAGTGTACTTTTGTCTATCTTTTTCCATCTTTTCAAGGGTACTAGCAAAGTTGGTATAAGAGCCAAGCATCTTATATTTAGTAAAGACTTTTCTAGCTTCTCTTGCTACATCACCAAATTCTTTAAGAAGGGTTTCTAAGACAAAATGGTTCTTTTCTCCTTCTTCCATATCACAAAGTGTAAGAAACATGTGTTGCATTACGGGGTTGAGATTAAAAAATCTAGCTTCTAACATGTGTACTAAAGAAGCGGCAGCAATTTCATAAGTAGGAGCAAGTTCTACTAAGTGTCTATCTTCAAAATCTTCAACCGTACTAATATGAGTGAAAAAATCTTCTATATTATCTTTTCCAATGATAGACCCTCGTCCTACCGGTACATCTTTAAGGGTGAACTTAGGAGGAAACATGATGAAATAAGTAAGGTAAATGCAAATAACTAATTTTTTATGTTTTTAATATGGAGAACGCAAACAATATAGTAAATAAAGTAAATGCAAGTAACTAATTTTTTGTATTTTGATATAAGAAAGCAAACAAAGCAGTAAATCAAATAAAGTAAAGCAAGACAAAAACAAAGTAAAGAGATTGGAAGTGGGAGACTCCCCTTGCAGCGTGTCTTGATCTCCCCGGCAACGGCGCCAAAAATTTAGCTTGTTGACGCGTAAAGCACACGCCCGTTGGAAACCCCAAGTGAAAGGTGTGATGCGTACAGCAGCAAGTTTCCCTCAGTAAGAAACCAAGGTTTATCGAACCAGTAGGAGTCAAGAAGCACGTGAAGGTTGTTGGTGGCGGAGTGTAGTGCGGCGCAACACCAGGGATTCCGGCGCCAACGTGGAACCTGCACAACACAATCCAAATACTTTGCCCCAACTTAACAGTGAGGTTGTCAATCTCACCGACTTGCTGTAACAAAGGATTAAGTGTATGGTGTGGAAGATGATGCAAAGAACAGTAGAACAAGTATTGCAGTAGATTTTATTCGATGTAAAAGAATGGACCGGGGTCCACAGTTCACTAGTGGTGTCTCTCCAATAAGATATAGCATGTTGGGTGAACAAATTACAGTTGGGCAATTGACAAATAAAGAGGGCATGACAATACACATACATATCATGATGAGTAGTGTGAAATTCAATTGGGCATTACGACAAAGTACATAGACCGCTATCCAGCATGCATCTATGCCTAAAAAGTCCACCTTCAGGTTAGCATCCGCACCCCTTCCAGTATTAAGTTGCAAACAACGGACAATTGCATTAAGTATGGTGCGTAATGTAATCAACACAAATATCCTTAGACAAAGCATTGATGTTTTATCCCTAGTGGCAACAGCACATCCACAACCTTAGAACTTTCTGTCACTGTCCCAGATTAAATGGAGGCATGAACCCACTATTGAGCATAAATACTTCCTCTTGGAGTTACAAGTATCAACTTGGCCAGAGCCTCTACTAGCAACGGAGAGCATGCAAGATCTTAAGCAACACATATATGATAGATTGATAATCAACATAACATAGTATTCCATATTCATCGGATCCCAACAAACGCAACATGTAGCATTAAAAATAGATGATAATGATCATGTTAGGCAGCTCACAAGATCCAACAATGATAGCACATGAGGAGAAGACGACCATCTAGCTACTGCTATGGACCCATAGTCCAGGGGTGAACTACTCACACATCAATCCGGAGGCGATCATGGCGATGAAGAGTCCTCCGGGAGATGATTCCCCTCTCCGGCAGTGTGCCGGAGGCGATCTCCTGAATCCCCCGAGATGGGATTGGCGGCGGCGTCTCTGGAAGGTTTTCCGTATTGTGGCTCTCGGTACTGGGGTATTCGCGACGAAGGCTTTAAGTAGGCGGAAGGGTAGGTCAGGGGCGTCACGAGGGCCCCACACGCCAGGGCGGCGCGGCCCCACCCTTGGCCGCGCGGCCCTGTTGTGGCGGCGCCTCGTCGCCCCACTTCGCGATCCTTTCGGTCTTCTGGAAGCTTCGTGGAAAAATAAGACCCTAGGCGTTGATTTCGTCCAATTCCGAGAATATTTCCTTTGTAGGATTTCTGAAACCAAAAATAGCAGAAAACAGCAACAGGCTTTTCGGCATCTTGTCAATAGGTTAGTGCCGGAAAATGCATAAATATGACATAAAGTGTGTATAAAACATGTGAGTATCATCATAAAAGTAGCATGGAACATAAGAAATTATAGATACGTTTGAGACGTATCACGGCTCGGCTAGGGCTAGGGTAGAATCTTTTTTTAGGTTGATACCATGTAGAGAGATTATTGAAGATTGCACAGCTCCAATAGGGCTGACTGTCACGTATATATATAGGAGCAAACAAAAAATAAGTTTTCTCTTTTTTACATAGGCCACAAAAATTATTATTTTTTCGTGAAACTTGACGCACACACATATATTATGGAGATGTACATGTAGAATTTTTTTAATTTTTTTTTCCACACTTCAAAATATGTTTTCTTGGTAGAGGAAGCATACGCACCCGGGAGCCGAATTGAATTTCCGCAAACATATTACAAGCCTTGATGTATAAGGAAAATACCAAAAAAACCTATAAAGATACGTATATCTCAAAAAGAATCAGTGGGTATAATAGAGTCTGATGCACTCGCTTGATGGCGGTCGTATGGGCCATCTTCAGCCGGGATGGATATGGATGACAGGGTACTAATATGATCCAAAATGCATAGATATATCATGTATCTTTTATTTCGTTGGTTGATCCATGTAGCCATTTTATGTGATCCTTCAGTTTGCAATTCTTTGAGAACGAAAACTTGATTTTATAAATGGTTCATAAGTTATTGTCGCTTACCAATGGTGATGCTCATGTTTGAGCTCACTCTGCGGAGTTTTGTTGTACTTTATCTTTACTAGTAAACATGTCTATGCGTTGCAACGGGAAAAAATACGTCAAATATAAGATTTCATGTGTAAAGCCACTATTGCATTATGGTTGTCTATCTGATTGCCATGTCGATGTTACCGACACCATTGACCAAGACCTTAGTGAGTCGACACTGCATGATCCTCCTACGTTGCGGCCAGGCTATGGGACCTAGCAGTAGTCGGGCGGCACGTCACGATGCTAGGATTGATCTCGGACGGCGGGAGTCAAATTTATAATATGATGCTAGGAGAAAATGATCCGGCATGTAAATAAAATAACGAACTATCCAACTACATTTTTTGTTTTCAAATTAACTATCCAACTACATGTTAAGGAAATAATGCACTTTGTTGCTACATAATTTAAATAAATGCATTTCAGGTTCTATGTCTCGTAGTACCCCAATTTGGAATTCAGAAATTCTAGTAGCTATATGAGGAAACTAACATACCTATGTGCCTCCATTGACTTGTTCTTTTACCTCTCTAAATGAAAATTTACATAGTATTGAAATCAGCAAGAGATTAGCACATAAGTAGTAAAATTTTGCATTTGAACATTATCAAAGTTACCGATAGCAAATCCGTACTTAGTTAAGAGGAATTAAGACCTTCATTGCAAGCAATGCAAATGTTGCTTAATTATCAGCTTGATGCTATCTCACATGAATTAGCTTTTGTCAACGGTGCACTTTTAAGAAAAAAGCTCAAATTATTGTTGTTTTCTAGAAGTTTAGTTAAAATAACTTCACAAACTAATATCAAGTGCACCAGATTACATTTATGGTACATATTATTATTGACAGTTTTCCTGAAAATTTGTATACATCATGCATGTAGCAGCCAAGATCATCGTGTCTAGTTTAACATGATGTGCGACAGAGTGATTTTGAGCTCACTCTGCGGAGCTTTGTTGTACTTTATCTTTATATGTTATCCCGGATTGCATACAGAAAGTACTTTGTAGTGATGTTAAGTAATCAATAAAGTGTTGTTGTTCTCTAAACAAAGGTACAACCAATCGAACCGATATAATCTTGGCCAACCGAGAGCTGTCCATGTGTTCAATACAATCATCATTTTTCATTTTCTGGCAAAATAAAAGATGCTCCTGCCCTGGTGTGCTGCCGGTGCGAAGAGTTGTCTTTTGGCAGTTTGCAGAGTTGTAGTTTTTTTTTCATCACACGTGGTTTGGAAGTCCATCGGCTGCTATTTCACGTGTTTTGGTTGTTCTACAAATCGAAACTCCTCCTCCTGATCGCCAGCACTAATAAGCCGAGCAGGCGAGCAGCGCAGGCCGCACCACCACTGCCTGCATTTCCTCCTCCCACCCCCCCTGCTCCACACCCGAGCTGCACACCAATGGAGTTCTTGCTGACTGCGATCCCCGGCGGCGGCGGGGGCGCTGTGGCCGCCGCGGCCGCGGCTGTCGGCACGGTGGCAGCGGCCGCCGCGCTCGCCGAGAAGGCCGGCATCGTCGAGATGGGACACAAGGGCCGCTCCAACGCGCCACCAGGTGACCAACAGCTCAACTGACTCCCGGCGATCATGTTCTCTTCTTCTTGTTTGCGCTGCGCCTTTCTTGGCCGCTATGGTTTCGATCAGCACTCTTTGTTATATTTGATGAATCCGTTGGCGCGCGGGTTCCTCTCTGTGGGTTTTAAACATATGGCAGTTTCGGTTTGAACATTATATTCTCTTTTTTAAAACTACACCCATTGTCATATACTGATCTACTGATCAAAGACATACACTATCAAAACATTTCTAACGGATTGCTTAGTGAATATGTCTAGTATAAAGAAAATAAAGAATCACTTCTTTTTAAGTATAAGCATTAATGCACACACGTAGCAATCATACACGGGTATGCCATCCTTAGAATGTTCTGTTTTGAGATGTAATAAGTCCACGCACGTTTCGTCAGAGGAGACACACACGCTACAGTATTTGATCTGATCCATATAATATGGCGGCGACCTGAACGACGACCGAGACCAAGTGGTGAGAGTTCCTTGTTGACTCTCCCGTGCTACTCACCATCACCGTCGTCGTCGTCGTCGTCGTGCTGGATGGGCTTTTCCTCACTGACTCATATTCCTCGGCCCGTGGCCTTGGTCGCTTACCCCAGCCTTTCCGGCCTTTGCTCCTCCCGTGATACCAGCCGACACGGCCGCATGGAGCTTCTGCTGACCGCGCTCCCCCCGAGCGGCGGAGGCGTGGTGGCTGCGGGCGCCGCGCTCGCCGGAGGCAAGGCCGGCATCACCGGGATGGGGCACGAGGACCGCTCCAGCCTGCCCCAGGTGAACCATCATCTCGCCGGATCTCGTCAGAACACGCGCGCGCGCAGACCTGCGCTCGGCCGGTCGTGCGACGTGCCCTTTATTGCTCTGCTTCCTTTTTTGGATGCTGTGATCTCAGCCCATACTTGGGCTCTTAATGGCATTTTTCCCTATACATTGCTGATCAAACCCACTTCGGAAAATACCTATTTGGCAACTTATGCTCCCTATTTTCTGGCTGCGCGCACGACGGCTTTAATTTTATGCATGGGAGCACAAACCGATTATTTGGTTTACACTAGCAAGCTGCAGCTACTGTGGATCTGAAAACAGGAATGTCCTGAACAGAAGATGTTTTGCCGCCATATATTGCACCACACGATAATTTTAATAATTTGCATATCATAGGTTGTATCTTTCTAGATACATACATGCTGAGCTAATTGTGATCCTGATTATTCTAGTGTTCCACAGTTGCCTCTTTTTCCATAATCTGAGCCTATTTAAGTCCCCTAATAATATATAAAGAGAGAAAAATAGCATTACCTCTTCTGACACCACTTGGTTAATTGTCATGCAGCTGTCCCTGGTTTACCGATTATTGGAAATCTCCACCAGTTGAGAGAAAGGAAGCCCCATAAGACTTTTTCAAAATGGTCTGAAACTTTCGGGCCGATATACACTATAAAGACCGGGTCTTCCTCTGTAGCTGTGCTCAACTCAAGAGAAGTAGCCAAGGAGGTAATATAGAAATTTTATATCTCACTTCTGTTAAATTAACTTGATAACATATCTTTATGTTGTAATGAAAAATATTCTTTGCACATTTGGATTATTCTGGAAATTAAGTCTTTTAGTCTTCTGGGTATGTTTTTTTTTGTAATATTACCTGTTTCATGTTAAGTAAGTATGCTTTTGTTGACCTTATCTTATTAATTGTTTCGCTGAAATGGTAATTTAATAATTCAAATCTAGGTACTGTAGTTCTTTTTTTCACAGCAGAAGTCGAAGTTTAACATGATTATTATTTTTACCTATATTTTTTTCATCACGGATTCTATTAATATCTCTCACAAATAAAAAAGATAATTGAAGCATATAGTTCTTGTTGGTATTGGCTGCGATGCAGAACAGAGAAATGATAGCAGCATTGTAAAAAATATGTCAAACTTGACTATAAATTTACAAGAACATATATCTTACCCTGTATTTACGTACAGGCAATGGTTACGAAATTCTCATCCATATCCACTCGAAAGCTACCTACAGCAATTTCAGTGCTGAGTCATGATAAGTCGATGGTTGCTGTGAGTGACTACAATGACTTCCACAAGATGGTGAAACGTTTAATTATGGCGGGCATGTTGGGTGTTTCTGCTCAGGTACAAGTCTTAACACTTCCGAAGTTACACAGTTTAGTTGCTACCTCTTGGATATGTTTAGGCTTTCCGTTAACTAATGGACCACAATAAAATGCTTACAAAATATAGAGAAAATTTCGGGAGACAAGAGACACGATGATGAATAATTTGTTAAGCACTCTCCGTGCCCTGGTGAATGACGACCCACATTCTCCTCTGAACTTCAGAGAAGTTTTCAAGGACGAGTTGTTCCGCCTGTCCTTGATCGAGGTAAGTCTACAAACGTCATGATATGGTGTGCTCATCCATATATCACTTTCTTGATCTGAATCAAACTTCAGATGCTTTGTTTAGTATTTGCCATACTGATTGTGCACACTGCAATTACAGAGCATAGGTGAGGATGTGAGTTCAGTTTACGTCGAGGAGTTTGGGAGGGAGGTATCAAAGGAGGAAATATACCAGGCAACGGTAGTTGACATGATGATGTGCGCAATTGAGGTTGATTGGAGGGATTTCTTCCCATACTTCAGCTGGGTTCCAAACAAGAGCTTCGAAGAAAGAGTTTTTACCGCAGAATCTAGGCGAACAGCGATGGTGCTAGCCTTGGTCCGTCAACAGAAGAAAAGAATTGAGCATGGCGAGGTAGTACATTTGCATATCGGGTGTATCTGTTTTATTTTGATGAGCTCTTCTGTGTGTTCATTGATCATCTTGAAGTAATACAATTTTGATATGCAGGCAAAGGTATCCTATTTGGACTTGATGCTATCGGAGAACGGCGACCTCACAGACAACCAATTGACGATGCTCGTGTGGGAGGCACTCATCGAGTCTACAGATACGACATTGGCGACGACAGAGTGGGCTATGTATGAGCTTGCCAAAAACCCAGAAATACAGGCAAGTTTTCTACTATTCGGTGCTGATATGTACTGTTCTCTAGCCGGAACCAAAACTCTTGACAAAATGTATCCTTGGCATGCCAGAATCGACTCTATCAGGAGATCCAACAGGTATGCGGTGACAAGACGGTCACCGAGGATGACCTTCGTCGGTTGCCCTACCTGAACGCGGTGTTCAACGAGACGCTGAGGTATTATTCTCCCGTCCCACTGGTGCCTCCAAGGTTCGTCCATGAGACCACCGAGCTGGGTGGCTACGAAGTCCCTGCCGGAACACAGGTAATTGACCAAAGCAATTAATGACATTTTTTTCGATAAAGGGAATATATTAATATCAAAAAGATACCAATTACACCCAGCCTCTGCAACAACGCACCACCCTAATGGCACTACGGATGCACACAGCCAAAAAAAGGAAAAGAAAACTAAGAAACAAAAGTCCCGCTACAGTATCTCGAGCCTAACAACAGCAGTACAACCACCGCCAAGACAACACCTGAATTACGGACTCTCCAAAAAACGACGCCTCCAAGAAGGGAACAGTGCTCAAACACCATCGTCGCCCGATCAAAGATCTTAGGTTTTCACCCTGAAGATAGTCCGCGCTCTCAAAACAATGCCTCCACCAAGGCCATTGTCAACCAGTTAAGGCCAGACCTTGGGTTTTCACCCTGAAAGGTAGGACTCTACGCTTCACCTGTGTTGTCGCCCCCACTTTCATACCGCTGTTGTGAAGCCCGGAACACCAAGCCAGTCTCTCAACAGCGCGGAGACTTGAACCTCCCTTAGCTAGTCCTCCCCACCGGCCTTCATGAAATTCTCTTCTTCCGACTTTCATCATGGATCCATAGTCACTTGATGTCAACACAGAAAAAGAGCTTCGCGCCGCTCCCTCCAGAACCAAACGGTCGGAATAAAAGCATGGGTGCGCACGACCGAATACCTCCGATCCAGCAAACTCCAGGCAAAGCACTGTTACATTCGCCGGCGGAGCCTTCCGGAACTCAACCCTCCGGCCAGATCACGAGTCCAAGCCTCCGGTAGGTCCTCCTCTTCACGCAAGAGAGGCCCTAGGACCGCCGCCTTTATACAGGTCGGACCCCCACATCGGCGACCATCCCGGGCTGGCCAATCCAGCCCTCCACCGGCGACACCATCGCCGGCTTCCATGCTCCTCCATCTTGCCGCCGGATCGCGATGATAGATCAAAAGATCCACCACCACCAACCGCAGGCCGACCCTCTCCGGCGCAGAAGAGAGCCACCTCCTCCGTCGAACCCAAGGCTGCTGCCCCGGGCGCCCTCGTGACGCGGAAGAAGCCCGAGATCGCCTCCACGACCGACTAGAGGCGGGGAGGAGGGCATGGCGCAGACCGAGGGCCTGGCCGCCGCCCACCACCAGCCCCTGCCGGTGTGCTGCGGATGGAAGCCTACGAGAGGGGAGGGGGGGACCGTAGCGCAAGAGCCGCCGCCGCCCCATCACCATCCGCGCCGGCCGCTGCCGCGAGCGTCGAGGAAGGGAGATCCCGTCCGCCGTCCCCCACGCCGGCGAGGAAAGGCCCCCACCGCCGCCACGCCCCGTGGGTCTTTGCCCCGACGGCGCTACCGGCGGCGGCGGCGGTTAGGGTTGGGGAGGGGTCGGGAGAGGAGGGGTTGGGGAGGGGTCGTCGAGTAAATCCACATTGTCCACCAGCAATTAATAACATGGAGATAGATGAACACACTTGAATTGGACCATGAAGTTTGACTGCTTAAAATTTATTTCTGAAAAGAGCTGCTTAATTTATGGTGCTAGATGTTCATCAACCTGTATGGGTGTAACATGAACAAGAAGGACTGGGAGGAGCCCGAGCAGTGGAGGCCGGAGAGGTTCCTGGACGGGAGTTTCAGTGACGTGGACTTGTTCAAGACCATGGCGTTCGGCGGCGGGAAGAGGGTCTGCTCCGGGGCTATGCAGGCGACCAACATCTCGTGTACCGCCATCGCGCGCTTGGTGCAGGAATTCGCCTGGAGGCTGAAGGAGGGCGATGAGAACAATGTGGAGACCATCAGCCTCACAAGCTTCAAGCTCCACCCGCTGCATGTGCATGCCTCGCCGAGAGCAACGAAGTGAAGTGTTTTTTTTTTTGGGTGAAAAGTCCACCCATCTATTGATAATCATTAACAGTAGCACAAACAATTTTAAATATAATAAAATTACTATTAGGTCCTTTGACGACCTGCATTTGTGTGCTCTCATCACCTGCATTGTGTGCTATTTCTTCTATTATCACTTGCATTGTGTGATCTGCTCACTGGTGTTAGTATATGGCAAGGAACTTAAGCCATAATGAGACACTTACTGTTACTCCTGGCGCTGTTTGTAAACTAGTTGTGTTAATTATGTAGTTCAATTATTAGTTGTTGAGATGAGTATGTGTGCCACTGGCATGGTAACCTCGTTACTTTCGAAATAGGTGGTATGGTAACCTCATCACTTTGGAAATAGGAGAGCGGATCTGATTGTGTGTGCCACTGATTATAACTTCCAGGCAACCAAACAATACTGCTTTTGCATCTGTCGAGCCTGAGAACGAAAAGTCCATGCAACCAAACAAGTTTCACCTATGTTGTCAATGATACAATGTAGGGGACCAAACGAGCTGCACAACATGGCCTAGAGGTTGTATCAGTTAGCTAAACTAATATAAGACTATGCATGATGAGTCCATCTATCCCACTTATTACCATTCAAAGTTCGTCTAATACGTATATTTAAAGGGGCTGAACCAAAATATTTGATACAGTAACATTTTTATGATGCACTATAACATAAAGCGTCAGGTGGGTACTCTTCAGCAAGAGACTTGTATCCCAACCAAATATCCTCCCAAAACCTAGTACTACGTCCATTACCGACAACAAAAGACCCTCTCACAAAGAACTCCTCTTTACATTCATTAAGCCCTTCCAAAAAGGTGAATTAACCTAAGATAGTGTTTTAGAGTGCAAATGTGATTTATGCAGCAGCTCTTCCCACATACCATTTTCGTTCATGAGTTTAAATAATCACTTGCTAAGTAAACTATTGTTTTCAACTCTAAAACCTCCACTCCTAACCCCATTGATCTTTTGGTCTACAAATATTATTCCACTTGGTCAACCAATATTTTTTATGTCCATCATTTTGCCAAAAGAAACTTGAACTAAAAAAATCTAACCACTTCTGAACTTCTTTCGATATCTCGAGGAAATAAAGCATAAGCATGGGTAGACTAGTTTAAACTGACTTAATGAGCACAAGTCGATCGCCACATGTTAACATTTACTGACCCAGTTTCTTAACTTCTTCTCAAATCGATTCTCAACAGGTTTCTATTCTCCATTTTTCAGTTATCGAAATGAATCGGGGTCCCCAAATATCTAAAAGACAATGTAGCTACATCACAGCCGAAAATAATCGTGTACTGATTTTCAACCTCTTCTGCTTTCCAGAAACAAAATAACTCACTCTTGTGAAAATTTATTTTTCGTCTAGCAACTGCTAAAAAATGCATAAAACTAGCTTCATGTTCGGCGCTTTATCTAAATCATGCTCCATAAAAAGAATAGTGCCGCTGCCAACTAAGGCCGCCGAGACCACCCATGCAATTAGGATGGCAATCATATCCGCAACGATATTGAAACAAATAGGTGACAGTTGGTCTCCCTGCCTAAGGCCTTTTTGCATTTTGAAAATAATTTCCCATGTCACTATTTACCTTAATACCTGCACTACCTTTCTCAACGTAATTCTAAATCCAAGTACACCTTTCAGGACCAAAGCCGTTCGTACACAACTCTTGTTGCAAAAAGGATCAATTTACCTTGTCATACGGATTTTTAAAATCAATCTTAAACAGAACCTCATCTATTTTCTTACTATAAATAGCATGAATGGTCTCATGAAGTATTACTACGCCTTCAATAATATATCTACCAGTCATAAAAGTTGTTTGAGTCGGATGCACAACACTTTCGGCAACACCAGAAACTCTATTTGTCCCAACCTTGGTGACCACTTGAAAGCTTACATTTAACAATTAAATTGGTCTGTATTGCTGAATTTGGATTGCATTGTATTTATTAGGGACTAAAATGATCATCCAAAAGTTAAGATGGAAAAGAGGTAGCTTCCCTCTTTGAAAACTATCAAACATTGCCATCAAGTCTATTTTTATTACCTGCCAAATTTTTTTATAGAACTCCGCGGGGAACCCTTGTCCCAGAGCCTTCTTATTTTCCATTTGCATTACGGCCTCTTGGGCCTCTTTCTCAGTAAAATCCGCAACTAAAGTAGCATTCTTGTCATCGTATATACATTTTATGTCATGATTCGTCGTCTCAACGAGCGAAAAAGAACTAGATAGGGGCGGCCCAAAAAAGTTCTTATAATATTCTGAGATGAAAGCTTCAAATTATCTTGATCAATAATAGTGCCTTCATCTTGTTCCAACTGAAAAATTATTTTTCTACAATGTTTACCATTCAGAATTAAGTGAAAATATTTAGTATTATCAACCCCTCTCCTGCACATGCTAAACCTTTGCCCGTTGATCCCACTCAGACTCCTCTTCACGCCGCAACTTAGCTAACTCATCACTGGCTAAATGCTATGGTTTTCTCTTATCCACATTAAGCGGAACTATTTCTGCTTTTCGATCAAAAATTTCAATTATATTTAGAAGTCCATCTTTTTCAATCCTATATTGACCACTTAAATTACGCATCCACCCCCTAAGAAACTGCCTAAGGTGGCAAATTTTATTTTTCCAAATTCCCATGGTGTTAGAAACTATTTAATAGAAGCCCACTCCTGGGCCACCATTTCGAAAAAACTTTATCTTTTCAGACAAGCCAATTCGAAAGAAAACGTTGATTTTTGGCCAAGAAAAGCTTGTTCCTGGGAGTGTAAAAGAAGAGGTGTATGATCAGAACTAGATCTAGTTAAATCCCTAACAGACACCAACGGAAATTTATGTTCCCATTCGACACTCGCAATAATTATGTACAATTTTTCATATGTGGGTGAGTCTATACGATTATATTGCCTTCGGGACAGCACTAGGTCTTTTAGATCTAGGCTTTCAATGATGGCATTAAAAATGAAGGGCCAGCTGGCAATAAAATTGATTGCTTTCTTTTAGTTGCGTCTAATAATATTAAAATCTCCACCAACGAGCATATGCAAAGGCTCATCCTCACAGATTCTTACTAGCTTGGAGACGAACTGCTCATCTTGAGCAGCCCCATAAACAACAACTAAAACACATTTAAAATTATTTACTTTTGAAGTTACAAAAAAATTGCGCATATATCCCGGTAACCACGTGTTGAATGGATAGAGTTTATGCATTAATACCAACCAAAATTCCCCTCAATCTCCCAATAGGGATCCCACTTTCTATATGTAATCCAGTTCATTTTTTTTGTTCAAAACATGACTATTGGATTGAAAGTAGAATTAGAAGTAGGATAAGTGGGATCCTACTTGTATCGTAGATCCTTAGGTCCAGATTGTTCTAGTATTTAAAATTCACCTCACCTTTTGAAAGTATAGAGATGGTAAACCTAGAGGGGGGGTGAATAGGTTTCTACAGATTTTAATCCTTTCTTTGCAATATTAGGCTTTGCGGAATATAAAGGTGAGCCTAATGCAAACTAGGTGAAGCAACCTATATGAAGATACAACTATCTCGAGCACGAAGGCTCTCTCAGGCAGTTTAAATCACAAGTAAGGAGTTCGGTTAGAGATAACCGATAGCACGCGGAGACGAGGATGTATTCCCGTGTTCCCTTGCTTTGCAACAAGGTACGTCACGTTTGGAGGGGTGGAGGTCCCACGAAGGATTCCCCACGCCACGAAGGCTCACCCTATTCTCCGGAGCCTATCCCACGAAGGAATAGCTCACTCACTTGTGGTAGACTTTGAGGTAGCCTCCAAACCTTCACAATCTTGCCCGGAGCAAATCCACAGCCCGGATGCTTCCGGACTCCTCTTGCCCACCTAGGGTTTCCAAGGAACCCTAGGAAGCAAGCTTCTCGATGAATACAAGGGGGAATGAGATTTGGCTTGGTAGAACAAGTAGATCGGGTCCTCCTCTAGTGATTCCCCGGAGGGATTTGAGTTTGGGTGGAGGAGGAGGGAGATCGGAGGCTTTTGGTGTTTCTAATAATGGAGTAAGAGAGAGAGAGCTCAAGAACAGCTTGTAGTATGTTGCCTAACCCTTCCAAGGTAGGAGAAGGGGTATTTATAGTGTTCTTCAAAATCTGGCCGTTGCAACTTGCCACCTCAGCATTTTCCTCGACAAACCCGGTTGACCGGACCACAGACCGGACAGCCCGGTCGTGAGGCCGGTCAGACCGGATTAGCGACCGGATCCCCTTTGCGTCGTCCTGGCGCTTCTTCGGTTGGTGGCCGGTTGGCGCCCGGTTGGCGCCCGGTCGACCGGACGGAGCGCCGGACCCGCCGGTCAGTAGCCCGGTTGACCGGGCGGCAACCGGATCTGCTGGCTCTTCGTTTGAAGCCCGGTTGGCGCCCGGTTGACCGGCCAGCACGCCGGACTGGCCGGTTGCTGGCCCGGTTGGACCGGGCTGCAGACCGGATTTCTCCTGTAGACCCTTTTTGATTGTTGTCGAAGTGGGGGTCTCCTTTAGCCTTCTTGTTCCTTTGATACACCATTTACGCCTCATTGCCTAATACCTGAGATTATCCTTATAAACATATTAGGCCAAATACTTTAGCACGGTGTCATCGTTACCAAAATAATGGATAAGGGTAAAATACCCTTACAATCTCCCCTTTTTGGTATACGATGACAAACCGAGCTAGAGTCACAAATAGATATTATGATAAGCTCTAAACCTTGATTCCATATAAGATATTACGACAGCTCCCCCATAATGTGTGCACTTGGAGAATTTGCGTTTGAATGCAAAGTGCACCATTTGTGAAACATGAGAAGCTCCCCCAATATCTTTAGGAAACAAGCATGGTATGGAGATGTGCATATCAAGATATATAAGCATAGCACACATAATCATCCTAACATAGAGTAGCACACATAATAGTCGTCCATACACATCCATACACGAATTATTGGAGATAGCAAATGGTTCTTGAAAAACTCAAAGTAAACAAGCACAAGCCATATAAAATCCAAATAAAGCAACTCCCATGGCTTGTGGCAATCAAAGAACCCCGTGGTCCTAGACTCTACTCTCTTCCCCCCTTTGGCATCGGAACACCAAAAAGGCGAAGAAAAGAGGAGAGATGCTATCGCACCCATCAGTAGTGACCAAGCCCGATCGAGGAGGAGCTCTCGCCATCACCATCGCGTGCAGCCGCATCAACCTCATCGTCATCACCATCATCATCATCAGCAGGAGTGGGAGCACGAGCAGTCCTAGGAGGGAGAGCACCATGAGCGTAGACGGAGAAGTCGAAGTTCTGGATCATCTCATCGGTAAGAGGAGGCATCTCCCACTGAGGTGCTACCACAGGCTCCATCTCAGGTCCAGGAGGAGGAACAGGGTGGTTCCTAGAGGCCATGAACTCAGTCTGGCGCCTCCGTGTCTCCTGGGTCATAGTAAGGGTCTGATGTGCAACATCATTGCTGTTCTTGCACATTTGCCACATGCTGGAGAAGAATCGAGCGGCCCCATGCTGGGAGCGCCGAGAGTGACTGGAGCTAGCATCATGATCATGGTGTGCCTTGGAACGGCGCTCAGTGGTGGGCATCATGGAGGGAACGTCTGGACGAGTGGCCTCCTGAATGGGTATCCTGAATGGGTCCATGATGACTCTTTCACCAAGAACGTTTTGAGGAGCGGGAACAATGTAGTTGATGAGCCGCTGAACATACTGAGCGTAGTTGGGAGTCATGCGGTCCATAATTGCTCTCTTCAGTTCACAGTAGATAAGATCACAGCCATCAATCTTCCTTACCCTGTCAGGATGACAATAGTACATCAAGTTGAGGTGATAGTTCCGGACTTCACTGGAGTCGCCAGACTTGCTGATGAGGCTCTCACGGAACATCTTGGCAAGTACCAGATAGGAGTAGTACATCCCAGAGATAGTGGGAGGTCCAGGCGTAGGGTTCGCAGGATAGCAGAAGGAGATGTCACCCTTAGTAAGCTTGGACCGTGAATGAATCTTGTACCCTGGAACACTGTCATCACCACAACCCATGGCTGCACGGAACTGAGAGTAGGAGCATGAGTACTTCTCCTTGCCGGTCATCCAGGTGAGGGTGCGGTCCGCATCATCATGGAAGAAGACGGTGCAGTGAAACTGACGGACAAGGAGGGGACAGAAGGTAGGATCGTCTTGGTGATCATCAGGCTTGAGGCACACAAGGTCATACAATCCCATACCCTTCAAGGTTTGAACCACAAAGCGGTACTTTGTGGCGTCATGCAAGGCAAACTCGTCAGGATTGATGGCCTTGGGTGATACAATATTACCATGCTTCATAAACTCATGAGAATCATAGTAACCATCCCAGAGGGCTGCTTGTGTCTTGGTCCAGAAGGCCTTGTCCCCACGAGTGTAAGTCCGTTGCTCAAAGCGATACGGATTCACTGTCCTCCATTCCTGCCACTCAACACGGTTTGCATTCCCAACATTGATAGTTGGTACTATCTCATCATCCTCTTGGGCGACATGCTTATCCTTTTTCTTGCCACCAACAGACTTGGTTCTACCCCGAGCTGAGCTGCCAATGTCAGTACCTTGATGAGCTTGAGGGGGTGCGCGACTACTAGAACGGCGGGGAGGATCAGCAGTCCTTCCTCTCTTGGCAACATTGCCACGTTGTGGCTCACCACTCCAACTACCTGTGAATGAGAAAATAGAGCAAGGATAGCAGTGGGGTAAGTGTACATGTCATCAGTAAGAGGGAAGCCAAAAGAGCATAGCATATATCCAAGTGTAGTGATGAGATTGTGCGAAAACTGGGCAAGCCGGCGCACAGGCCGGTCCAACCGGGCAGCAGACCGGACAAGCCGGTTGGCGCCCGGTTGACCGGGCCGTACGCCGGGCCGGCCGGTTGAGCGGCCGGTCGACCGGGCTGGTGACCGGATCTGTCGAGGTGTGAAGTTTTGCCCAGATTTTCTACCACAAATTCATGCAAAAACTCATAAACTTGAATATAGACTATAGCAATATAGTGGAGTAAGTGCATTGTGGTGTGAGACACTCTAAAGGCATGAGGACTTACAAACCCTAACCCTAACCCTAATTTTTCTCAACTTTCCTCAACATGTGGCAATGGGAGAGGGAAAGCAAGAAGGAGAGGGAATGGAAGGGAGATTTACCCGATGACATTGTCCTTGTTGCCCAAGTGAGCAAGAAGAACACGTGAAGAGGGCTTGAGGGCCAAATCCCCAAGATCTCCCAAACGAGCTTGAGAAGGACCAAATCCTTCGGTGAAGAAGCTTGAGAGATCCCGATCTACGGTTGGGTGTAGTTTGGGGAGAAACTAGTGGTGGGAAGGACCTAGGCTGTGGTGGAGATGGTCAGGGCGCCGGCCATGGAGTGTGGAGGTTGGGGAACAATGGGGAAGATGACCCCAAGGGGTATCCCTTCCCCAATATATAGTAGGCTGCGCGGCCGGTCGGGCGCCCGGTCGACCGGACCTAGCGCCGGCTGACCCGGCCCAGAGCTCGGTTGGCGCCCGGTCAACCGGACCATCCGGTCAGGGACCCGGTCCAACCGGGCCAGGGACCGGCCAGCCCAGATTTGTCTAATTTTGCCTCGTTTTTGCCCCTATGCTTTGTGTAAATGTGTGTGAGTGCTCAAATGATGACATGTACATATAGATAGATAGATGATGATGAGATGAGCATAGACATGGGGTTGGAAACACAAAGTTCTCTAGGCATACCCATTGGAGAGAAAATCCAAACAAGATGTGAATAGCAACAATGGGCATGATTCGAAGTATATATCAAGAATCATAAGTCATTTTGGAAATGATGTTCGCAATAAGATCATTTGGCCTTATATAGTCAAATCAAGTTGTAATGAAGGCTCAATGAGGGGCGGGGGATTACTCCCCCTATGTGAAAGCGCAAATGTCATGTGACCGCGAAGAGACATGCTTGGGTCCATATAATGACATTGGGTCTATTTATGTTGCACACATAGGTATGCATCATACCAAGACATGGTAGGATGACTATCCCCATATGTGCTATGCCTCTAAGCTAGATAGCAAGATAAATGCAAGAATATAGTGCAAGAAGTTAATCAATCCAAGTTTTTAGGATCAAGAATACCAAGTTCTCCTCTCAAGTTAACAAAGCGGGCTTCATCCAAAGGCTTAGTGAAAATGTCCGCCAATTGGTAGGTTGTTCCCACATGAGTGAGATCAATATCCTTATTGGCAACATGATCACGTAGGAAGTGATGGCGAATGTCAATATGTTTGGTGCGACAATGTTGAACCAGGTTATTGGCGATCTTTATTGCACTTTCATTGTCACAAAGAAGAGGCACCGTACCAAGAGACACACCATAGTCTTTCAAGGTTTGCTTCATCCATAACAATTGAGTGCAACAAGATGCCGCGGATATGTATTCGGCTTCGGCGGTGGATAGGGCGGTGGAGTTTTGTTTCTTGGATGACCAACTCACCAATGACCGGCCAATAAATTGGCAAGCCCCGGAGGTAGACTTCCGATCAACCTTATCACCGGCCCAATCGGAATCCGAATAGCCAATGAGTTCAAAGGTTGACCCCTTTGGATACCATAGCCCGAGAGTAGGAGTGAGAACAAGGTATCTTAGTATCCGTTTGACCGCCACTAAATGGCTCTCCTTGGGAGCGGATTGAAAACGAGCACACATCCCTACACTTAGCATGATATCCGGCCTAGAGGCACAAAGGTAGAGCAAGGATCCTATCATGGAGCGGTATACCTTTATGTCCACATCCTTCTCACCGTCACATGAACCAAGTTGCCCCTTTACGAGCATGGGTGTCTTCATTGGACTCGCATTGGTCATGTTGAATTTCTTGAGCATGTCCCTCACATACTTTTCTTGAGAGATGAAGGTGCCTTTTGCAAGTTGCCTCACTTGGAAGCCTAGAAAGAACTTCAACTCTCCCATCATGGACATCTCAAATTTCCTAGTCATCAATAGCTCAAAAGCTTTGTTATGATTGGGGTTAGTTCCACCAAAGATAATATCATCAACATATATTTGACATATAAAGAGGCCACCCCCTTTAACCCGCTTGGTGAAAAGGGTGGAATCGACCGTACCCATGCAAAACCCATCATGTAGTAAGAAATCCCTAAGGAACTCATACCAAGCACGTGGAGCTTGCTTGAGACCGTAGAGTGCCTTATGGAGTAAATACACGTGGTTGGGTCGGCATGGGTCTTCGAAACCCGGGGGTTGAGCCACGTATGCGGTTTCTTTTAGGGGACCATGATGGCGTGTAACTCACACGTTCGTTGGGAACCCCAAGAGGAAGGTATGATGCGCACAGCAGCAAGTTTTCCCTCAGAAAGAAACCAAGGTTTATCGAACCAGGAGGAGCCAAGAAGCACGTTGAAGGTTGATGGCGGCGGGATGTAGTGCGGCGCAACACCAGGGATTCCGGCGCCAACGTGGAACCCGCACAACACAACCAAAGTACTTTGCCCCAACGAAACAAAGTGAGGTTGTCAATCTCACCGGCTTGCCGTAACAAAGGATTAACCGTATTGTGTGGAAGATGATTGTTTGCGAGAAAACGAGAAAACGATATTGCAAGTAGATTGTATTTCAGTAAAGAGAATTGGACCGGGGTCCATAGTTCACTAGAGGTGTCTCTCCCATAAGACAAACGAGCATGTTGGGTGAACAAATTACGCTTGGGCAATTGACAAATAAAGAGAGCATGACAATGCACATACATATCATGATGAGTATAGTGAGATTTAATTGGGCATTACGACAAAGTACATAGACCGCCATCCAACCGCATCTATGCCTAAAAAGTCCACCTTCGAGGTTATCATCCGAACCCCTCCAAGCATTAAGTTGCTAACAACGTGACAATTGCATTAAGTATTGCGCGTAATGTAACTAGTGACTACATCCTTGAACATAGCACTAATGTTTTATCCCTAGTGGCAACAAGACATCCATAACCTTAGAGGTTCTTGTCACCCTCCGCATTCACGGAGACATGAACCCACTATCGAGCATAAGTACTCCCTCTTGGAGTTACTAGCATCAACTTGGCCGGAGCATCTACTAATAACGGAGAGCATGCAAGATCATAAACAACACATAGATATAACTTTGATAATCAACATAACAAGTATTCTCTATTCATCGGATCCCAACAAACGCAACATATAGAATTACGGATAGATGATCTTGATCATGTTAGGCAGCTCACAAGATCCGACAATGATAGCACAATGGGGAGAAGACAACCATCTAGCTACTGCTATGGACCCATAGTCCAGGGGTAGACTACTCACACATCACACCGGAGGCGACCATGGCGGCGTAGAGTCCTCCGGGAGATGATTCCCCTCTCCGGCAGGGTGCCGGAGGCGATCTCCTGGATCCCCCGAGATGGGATCGGCGTTGGCGGCGTCTCCGGAAGGTTTTCCGTATCGTGGTTCTCAGTATCGGGGGTTTCGTCATGGAGGCTATTTGTAGGCGGAAGGGCAGGTCAAGAGGCGGCACGGGGGCCCCACACCACAGGGCCGCGCGGCCAAGGGGGAGCCGCGCCGCCCTAGGGTGTGGCCCCTCGTGGCCCCTCTTCGTCTCTCCTTCCGACTTCGGAAGCTTCGTGGAAAAATAGGCCCCCGGGCTTTGATTTCGTCCAATTCCGAGAATATTTCCTTACTAGGATTTCTGAAACCAAAAACAGCAGAAAACAAGAATCGGCACTTCGGCATCTTGTTAATAGGTTAGTTCCGTAAAATGCACGAATATGACATAAAGTGTGCATAAAACATGTAGATAACATCAATAATGTGGCATGGAACATAAGAAATTATCGATACGTTGGAGACGTATCAGCATCCCCAAGCTTAGTTCTGCTCGTCCCGAGCGAGTAAAACGATAACACGGATAATTTCTGGAGTGACATGCCATCATAATCTTGATCATACTATTTGTAAAGCATATGTAGTGAATGCAGCGATCAAAACAATGTATATGACATGAGTAAACAAGTGAATCATAAAGCAAAGACTTTTCATGAATAGCACTTCAAGACAAGCATCAATAAGTCTTGCATAAGAGTTAACTCATAAAGCAATAATTCAAAGTAAAGGCATTGAAGCAACACAAAAGAAGATTAAGTTTCAGATGTTGCTTTCAACTTGTAACATGTATATCTCATGGATATTGTCAACATAGAGTAATATAATTAAGTGCAATAAGCAAGTATGTAGGAATCAATGCACAGTTCACACAAGTGTTTGCTTCTTGAGGTGGAGAGAAATAGGTGAACTGACTCAACATTGAAAGTAAAAGAATGGTCCTCCATAGAGGAAAAGCATTGATTGCTATATTTGTGCTAGAGCTTTGATTTTGAAAACATGAAACAATTTTGTCAACGGTAGTAATAATGCATATGCATCATGTAAATTATATCTTATAAGTTGCAAGCCTCATGCATAGTGTACTAATAGTGCCCGCACCTTGTCCTAATTAGCTTGGACTACCGGATCATCACAATGCATTGTTTTTACCAAGTGTCACAAAGGGGTACCTCTATGCCGCCTGTACAAAGGTCTAAGGAGAAAGCTCGCATTGGATTTCTCGCTATTGATTATTCTTCAACTTAGACATCCATACCGGGACAACATAAAAACCAGATAATGGACTCCTCTTTTATGCATAAGCATGTAACAACAATTAATAATATTCTCATTTGAGATTGAGGATATATGTCCAGAACTGAAACTTCCACCATGGATCATGGCTTTAGTTAGCGGCCCAATGTTCTTCTCTAACATATGCATGCTTAACCATAAGGTGGTAGATCTCTCTTACTTCGTACAAGACGGACATGCATAGCAACTCACATGAAATTCAACAATGAAAGTTGATGGCGTCCCCAAGAAACATGGTTATCGCACAACAAGCAACTTAATAAGAGATAAAGTGCATAATTACATATTCAATACCACAATAGTTTTTAAGCTATTTGTCCCATGAGCTATATATTGCAAAGGTGAATGATGGAATTTTAAAGGTAGCACTCAAGCAATTTACTTTGGAATGGCGGAAAATACCATGTAGTAGGTAGGTATGGTGGACACAAATGGCATAGTGGTTGGCTCAAGTATTTTGGATGCATGAGAAGTATTCCCTCTCGATACAAGGTTTAGGCTAGCAAGGCTTATTTGAAACAAACACAAGGATGAACCGGTGCAGCAAAACTCACATAAAAGACATATTGAAAACATTATAAGACTCTACACCGTCTTCCTTGTTGTTCAAACTCAATACTAGAAATTATCTAGACCTTAGAGAAACCAAATATGCAAACCAAATTTTAGCATGCTCTATGTATTTCTTCATTAATGGGTGCAAAGCATATGATGCAAGAGCTTAAACATGAGCACAACAATTGCCAAGTATCACATTACCCAAGACATTTATAGCAATTACTACATGTATCATTTTCCAATTCCAACCATATAACAATTTAACGAAGGAGAAACTTCGCCATGAATACTATGAGTAGAAACCAAGGACATACTTGTCCATATGCTACAGCGGAGCGTGTCTCTCTCCCATAAAGTGAATGCTAGGATCCATTTTATTCAAACAAAACAAAAACAAAAACAAACCGACGCTCCAAGAAAAAAAGCACATAAGATGTGATGGAATAAAAATATAGTTTCAGGGGAGGAACCTGATAATGTTGTCGATGAAGAAGGGGATGCCTTGGGCATCCCCAAGCTTAGACGCTTGAGTCTTCTTGATATATGAAGGGGTGAACCACCGATGCATCCCCAAGCTTAGAGCTTTCACTCTCCTTGATCATGTTGCATCATACTCCTCTCTTGATCCTTGAAAACTTCCTCCACACCAAACTCGAAACAACTCATTAGAGGGTTAGTGCACAATATAAATTGACATATTCAGAGGTGACACAATCATTCTTAACACTTCTGGACATTGCATAATGCTACTGGACATTAGTGGATCAAAGAAATTCATCCAACATAGCAAAAGAGGCAATGCGAAATAAAAGGCAGAATCTGTCAAAACAGAACAGTTCGTATTGACGAATTTTAAAATGGCACCAGACTTGCTCAAATGAAAATGCTCAAATTTAATGAAAGTTGCGTACATATCTGAGGATCATGCACGTAAATTGGCTTAATTTTCTGAGCTACCTACAGGGAGGTGGACTCAGATTCGTGACAGCAAAGAAATCTGGAACTGTGCAGTAATCCAAATCTAGTACTTACTTTTCTATCAACGGCTTAACTTGGCACAACAAAACACAAAACTAAGATAAGGAGAGGTTGCTACAGTAGTAAACAACTTCCAAGACACAAAATAAAAACAAAGTACTGTAGGTAAAAACCATGGGTTATCTCCCAAGAAGTTCTTTCTTTATAGCCATTAAGATGGGCTCAGCAGTTTTGATGATGCACTCGCAAGAAATAGTATTTGAAGCAAAAGAGAGCATCAAGAGGCAAATTCAAAACAAATTTAAGCCTAACATGCTTCCTATGAAAAGGAATCTTGTACACAAATAAATTCGTGAAAAGCAAAGTGACAAGATCAGGAAGATAAAACAAGTGTAGTTTCAAAAATTTCAGCACATAGAGAGGTGTTTTAGTAACATGAAAATTTCTACAACCATATTTTCCTCTCTCATAATAACTTTCAGTAGCATCATGAGCAAACTCAACAATATAACTATCACATAAAGCATTCTTATCATGAGTCTCATGCATAAAATTATTACTCTCCACATAGGCATAATCAATTTTATTAGTTGTAGTGGGAGCAAATTCAACAAAGTAGCTATCATTATTATTCTCGTCATCAAATATAGGAGGCATATTGTAATCATAATCAAATTTTTCCTCCATAACAGGCGGTACTAAAAGACCAATATCATTATCATAAATAGGAGGCAAAGTATCATCAAAGTAAATTTTCTCCTCAATGCTTGGGAGAATAAAAAGATCATGAAAACCAGCTTCCCCAAGCTTAGAACTTTCTATATTATTATCAACAATGGTGTTCAAAGCGTTCATACTAATATTACTACCAGACATGCAAATAAGATTCCATAGGTTTTTTAATTTTCGCATCAAACAATCCATGTTTTAAATCAGGAAATAGAAATAGAAGCTCATTCTTGTCCATTATGCCAAACTAGTGAAATAAAAACATGCATGATATTAAGTAAAGTAAAACAAGTAACTAATTTTTTTGTGTTTTTGATATAGCAAACAAGATAGCAAATAAAGTAAAACTAGCAACTAATTTTTTTGTATTTTTGATTTAATGCAGCAAACAAAGTAGTAAATAAAACTAAGCAAGACAAAAACAAAGTAAAGAGATTGAGAAGTGGAGACCCCCCTTGCAGCGTGTCTTGATCTCCCCGGCAACGGCGCCAGAAAAAGAGCTTGATGGCGTGTAACTCACACGTTCGTTGGGAACCCCAAGAGGAAGGTATGATGCGCACAGCAGCAAGTTTTCCCTCAGAAAGAAACCAAGGTTTATCGAACCAGGAGGAGCCAAGAAGCACGTTGAAGGTTGATGGCGGCGGGATGTAGTGCGGCGCAACACCAGGGATTCCGGCGCCAACGTGGAACCTGCACAACACAACCAAAGTACTTTGCCCCAACGAAACAGATGAGGTTGTCAATCTCACCGGCTTGCTGTAACAAAGGATTAACCGTATTGTGTGGAAGATGATTGTTTGCGGAAAACAAGAAAACAGATATTGCAGTAGATTGTATTTCGAGTAAAGAGAATTGGACCGGGGTCCACAGTTCACTAGAGGTGTCTCTCCCATAAGACAAACAAGCATGTTGGGTGAACAAATTACAGTTGGGCAATTGACAAATAAAGAGAGCATGACAATGCACATACATATCATGATGAGTATAGTGAGATTTAATTGGGCATTACGACAAAGTACATAGACCGCCATCCAACTGCATCTATGCCTAAAAAGTCCACCTTCAGGTTATCATCCGAACCCCCTCCAATATTAAGTTGCTAACAACAGACAATTGCATTAAGTATTGCGCGTAATGTAACTAGTGACTACATCCTTGAACATAGCACTAATGTTTTATCCCTAGTGGCAACAAGCACATCCATAACCTTAGAGGTTCTTGTCACCCCTCCGCATTCACGGAGACATGAACCCACTATCGAGCATAAGTACTCCCTCTTGGAGTTACTAGCATCAACTTGGCCGGAGCATCTACTAATAACGGAGAGCATGCAAGATCATAAACAACACATAGATATAACTTTGATAATCAACATAACAAGTATTCTCTATTCATCGGATCCCAACAAACGCAACATATAGAATTACGGATAGATGATCTTGATCATGTTAGGCAGCTCACAAGATCCGACAATGATAGCACAATGGGGAGAAGACAACCATCTAGCTACCGCTATGGACCCATAGTCCAGGGGTAGACTACTCACACATCACACCGGAGGCGACCATGGCGGCGTAGAGTCCTCCGGGAGATGATTCCCCTCTCCGGCAGGGTGCCGGAGGCGATCTCTCGGATCCCCCGAGATGGGATCGGCGTTGGCGGCGTCTCTGGAAGGTTTTCCGTATCGTGGTTCTCGGTACTGGGGGTTTCGTCACGGAGGCTATTTGTAGGCGGAAGGGCAGGTCAAGAGGCGGCACGGGGCCCCACACCACAGGGCCGCGCGGCCAAGGGGGGCCGCGCCGCCTAGGGTGTGGCCCCCTCGTGGCCCCTCTTCGTCTCTCCTTCGGACTTCCGGAAGCTTCGTGGAAAAATAGGCCCTTGGGCTTTGATTTCGTCCAATTCCGAGAATATTTCCTTACTAGGATTTCTGAAACCAAAAACAGCAGAAACAACGAATCGGCACTTCGGCATCTTGTTAATAGGTTAGTTCCAGAAAATGCACGAATATGACATAAAGTGTGCATAAAACATGTAGATAACATCAATAATGTGGCATGGAACATAAGAAATTATCGATACGTTGGAGACGTATCAGACCATTCAAAAATGCACTTTTCACATCCATTTGATATAATTTGAAATTGTGGAAAGATGCAAATGCAAGCAAAAGACGAATAGCTTCAAGACGGGCTACCGGCGCAAAGGTATCCTCAAAATCCATACCTTCTATTTGGGCAAACCCTTGCGCCACTAACCTTGCTTTGTTTCGTATGACAATGCCATTATCATCTTGCTTGTTCTTGAATACCCATTTGGTCCCAATGACATTGATGCGATGATCCTTGGGTCTCTCAACTAGATACCATACTTCATTACGAGTGAAACACTCCAATTCTTCTTGCATGGCAATTACCCAATCCGGATCGACCAAGGCTTCATGTACCTTAAGTGGTTCAAAACTAGACACAAAAGCATGATGTTGACAATAAGTGATAAGTAATGCATGGTGTCTACGAGTTACCACTCCTCTTGAGATGCTACCAAGGACTTGATCCACTTTCATGTCACTTGCCCTTGTAGCGGCCTTGATCTTCCGAACGGTCCCTTCATGATCAATGAATTCATCTCTTGCTAGTACTTGATCATGAGGGACCACTTGAGCTTGATCATGAGTTGAGGATGTTTCTTGATCATCATCATGGTCTTGCTCCGTGGAATGAGGATCTTCTTCTTGTTCTTCGGATTGTGACTCACCTTGAGTAGAGGATGGTTCTTGAGTTGCACTTGATGGTTCGACTTGAGTTGAGCTAGGCTCCACTTGTGGCGTGCTTGAAACATCTACTCCATCATCTTGATCATCATTATGAACCTCCATGGGCCGGATGTGTCCAATGCCCATATGCTTGATGGCACTAGATGGATCATCATCATTACCTGCAACACATGGAACAACTTGCTCCACTTGGGAGCCATTATCCTCCAAGAACACCACGTCACAAGATACTTCAATAGTCCCGGTGGACCGGTTGTAGTATCTATAGGCGTGAGAGTTCTCCGCATATCCAACAAATATACCCTCTATGGTTCTAGTTTCAAATTTACCGAGATTTCCTTTGTTGTTTTTAACAAGACACTTGCATCCAAAAACACGAATGTACATGACGTTAGGCTTGTTACCGGTAAGGAGCTCGTATGGGGTTTTGTTGTGGAGGGGACGGAGGAAGAGCCGGTTGGAGTAGTGGACGGCCGTAGAGATGGCTTCTCCCCAAATGTTGTGGGGTGAGTTGAATTCACTCAACATGGTTCTTGACATCTCAATGATAGTCCGATTCTTCCTTTCAACAACACCGTTTTGTTGAGGGGTGTATGGCGCCGAAAACTCATGCTTGATGCCCTCATCATCAACAAACTCTTGCATAGTGTAGTTCTTGAACTCGGTGCCATTGTCGGTCCTAATTGCCTTGATCTCGGATTCATACATACGTTGAGCTTTCTTGGCGAAGGTGATGAACTCTCTATGGGTCTCGTCCTTAGACTTAAGGAGAAAGACCCAAGAGTATCTTGAGTAATCATCAACAATGACAAGTCCATACTTGCTCCCACCAAGAGTATCATAATGTGATGGTCCAAAGAGATCCAAATGAAGGAGCTCCAAAGGCCTAGATGTGGTAACAATACTCTTGATGGGATGCTTCTTCTTGAGTTGCTTTCCGGCTACACATGCACTACAAACACGATCTTTCTCAAAAGAAATACCGGTTAGTCCCACAATATGCTCACCCTTTAGGAGTTGTTTAAGATTCCTCATGTTAACATGACCAAGGCGGCGATGCCACAACCAACCATCGTCATGCTTGGCCGCCATTAGACATGTGGAGAAGGAGGGGCTCTCTTTCGAGAGGTCAACCACGTAAAGGTTGTTCTCCACATATCCAACAAGGACCAATTTGAGATTGTCACTCCTAAAGACTTGCACATAATATTTAGTGAAATATGAATTGTAACCGGCATCGGCAAGATGATATATAGAAAGTAAGTTGTAGCCAAGGTGTTCAACAAGCATAACCGTCTCAAGGCACAAGTCCTTAGAGATTGCTACCTTGCCATACCCAAGTACCTTTCCCTTTGAGTTGTCACCAAAGGTGATGCTTGACTTCTTGTTGATATCTTCAATGAATTGATCAAGCACACCTTTTCCTCCGGTCATATGATTGGTGCATCCACTATCAAACACCCATTTTGGACCACCGGAGGAATACCCCTACAAAATCAAGTAGAGGATTTAGGAACCCATCGATTAATGGGTTCCTTTGCAATGGCAACAATATCTTTTGGTACCCAAATTGAGTACTCTCTATAAGCATAGCCATTAGGAGGGCCAACATAGTTAGCATAGACATCACCATAATAATCAACAAATAATGCATAGTGATCGTTTGGCCCCGTGCGGTCACCACTAGTGGCTTTGCCCTTTGAGGCTTTGCCATTGTTAGTGACCTTCTTGTTCTTATCTTGAGCGGGTTTCTCCTTCTTGTAGTTGTTCTTCTTGTGGGACTTGGGAGCATATCCAAGTCCATACTTTTGATTCTTTGACCTTTGCTTACTCAAGAGGTCATCCAATCCCATCTTGTTCTTGGCGGTGGTGAACTTTGCAAGTTCCTTTGTTAACCTAGCATTTTCCTCAAGAATAGATGCTTGCTCACAAGAAGATTCATTAGGGTGATAGTCAAGACCATATTTGGTCACCGAGGACTCAAGATATGCATTGGTCTCAATATGCAAAGAAAGTTCCTCTTGTAAACGAACATGTTCCGCAACAAGTTTAGCATGCTCACTAGTAAAGGAAGTGGAGGAACAAGCAAGCTTTTCAACATCAATGGGATCCTTCATTGATCCAAGAGCCCTTTTGTAGGATTCTTGAAGTAGATCATGGTTCTCTCCAAGTTTCTTGAGCTCATCCTTGACAAGCTTGTTAGCTCTTTCAAGGTGGTCAAGATCCCTAGTGAGAGAAGCATGAGCAACTTCAAGCTCCTCCTTTGAGGCATTGAGCTCTTGGGTCAATAATTGAGCCCTATCAATAGTTTCTAGGTCCTTAACTTTATCAAGTTCATAAGTTTCAATTTGTTGCTTAAGGCCTTGAGATATGCACCTTTCGGTTTTTAGCTCTTGTCTTAGGAGATTGAATCTCCGTTCCTTCTCATTCAAATGATATTCTAATTCCTCAATGGACTCATCCTTTTCTTTGAGTGAGTCCATCAAGAAATCAAACTTGACAAGAGCTTCACCACGAAGGGTGCATCTAACATCATAGAGTTCCTTAAGCACAATTAATTCATCTTGATTTTCGTTCTCATCATCAAGAACACTAGATAGGGAAGGTGGAGGTTCCATTACCTTGGTTTCCCTTGCCATAAGACAAGAGCCAATGGTTGTAGATGAGGTGGAGTCATCGGAGTCATCATCTTGAGTTATCCTTGCCATGAAGGAGGATCCAACATCATTCTCCGTGGAGTAGTCCTTGGAGTAGTCATATGTGAAGAGTGACCCGGGCTTAGAGAAAGCCAAACCGGCCACCCCGGCCTCCTTCTCCTCATCTTCCTCTTCATCATCTGGACAAGTACTCGGCCCCAACAAAGGCTCTTCCCTTGTTCTTCTTGTATCGATCATTGATTGGGTTTGGCTTCAATCTTGGCTTGACCCCTTTGATGAATCTTGACTTGTCCACCCTTTTCTCATAAGGGCACTCATTTGCAAAGTGGCTATCTTCATCACAATTGTAGCAAGTTCTCTTCTTCTTCTTGTCATTGAGGAGCATAGGGAACTTAGCCTTGTACTTCTTGGCAAAGAAAGCAAAGTCGGTAGCCATGTCACTAGTTGAAGTCATCTCTTCCTCTTCTTCAATCTCATATTCTTCTTCTCCTCCATGATCGGCCCTAGCCTTGAGAGCAAGATTGCGTGGCGCTTCATGGTTGTGTGAGGCTTCATCAACACGGTTCATTGCCATGAGCCTCTTTCCTGCTTTGGCCATGTTTTCATTGGCGGCCACATAGGAGACTAGATCATCGGAGTTGAAGTCGGCACTCTTGGTCATGATTTGTAAGTTGAGTGCAAGATTGGTGTCTTCTTGTTTGACGGCAATCATAGCAATGACCTTGGACTTTATAAATGCTTCATTCATCTCGAAGCCATCATTGTACTTCTCAACACCGAGTCCCTTGACCCTTACTCTAAGAGCACCGAGTCTTGCATAAGCATCGGCCACGGACTCTCCTTCTCGAATCATGAATTGATGAGCCTCTTGCTTTGCGGTCTCATAAAGAGCGGATTGGATCAAATCGGTTCCCTCTTGGAGTACTACGATTCGATCCCACAACTCTTTAGCGGACTCTATGTCATTGACTTGATCAAGAAGCTTGCGGTTGATGCCACTCCTAATCTTGTCACGGGCGGAGGCGTTGAGTTGACGGTTGTAGAATTCGGTGGAGGTCAACCGAATGGGATCTTGTGGCTCCCGGTATCCATGAACAATGATCTCCCACAACTCCACGCTGCAGCCTGCGAATATGAGATTCCATAGAAGATTTCCAAAAAGGAAAGTGAGTTCCATCAAAATGGGGAACATTCCCACTATGGTTTATATGAGGCATGGGTGAAGTGTTTTTGGGATAGTCATGGTTGACTTCGCGATAGCTCCCTAGTGAGGCCGAAGCCGTACTAGGAGGCCCACTAGTCAAGTTCTTAAGCATGGTAGACATTTCTCGCCATTTGGCTTTGTAGCTCATCCTCCTTTTTCTTCTTCTCGGCATCATATGCCAAGAATCTAGATTTCATCTCTTTAACCGAAAGGTTAGAGTTTTCATCTAGACCCTCGAATAGTTTTTCCAGCTCACTCTTAAGGCGGTGAAGCCCTTAATAAGAGTCCAAGCTCGGATACCAATTGAAAGTATAGAGATGGTAAACCTAGAGGGGGGTGAATAGGTTTCTACAGATTTTAATCCTTTCTTTGCAATATTAGGCTTTGCGGAATATAAAGGTGAGCCTAATGCAAACTAGGTGAAGCAACCTATATGAAGATACAACTATCTCGAGCACGAAGGCTCTCTCAGGCAGTTTAAATCACAAGTAAGGAGTTCGGTTAGAGATAACCGATAGCACACGGAGACGAGGATGTATTCCCGTGTTCCCTTGCTTTGCAACAAGGTACGTCACGTTTGGAGGGGTGGAGGTCCCACGAAGGATTCCCCACGCCACGAAGGCTCACCCTATTCTCCGGAGCCTATCCCACGAAGGAATAGCTCACTCACTTGTGGTAGATTTTGAGGTAGCCTCCAAACCTTCACAATCTTGCCCGGAGCAAATCCACAGCCCGGATGCTTCCGGACTCCTCTTGCCCACCTAGGGTTTCCAAGGAACCCTAGGAAGCAAGCTTCTCAATGAATACAAGGGGATGAGATTTGGCTTGGTAGAACAGTAGATCGGGTCCTCCTCTAGTGATTTCCCGGAGGGATTTGAGTTTGGGTGGAGGAGGAGGGAGATCGGAGGCTTTTGGTGTTTCTAATAATGGAGTAAGAGAGAGAGAGCTCAAGAACAGCTTGTAGTATGTTGTCTAACTCTTCCAAGGTAGGAGAGGGGGTATTTATAGTGTTCTTCAAAATCTGGCCGTTGCAACTTGCCACCTCAGCATTTTCCTCGACAAACCCGGTTGACCGGACCACAGACCGGACAGCCCGGTCGTGAAGCCGGTCAGACCGGATCAGCGACCGGATCCCCTTTGCGTCGTCCTGGCGCTCCTTCGGTTGCTGGCCGGTTGGCGCCCGGTCGACCGGACGGAGCGCCGGACCCGCCGGTCAGTAGCCCGGTTGACCGGGCGGCAACCGGATCTGCTGGCTCTTCGTTTGAAGCCCGGTTGGCGCCCGGTTGACCGGCCAGCACGCCGGACTGGCCGGTTGCTGGCCCGGTTGGACCGGGCTGCAGATCGGATTTCTCCTGTAACCCCTTTTTGATTGTTGTTGAAATGGGGGGTCTCCTTTAGCCTTCTTGTTCCTTTGATACACCATTTACGCCTCATTGCCTAATACCTGAGATTATCCTTATAAACATATTAGGCCAAATACTTTAGCACGGTGTCATCGTTACCAAAATAATGGATAAGGGTAAAATACCCTTACACCTTTATTATTTTTTCTAGAATAGGCTTAGCATGCATATTATATCTACTCCCCAAAATAAGTGACTTGGTTTTTTTTTATAGATACGAAGGTACATATAGCTAAAATGCATTTAGAAGCATCTATATCTAGATGAAATTGAGTCACTTATTTATAGACGGAGAGAGTATAATTGAGTTTTATTTCTGTTCTAAGTTGAACTAGTTTAAGTTTGATCAAATTTATATGAAAAAAGCACCACAGCCTCTAGAACACCAATTTTGTTTTATCAGACTCACCATGTAACGAATTACCATGCTATATAGATTATACATTGTAAACATTGACATTTTTTCTTTAAATCTGGTTAAACTTAGAGAACTGATCTAAAATTAGTATTTAAAAAACAGAGAGCACCTTATAGAACATATAGATGAAAGAAAGCGGTATCTTGCTGCATTGTCTGCATAAATCAAAAGGGTGATCACGTCACATGTGCATGCATACTTGTCAGCGATTAGGATCTTAATTTTAGCAGACATGTCTTGTTACTACTCGCCCACTGCAGCTCGTTTTCTTCTTCCTTTGGCCACGTCCCTAAGAACGACGAGCGGGCGATGAGAATGTAGTTTTCGTTTTTGCGATGGGGAGAGACAGCTAGGGATCCAGTCGCTCACCTCTGCTAGCTCTCGTAATCATCGCCCCTCAGGCTTGTCGCTTTGCCACTACGGGCCAGTGTCGCCGTCCCGTAACACCAATAAGAACGGAGTAGTGCTACTACTGGCAGTGTCTCTCAGCCACTGTTTATTTTGATTCTTTCAGCCACCACTCTTTCCAGACCAGCCAGCACGGCCGCGGCCGGACATCCTTACCGATGGAGGCACTGCTGGCGGCGCTCGCCGCGGCCGACTGGGGCGTGGTGGCTGCCGTGGGCGGGCTGGTCGTGGTCGTCATTCTCGCCGCCAAGGCTGGCCTCGCAATGGGACACAAGGACCGCACCAACGGACCCCCAGGTGACGGTTATTTCACCGGCTCTCGCGCAACGCTCCAAAATATGGGGCCGGTTGTGTGTTGTTGTTCGTTTCAGTTTTTGTCCTTTTTAAGTACAAACGGGATCCATACCAGCTATGCATGTGCATGAAGTAGCAAACATGAACAATGAAGTTGTCAAGCGGCTTGAAATTACAACTAATGTTAAAAAAAAGTTAGCAATGAAGTTGTGATTGTGTTGGTGTTAAAGTTACTGAATACTCCTTCTGTTCAAAAATAATTGAAGTTATATATAAATGTTCTAAGTCAAATTTGTCTAAGTTGACTTAGCACAACCTTAGAACTTAAATCATTTTGAAATGGAGGGAGCAGTATTCTTTTAATAGGTTGGCAACCAGTACATTACTGTCTGATAATACAAATAGCATATATATTATTTTGAAACATTCTCACGTGAGATCTAATTTTGAAGAGATACAAAGCAATAATGAAATACGACTGCAACTTGGGCAGACCGTTTAAGTTACGGGACAATTTTTAGTTTGGAAATCGTTTTAAAATGTGACAGTCAATCTATTTCATTTTTATTACGTGCAATTTAAAGTATTTGTTTTAAGGCATGTTTCGTCCTGGCTCCTTTGTTTCATCCCGCCACTGAGTCCAGATGATCTCCTTCCACTGAAGTTAGAGAGAGAGAGAGAGAGAGAGAGAGAGAGAGAGAGAGAGAGAGAGATTCTATCATTGTATGGTCCTATGATACTTGCTCAAAATAACTAATTAAGAAAAGACAAGAGAGTTAAGTTAATTGCATGAATCTAAATTGAAACCATATATGGGAATTATGCATCGACATTACATTTAAAATAGCAATTCTACTCTTAAAATAACAGTATAAACTCTATGTGAAGGCAAAAATTAAATCTTGTGTTTTATTAATTTTTGATGTAGTTGTTCCCGGTTTACCAATTATTGGAAATCTACATCAACTCAAAGAAAAGATGCCTCATAAGACATTTGCAAAATGGTGTGATATTTATGGGCCAATATATACTATAAGGACTGGAATTTCTTCAGTTGTTGTGCTCAACTCAGCAGAAGTAGCCAAGGAGGTAATATAAGACTCCCGGTTTCAGTTCTTAACTTTGCTTGAAAATGTATATTTATCTTCCGGTAACTCTGAGAATATGAATTTTTGTCATCTGACCATGATTTTTGTAACACTGTAGTACACATTTATTCAGTAAAATCTGTATGTTTTTGTTGTGGTTTTTCGTCCAGATAGCAATGCAATAATTCAAATTAGGAAACAATTTACCAGATTCCGTTTTTTACCCCCAAACTTGACCCTCTAAACGAATAAGATGCTGTTCTCATTTCTCTTTTTCTTTAGGTTGGAGATGAATCAAGGATTCTAATGCGTTGTGAACTGGCCTCTTTTATTGCAAATTATAAAACTGAAAACAATGCTAATAATAGCGAAATCAACAAAAAAAAATTGCTTTTTCTTGATAGTCACTGGCTGTGATACAATAACTAAACAATGATTGCAGGTGGTACAAGTGTCTCACATCTGACCAAAGTGTAACAGAAAGTATACGTTTATCCTGTATTTGCAGGCAATGGTTGCAAAGTTCTCATCTATATCTACTCGAAAGCTATCTAAAGCATTGTCAGTGCTCACTCGTGATAAAACTATGGTTGCTACAAGTGACTATGGGGACTTCCACATAATGGCAAAACGCCATATCATGGCGGGTGTGTTGGGTTCTTCTGCTCAGGTGCAAGTCTTGGAGCTTTAATACCTATTTAAAATTTTCTTTTCACGAAAACTTATTTAAAATAGTTACCCCCTCTATGATTTCAGTTAACTAATCTAACAATGTCCTTATTGACAATGATCTAGAGAAAATTCCGGAATACAAGGGATGTTATGATTGAGAACATGCTAAGAACTTATCATAAGTTGGTGACTGATGCTCCAAGTGCTCCTCTGAACTTCAGAGAAGTTTTCAAGGCTGAGCTATTCCGCTTGTCCGTGATCCAGGTTAGTCTAGAAATGGCATGATTTTATTTTACATAGTGACGTTATTCCTGCAATTGTACTGCCAGAACGAATGCACTTGGCGACCGAAAATACTGAGAATTAATGGACACTGCAATTTTAGAGCTTAGGTGAGGATGTGAGCTCAGTCTATGTCAAGGAGTTCGAGAGGGAGGTATCAAAGGAGGAAATCTACCAGACCATAGTGGTTGACATGATGATGTGTGCAATTGATGTCGACTGGAGGGACTTCTTCCCGTACCTCCGTTGGATCCCAAACACGAGCTTCGAAACAAGAGTTCTGAGAACGGAATCTAGGCGAACTGCGGTGATGCGGGCATTGATCCATCAACAGAAGAAAAGAATTGCGTGCGGAGAGGTGAAAAAAATACGCACACTAACAACATTGTGCTGAAGTGATTTGCCTATGTGCTCTAATGAAAAAGATTGTGATATGCAGTCGAAGGTCTGCTATCTAGATATGTTGCTGGCAGAGAACACACTGAACAGACGAGCAACTGACGATGATGGCGTGGGAGGAAATCATAGAGTCTGCAGATACCACTTTGGTCACCACCGAGTGGGCTATGTATGAGCTTGCCAAGAACCAGGAAAAACAGGCAAGTGCCGCTGCAAGTCTCTGCAACTTATTCCCCCGATTTACTATTCTGTCGATTGTGAAGTCGCCGGGTGGCGCGCGGGTGCAATGTTAACAAGATTTTTTTTTCGTGACACGTCAGGATCGTCTCTACCGGGAGATCCAAGATGTCTGCGGCGATGAGATGGTCACAGAGGATCATCTGCCTCGGCTGGCGTACCTGAACGCCGTGTTCCACGAGACATTGCGGCGCCATTCTCCTGTCCCGCTGATACCTCCGAGGTTTGTCCATGAGAACACCAAGCTTGCCGGCTACGACATCCCAGCCGGTACGGAGGTAATTGACCAGATAAATAATGGCACCGTACATAAAAAAGCACGCCATGATGAACATGAAGTATTGGTTGCTAGCTGAGCATGTATTTCTGAAAATAAAATTGTTTAACCAACTGTGGTAGATCATCATCAACCTGTACGGATGCAACATGAACAAGGAGGACTGGAAGGAGCCCGAGGAGTGGAGGCCGGAGAGGTTCATGGAGGGGAGTTTCGAGGACGCGGACATGTACAAAACCATGTCGTTCGGCGCCGGGAGGAGGGCCTGCGCAGGGGCCCTGCAGGCGACGACCATCTCGTGCACGGCCATCGCGCGGTTCGTGCAGGAGTTCCGATGGAGGCTAAAGGAGGGCGACGAGGACAAGGTGGACACCGTTCAGCTCACAAGCTACAAGCTCCACCCGCTTTATGTGTATCTCACACCGAGAGTGGGGAAGTGAAGGGCAATTTTGGTTTGATAATGAACCGGTACGGATCTGGCTATTCTTCGAGCCATGGGCATGGCCAACTATGGATGTATTAGATAGGGCCGGATGCTTGTCCGCCTACGCCAGGCAAGCAGATATAAATACGGTTTTGGTAGAAATCAGACGCCTGATTTTTATTAAGTCTAAGTTGATTTTTTAGCCATCTGATTTGTCTCGTGATTCATGCTGATATGGGAAGTGCAAATGAATTTCAACTAGCATTTCTTAGTTGCGCACGAGTTGCAACTCATATTTTCTCAATTACACACGTATTGTACGTTGCAACTGATATTTTGTCAGTTGTGCATAAGTTGCAACTGATATTTTCCTAGTTGCGCATATATTGCAACTTGTATTTTTTTCCGGTTGCGCGTGGGCTGCAATTGGTATTTTCTCACTTGCGTACTAGTTGCAACTGATATTTTCTCAATTGCGCGTAAGTTGTAACTAATATTTTTCAGTTGTGTATAAGTTGTAACTAATATTTTTCAGTTGTGTATAAGTTGTAACTAATATTTTTCTCAGTTACATATGCGTTCATATTTTCTCAGTTACGTATGGGTTGCAACTTGTATTTTCCTAGTTACATATGCAAATTGAATAGCTAAAAAATCAACTTAGACTTAATAAAAATCAGTCGCCTGATATGTAGACGCTCCCATATAAATAACCTTCGAAAACACATAATTGGAATTACCATTAGGTTAGTGACAAAGGATTAACCTTGTCAATAACCATGATGATAGATTTGGGTTTCTAGGAAGCATGGCAGTGGTGAATCAAACCAGTCAGCCAAACTAGGCAGCCGCCGAAAAGTATGAACAAAGGCACTCGTTGAGATTGTATTTTCTGAATCTAGCGTTACAGGGTGTATCGTCTGGTTGAATCTATCCCCTCTCGGTGGCTCCTCTTAGCCCTTATATAGCAGGGTAGGTCTCAGAGTCCGCCTCGAGGTCGAGTTACAACATAAGTCGGTTCACCCGATATGGACCTAGCTTTTCTAATTTACATAATGTGAGACCTTTGGCTTCATCTGGATTTTTTCATGGGCTTTCCCCCTATTTCTTCATGGGCTTTGTACCATAGACAGTAATGTTGAGTACCCGATATAGCATACCCATGTCAGCTGGCAAGAGAAATTTACATTTATCTCCATATTTTTGTAATATGCGCACATAAAATGCTATTATAGGCAAGATAATTTTATTTTAAGAATCCACAACATATTAGTAGAACATATGATGTCTTAGGAGTTCATCCAGCTCGCAGTCAACATACATGAACATCATCCACATGTGATACAGGGTTTCCGCTTGTGTCATGTGAAAGCTTGGTCCTGATCATCGTCTCGCCAAAGTGTTTCCATCAAGCATTCTCTTGGTTATGTTGGCCCTCTGCACAAGTTGAACCAATGCATGAACCACCTTACATCACTGACCTTGGTCTGAACCCTATAAGACGATAGCCTCAATGACCCATACGATTCTAATTGAATCAAGGCGCGCTCTAGGAATCAGCCGGCTGATCCCACGCCCCGGATCAACCGGCTCGGTAGCCGTCCGATCGTTAAATGCGTGATACGTCGCTTTCAACCTGCATGATACGACTAGTCCTTTTCGTAGGCGTGATGTTGTGTATGCATCTCTCTGTCCCATGCTTGACATATGCATCTCACTTTCTTGCCTTCCACCGATCCAATGGAAAATGGCCCACTAATTATTTGACAAAACCCTCGCATGCATGGAGCCACTAGCCCACGACCATGGTTTGCTAGTGTTATGTGCAGTCCAATTTGAAGTAGATCCTACTATTGCTAGAAAAAAATCTGGTTTTAGCTGTAAAAAACACACAGACCAAACTTTTTTTTAATGTATGTAGCATGTTTTGAAATGCAAATTTGAACTGCTAATCCAAGTGTGAACCCTCAATCATTAATGAAAAAAATGCAAAGTAGCATTTTTATGTTGAATTTCTAGAAACGACAAAACATCAACATTCTCCTGAGCCGTCCGATGCACCTACATGAGCATTTTTCGTGCTTACGATCATCTAACAAATTTATTTTATATGTATCAATTTTTTCAAAGTATGTAACATCAGTCTCCAACATTTTTCCAACAATCTGTCAAAATCGCCAAATTTGGTTCAAAAAGAATCCTTCAATGGTACAAAATAATCTTAAATATAATATTTTTCTCTTCGTATGTATCAAATTGTGTTAAAGTATGTAACATTGGTCTCCAATATTTTTTCCTACAGTCTGTAAAAGTCACGAAATTATGGTGCAAAAAAAGGTCATCAATGGTACAAAAGAAAATACCAAATGTAATGTTTTTCTCTTCGCATGTATTAATTTTGCTTAGAGTATGTAACATCGGTCTCCGGCATTTTTACCTATATTCTGTCAAAAAATTGCCATCGTTTTGTAACATTTTCTGCAGCATATCTAATATTTGATTCTGACTTTTCCAACGTTATATAAACAAGTATGTAACATTGGTGTAATCTCCCTGTAGCATACAAACAAAAAATATTGTATCACTTTGCACGTACCTACAAAGCAAAAGCGAGCAATAAATGTAGCAAATTGTGACACCATATGTAACATTGAAAAACAACCACATAAATTGGTCTTGTCTACTGAAAATAGAGGCGCTATCGTGAAATAATCGAGCTTGTCGGCCACCAGTTTGCCACGTTAAATACCATTTGAAAGTTGATCGAATTTTTTGCCAATATTGAATAAATATGCTTTAGCTTGCCTCGGTAGATATTGACGCGCATCAGTCATCTCTCGTGCCTCCCAAAAAAAGGTACATGCAGTGTGTATGTACCCATGCGAGCCCTACTACTACTGACCATGTGCACGATGCAGGGAACCACCAATGTTGTTCAGGGCTTAGCTTGGCAAAAGTAGCCGTGCAATACAAACAAGCATCCTAAGGCCTTGTTTACTTCTTGGGTATTTTCACACCCTAGGGGTTTGGGGATGGTAGGGGAATTGGTGAAACCCCCATTTCACCCAATCCCCACATTCACCTTCCCTTATTTCCCAACCCCCTCTAGTTACTTTGAATCTGGTGATGAGAGGAGATAAAAAAGAGACACTTTACACCCCACAACATGACATTGTACAATCACACATGTAAAAACTCAATCTGTGCACTACATGTATGATTGTCTATTGCACAACCAGTTCATAACCAAACATTAGTCCTTATTTTGCAGGCTACGTAAACATGAACTCGGTGTCATTCAAATTTTATCGAACATTAACAGAGTATATGCTCGGCAGATCGAAGCTCAAACACATGCCTCGTTATGTTTACAAGAATATTTTTCTAGGTATAATCTTTTTATGCTCCTTCCAAAAAAACATTTGATTGGATCATGCATCCGTCCAACAGCTTCCAAACATTGTCATTGACATTGACCTGTTACACAAAGTACAACTTGTCAAATCATCAGCCGGGCTTGTCAATTCACCCAAGCAATGAAGAATGTACAAGAATGACATGTGTAAGTCCCTGAACTGAAAAAGTCAAGATATATTATTTTGTAGCCAACATTGAACAATGGTATGTGCTGAGCTAAGATTTTAAAACATGATTCCATCATATGGTACTATTGGACAACAAAAGACACCACCTGGTACTCATATTTTAGGACCTTGGTTGACACATCCATACAATGCACAATTCTCAAGTTTAGGGAGCAACAGATCAAAGGGATATGCATGTGCAATTTCAGAGCATTTGGGACACTTGGCTACATTCTTTCCAGCGTAACCATGTTGTGTTTTGCACATACCAACCTATTAGTCTGATGAATATTACATTGGATGAAACTTAATGCTACATGTTTATTCCGAGGGCTGATGAGATCAAGCTAAATAGCAGAGAGAAACAAAAATAGATTTCTCTTATGAGCTAAGCTCTTGATATGTATACATCTAATATCATTTGAGCCTCTCTTGAACCAGAAGGCAGGCATTCATTACGTAACCTAGCATGCTTGTCTGAGAAACCCAACTGGACAGAAGAGCACCATCATAAGGATAGGCTCCAAGAAACATTCATCGGCACTAAAAAAGTGCTTCAAAGTCTCTCAAGGTATTGCCTGCATGGTTGTGCCCTTGGTGGTTATCATCCGCATTGGGCATATCAATATAGTTAGCAACAGGAATAAGGTCTTCATCTTCATGGTCAAACCACTCTTCATCATCATGTTGCCTTCTGTTTATGTTGTGCAAGATTGCAGTAGCCGCATGGATCTTCACTTGGTTGTTCAGTTGGTGGAATGTTGCAACATATGTAGGATCGGAAACCTCTTCTTCAGTATTCCTATGTTCCTTTCAACGCGGTTTTGCATCAGAGCGTGACGGTGATTAAACAACTCTTGGTAGTTCTGTGGGCGATGGTGTCCATGGCCCCATTCCTTCAAGTGATACCGCACACCACGGTATGGGGTGAAGAATGACTCCGTTTTTGCGTATCCTATGTCTACTAGGTAAAACTTCCCAGGAGGTACTGTAAAATCAGTGGCCTTTCCAGAGCGAAGCACTCGAGCATCTGTGGCCGAACCCTCCCAACCGCAAGAAATGTACGTGATGTTAAGTTCAAAGTCAGAGACTATCATTATGTTGTGGCTGAGGGTTCCCTTTCTATTTCGGAATGGTGCAGCAAGGTGCGGTGATATGGAAATAAGCACATGTGTTCCATCAATTGCCCCTATGCAATTCTGCAAAGTAAGAGGTGAAATGGTGATATAAGCAAGGATGTGGATTAAGATAATTAAGGTAGAAGTTTGGGATTTTAAAATAAGAACCTCGAAATAGGGGAAGAATCGGTCATCACTAGCTATTCTTGGATGTGGATGGTCAATAATGGGAGGCTTCAGAAATCGCCTACTTAGGACAGGGATGATGTTGAAGAACTCTCTTATACACTTGTGGAAGGTGCGGTTGTTGTGTTCGAACTCCAATTGTAGAGCTTTGAAAGAGGCATTGTGTGACAACATGTAGAGGAAAAAAAGCAAGTTTTTCTTCAAGCTTAATACTCTTGTCCCTCAATAAATTTTCTCTTCTAAGACAGGATGCCAAGGATCTGAAAATGTGTGGCTCCATCCTATAGGCTACGCGGCAATTCTTAACATGTCCGTCAAGGAATCCTTGAACACGTTGCATGCCATACAAGACAGAGCTATGCCGCTGCGTTCTCTCTACTTGCCCGCTTCTACTCCTTTGTGATGGTGCAATATTGGTAAAAGTAAGAACATGAAGTCCTCGTCGGCTTGCTCTCTCCTCTTCCTAATAAGCTCTAGCCTCTTTGTATTCATTGCAGCACTAAAACAATAGCAATTAAAGGCGGGCAATAAGAATACAAGAGCTAGATTGCATGATTTCACATCAAGTACATGTAGTAAATATGATTCATACTAAAAACAGGCATTCTCACAAGTTCCCAAGATGGAGGTGGTTCCAATCCAAGAATAGGACAAGGTGCAAGTATCTGTCAAAAATACATTAAAATTTGATGTATGAGACCAACGTACTGCAAAATCTGAATTCATCTTGAATAAATCCAGTATAGGCACAACTAGTATAGAAGTGAGAAGTGAGAACAACAATTGGTCTCTCTGCCTATTTTGAACTCATCACGTGGGTTTCCTTCTTATACTAGCTCCTAATTATTCACCACTATCAATTCTCATCTACTGCATGTGTGTAAATTTTCCTACTTTCATCGATCACACACTCAGCGGAACACACTTGGCAAGTATACCAATAAGGTACATTTAATTCTCAAGTATGCAGGCATCAAATACTATCAGTTAAGTAGCGCACGGCAGGAGCTAACATCCTATTTGGAATACCACTTGGCAATCCGGACCAATTTAAGTCTATAGCTTTTGTGCCATACCTAGTAAATTTCAGGTATCCAGTAAATTTAACTCTACAATTTTTATTCAATTTGCGTGCCATACCTAGTACATTTAATTAAGTTTCAGAAATCAAATAAACATGTTATATCCAACTAAAACGAACAAGATATGTTTCAACTATGATTTCAGGCATCAAAGAACTACACATATATTTCGTTAATTTCTGAAAGTTGGTTCATACCAAGTGATAACCCACAAGTATAGGGGATCGCGTGTACCTTTTCGATAAGTAAGAGTGTCGAACCCAACGAGGAGCTAAAGGTAGGGTAAACATTCTCTCAAGTTCTATCAACCACTGATACAACTCTACGCACACTAAGCGTTTACAATATCTAGGAAATAAAACTAGAGCGATAACGGGTATGAGAGGTGACTTTGTAGAACAATAAAATACATGGAATAAATGTTAGTGTTGTAGCAATAAAACAAACTAAACTAACAGTACCATGAGTGTGGAAAGAAAGTGATAATAGTGGTGGCTTTGTCCAAGATCAATTAGTGAAGATCGTGGGTTCAATATCTTCGATGCAGCTTTCTATGTAGGAGAGGCTAAATATACATGCTCTCCCTCCGGGATTACAAGTACTATATGATTGGCTTGCTAGCAAACATCCGTAAATACTAGCAAGCATTAAGGTTTCCCCAACCATAGCCTTAAGTAAATAGTCCTCTTACTACCATACATGCAACTATCTGGTTCGCGTCCTTAGGTTTCTGTCACTCCGACAGAACTTCCCCCTTCTAGTATACAAGTACTACCAACCCTATGGTGCTTGATCCATGCGCGCACAAATATAATGGGCACCAAGGACGGTAACGTATCAACATACAACTCTAATGAACCAAAGAGAAACAACCAATCAATCAAAGAACAAATAAACTATGGCAACATGACATAGATCATAGGATTATAACTTATAGCATCAAACACCATGTTTACATAGGGCGGTACAGAGGTTTGTGAGAGGATGGACCACTGAATACTATGAGGAGTTGGTGATGGAGATGGCGGTGAAGACGTTGGAGGGCTCAGCGAGGAGCGCCGGGAGGCGGAGGCGTGGGCGGCGGCGCGGGGGACTCCTTCCCCGCCGCCGGCATCATGGGGGAGCGCCACCCCTTTGCCTTCTTCTTCCTTGAGTTGGTGCTGGTGCTGCCAAGGAGGAGGATTTTCGTGACAATGCTTGGGGGCCTCCAAAAATAGGATTTCCCATCAATATATAGTGTTGGAGATGCAATCTAGGCCATGGGATGGATGCCCCTTTGATCCAAGGGCTCTTGGGCACCTCTAGAACCTTCCTAAGACTTCCCTCTGTCCTTCATGAGCCTCACAACTCGTGGCTGGACCGAAATATCCAGGTATGGAAAGATTTTGTGTCAAATACGTCACCAACTTTCGGAGTCCCGAGACTGCACGAACCTCCGCAGTAATTCTGCTCTGCCGGATGCATCCGTTGTCCGTTATGGACAAATAAGATGTCCAAATTGTTCGGTTTGAAATTTTCTACAACTTTGTAGTTTACGAAATTTTCATTGGACGTTGTTTTGATGGAGTTTCGAAGCAATCTTTGAAAAGTATTCAGTAGGGACAGATTCCGGGAAATTCCAGATTTCACCATAATGAGCTATTTCCTTCCATATTTGCCTATTTCCTGCACAACAAAGTTGAAACCAATAACTTGTGCACTTTTACAACTATTAATAGGTTAGTCCCTTAAAACATATAGTAATTGGTGTAAAAAAAAGCATGGAACATCAAAAATTATAGATACATTTGCGACGTATCAACATTCCCAAGCTTAACTCCTGCTCGTCCTCGAGTAGGTAAGTGATTAAAAGAATAATTTTTGAGGTGACATGCACCTTCAAAGTTCAAAGGATGACTAGATACAAATAATTTAAGAAAAATTAATAATACATTCATGATTCAATCAATAATAATTTTGGGACCATGCACATAGAACTAAGAATGACAACTATGCTCTCATAAGACGGTGCATATAACTTAGAAGATGAAGACTCAACATAAAAGTAAAAGAATGGCCCTTCGCAGAGGGAAGCAGAGATTAAACATGTGCTAGCGCTTTTTATTTTGAAAACATAGAGATATAAAATTTTAGGAGAAGCAATTGTGTCAACGGTAGCAATAAGTAATATAGGTTATGTATAAAACTTCCTATAAATTGCAAGCCTCATGCATCGAATACTAATAGTGTCCGCACCTTGTCCTAATTAGCTCGGATTTCCATGGATTATCATCGCATTACATATGTTTCAACCAAGTTTCACAAAGGGGTACCTCCATGCCACCTGTACAAAGGTCTAAGGAGAAAGTTCGCATTGGATTTGTCGCTTTTGATTATTCTCAACTTAGACATCCATACCGGGACAACATGGACAACAGACAAATGGACTCCTCTTTAAGCTTTTGGCAACATAAATTTCTCATAAGAGATTTTTGAGGTTTTAATGTCCATGCTGAAACTTCCACCATGTAAACATGGCTTTGGTTAGCGGCCCAATGTTCTTCTCTAACAATATGCATACTCTAACCTTTTATCATGGTTATCTCCTTTACTTCAGACAAGACGGACATGCATAGTAACTCACATGATATTTATAAAAAATATGATGATGGTGTCCCCATGTCAGCATGGTTGCCACACAACAAGCAGCTTATAAGAACTAAGATACATAAGTGACATATTCCTCACCACAATATTTTTTAGGCGGCTTTCCCATGAGCTATGTATTGCAAAAACAAGGAATTATTTTGAAGGTTTTAAAGGTAGCACATGTAAATTTACTTGGAGTGGCGGTGAAATACCACATATAGGTAGGTATGGTGGACACTTTGGGCATATTTTGGTTTTTGGTGGTTGGATGCACGAGTAGAGATCATACTCAGACAGTAATGAAGGCTAGCAAAAAGAAAGATAGCGACCAACTAAGAGAGCAATAATGGTCATAATCATGCATAGCGACAAAACTTATTAATTAAAGCATATGGTGATATTAAAATTCTAAACTAAATGATCAATTCAACCCAATTGAAACATCAGAGGAGATCTTCCATTTGCATCACTATTAATATGAAACCTTTTTTACTCGTACCCAACACCAATCAACTTATTTGAAACAACTCTCATTTATAATATTCATTAAAGATCAGAGAGTTAATCATATATAACTGAAGCATACTAACAAGCTCTGAACAAAATAGGAGTGAAAAACCAGAGCTAAACGCAGTACTAACAAAAATAAAACGCTCGTTGAACAATAAGAGTGAAAACTAGAGCGTTCATACAATTAAAACGGAGCGTGTCTCTCTCCCAAAAAAACATGGTATGATGGTGCCCACTTTATTGAAAATAAAATACACAACAGAAAATAAAGACGCTCCAAGAATAACACATAGTATATGAAGCAATAAAAATATAGTGAACGTAAACAGGACCTGGTATTTCTATTGATGAAGAAGGGGATGCCTTGGGCATCCCCAAGCTTTGACGCTTGTACTTCTTGAATATATCTTGGGGTGACATGGGCATCCCCAAGCTTGAGCTTTTGTCCATTCTTCATCTCATCTCATCATTCTTGTTTCCTACACTTGAAAACTTCCTTCATACAAAACTCATCACAAATCTCATTAGCAGCGTTAGTGCAATGATAATATTAATCAAATCTACAAAGTTCATTATGACATATGAAAAGCATTTTAATAAGCATTAGCTATTGTAGCACAACTTCAATAAGGTTCTTTTATCAAGAGAACTCAAAAAGGTGGGAAAAAAGATGCAAATGCAAAACAGTGCAAGAATCTGTCAAAACAGAACAGTTCAAAAAAATTGATTTTTTAAAAATAGTTACGCTGCGTAACTCGAAAAACTCTGAACTAATGAAAGTTAGATAAATACCTGGGGAAGATGCTCGTAAATTGGCAGCTCAAACTTACGTTCTGGTGATTTTTCGCGATTTTTCTCGTGACGAACCAGAAACAGTAAACAAGATTGCAAATCTCCTAAATACCACTTTCTTACCATTAGAGGAAATTCTTGGCACAAAAACAAAACAAACATGATAAGGAGAGGTCATTACAGTAGTAATGACTTCCAAGACTCAACAAAGCAGTAAATAAAATAAATATAAACATATTGGGTTGTCTCCCATAAAGCTCTTTCTTTATAGCCATTTAAGATGGGCATGATTATTTGATGTAGCTCTCAAACCCCCTTTTTTGTTGTTGTTTTCCAATTATAAGTGAAACTGACAAAGAAACAAGAACGAAATAAAGAACCTAATAAAACTAAATAGGATAAAACCAAAGATAATAAAAGCAACTATATACAATGCTTACATGTGGATGGGTAATATTGAGATTGAAGGAGACAACCTCATGTTGGTTGATGAATAGGGGATGCCTTGGGCATCCCCAAGCTTAGATATTTGCATCTTCTTGAATATTCTTGGGATCCATCTACACATCCCCAAGCTTGAGCTCTTGCATCCTCTTGCTCATCACATATCACCATATTGATTGGAACTTAAAAACTGCATCCACATAAAGCTTCACAAAACTCATTAGTAGGTTAGTACTCATTAAATAAAATCCACAAGTGTTCAAGTATCCTAATTTATATAAAATCTATCAAATATTTAGCCACTGTAATACTGAGGTTTCTTATTATTTCAATCGTACGTCGAAAACGAAGGAAACTTTTGAATCCTAAGTACAATATTTCAACAAAGAGAATAGAAATCTGTCAAAACTGAACACTCTGTAAAGATGTCACTCAATGAGATAGTTACGTAGCTCAAATCGAAAAACTCATGATTAATGAAAGACAAATCATAACCTCAGGTCTATGCACAAAAAATTTCAGATCAAAATGCCATACTGAGATTTTTCACGAATTTTTGCAGCACAGCACAGGAAATCTGTCTCAACAGAATCAATCCGTAAAGATTAAATTATTAGATCTGTCTATGTATGACAAGGTATTAACTTGTCAATGCCTACAGATAGTAGACTAGGGTTTCGTTGGATGTAGAGAGCAAGTAGATCTCGAAGGTTTCAGCCGAAAAGTACTCGATGATGTAAAAACTAGGGTTGTGTTGACAGTAGATTCGATGCTTTCTTTGTCCCTCGACTCCCCCTTATATAGGAGGTGGAGCCGAGGGATTCGTATTGTACAAGTTACAGAGTCCGGGAGGGTTTCCAACTCATCCCGCAAGATTACAAACATCATCTCCTAATACAACTCTAGCTTTCCTTAATAAAAACTTGAGCCTCCGATTCTTCTTATTCTTCGAGTCATGGGCCTTCAGTAAACCCCGGGTACTATATTCGGCAGGCCCATTGGGGATGCCTATGTCAGTAGCCCCCGAGATTTTGCTTGAATCGCAGAGTCAGGAAAAATCTCCCCTGTTTATATTTACTCCACAACTTTAAACTTCTCTATATTTCTTCATATGAATTTCTATATTGTACAGGGATAATGGTAGTTGGGGCTAGTTCATCTGACGGATCAGGTACTAGTTAACTGCTCTAGTGGCAATCCGCAAAAACCTACTTCAACATCACGTCCCCGGACATGATCTCGGGATACTGGTGTAAACTTCGACAGGTGCCGCTTAAGGTCTTACCATTCTGTTGAGTCCCAGTCATATTTATCGGGTACCTAACGCGTCCGTTAGGATTTTTCTTCGTATCTGTTGATACGGATAGAAGTAGCAAACCGACGTCAGAGACGGTGCCACGCCACTCAGAACGGATCTGTGGTCTTACCTTCGCAAAGTTTTGCGGCATTCAGAAATTGTTCGCAACTTTGGCGTTCTGAGAATATATTGTCGAGTGCTTATTCGGCTGTTGGAATGGCACATTTTATTGAGTCAACGGATGACTTATATTGCTCTCCCGATGGGAGTATATGTAGAGTTACTTTAACTCGAAATATACTCTCTTGTTCTTCTATCTTTCTTTTTTATAATTCCATCGGGCACGCGAACAGCGTTCCCGATGGGAGTAGCCCCCGAGGCTACAGCCAAGGACTTGTGCTTGGGTGTAGGCTCCACGCTTTATGCCCCTATATTCTCTTTCTCTCCCGAAATTTTCAAATCTCTCGGGTGCGCGAACAGCGCTCCCGATGGGAGTAGCCCCCGAGGCTATGAGCAAATATTTTGTATTTGATCATAGGCTCACACCATTTCTATTTTGTCTTTCTCAAACTTTTCATTTTTTCCAAAGTAGCCCCCGAGCATTTGGGAAAAAACTTGTATTTGATCAAAGGCTCTCGAAATAATCAACAATCTTCTGCTGTCGCCATTCTTACAACCCTTCGTAGCCGAAATTTTCTCTTATCAAGGTGACATCATTGCTGACGATAGCCATGATCACTGTATCGGGAAAACGCGAGAACTTCTCTTCCTCTGTCTCATGGGCCCAAATTTTTACCACGTTGACACGTCGTGCAAGTGGGGGACACACGTCCTCCGCTTTTCCTGGCGCACGTACTGTAACTCCCCCAGGGTGAAATTACTTTTTATCCCTGTTCCACGTGTACATCATCTGCTGCACACTTTTTCCATCCAACGGTACGCCGCTTCACCGCACCTCTATTTAAGGTCCCCTTCTTCTTCCTCCAGCACTTTCGCTCGCGCCGCTCCCCTGTTCTCCTCTTGCAAAAATCTCCTCTTGCGCCCCACAGTTCCTTGAGCTCAACTTCTCTCGAGCTGCACTCCTGCGCCATTGTTGATGCCACCATGCAGACTGACCAGGCACAGCACACCGGAATCAGCGATGGCTTCCACAGATCTGGGGAGCGCCGAGTGGGAGAGATCCAAAATCTCCGCCCAAGACATCAACCTCCTGAAGAAACTGGGGATCAGCAAAAAACCGAAGGCGCTGTGCTTCCCCAGCGAAGAGAGCTACCCAACCCCTCCAATGGAGTATCGGGTTAGTTTCGTCGATCATCTTATCCGTGGCCTTTCTGCCCCCATTCACCCTTTTCTTCGGGGGTTGCTTTTTGTTTATGGACTGCAGCTTCATCACCTCACACTCAACTCTATCCTCCACATTTCCATCTTCATCACCCTTTGCGAATCCTTCCTCGGCGTCCAGCCTAACTGGGCGTTGTGGAAGCGTATCTTTTCTCGTCGCCGCAATGGCTCTCCCAATGTCGCCTATAACATAGGCGGCGTTGTTATCTGCGTGCTCGCCCTGATGTCGAGTACTTCGACGTCAAATTCCCTGACTCAGTTCAAGGATGGCGCAAAAAATGGCTGTACATTCATGAGGAGAACCATGGGTGTGCTGAAGACAACATCCCTCCTTTTGATGGTGCCGAGAAAATCTTCCGCCACCGCTCCTGGGATGCAGAGGCTACCGACGAAGAAAAAACGGCGACGGAGGCATTGATGACCCGCATCCACGATCTGCAAAACACCCGCGACAAAGAACTGTCGGGTATCCAGATCACGGCATATTTCCTTAGAATCAGAGTGCAGCCTCCGCGTGCTCGCAAAAATCCCCTCCGGAAGTATACCGGCGACGATGATGTTGATCGTTTGTCGGTGGATTTATCGGTCAAGAATTTAGAAAAACTTGTCCGGAAAATCTCCTCCTCAGCAAGAAAGATCATGTCCCGTCTTCTTGTCGCGTAAAACCATACAGCGCCACCAATGCGCTTCCCAAGGTAACCTTTGTCGATTTTCTCATATTTGTTTGACATCTTTTTCATAACTCTTTTATTGACATCTCCTTTTGCTTATTATATATTTTTTATAGAACCATCCAAACCTTGTCTCTCCCCCCCCCCCTTCCTGAGGGTGGAGAAGTCGAAGAACGAGCCGTTGTCACTGATGACAACCAAGATGCTCCTTCTTTTGAGAATGAACCCGCAGGTTCTCGAAAATCTGCGGGATCCTCTGAAAAGGAGGCTGCCTCTGAAGCTACTGCATCGGCACAGTCTCCTCCTCCTGCTGTTTCTCCAAAGAACAAAAGGAAGAGGACAGACGTCGAAGATTTCGGCACCTCTAAAGCCGAAGAAGCTGCACCTTCACGTCAGAAGGTGGCTTTCGATCCATACCTTGACACCCTCGTCAGTTCGTAAGTTACTCCTTGGCTCTCGCTGTTTTAATTCTTGAAGGTTTTCGTCTATCTAGCTTCTTATACTTCCGCAATTTAATTGTAGTGGTGACGAGGAAGAAATGCCAGCTATTGATGCGCCTGCTCGAATGAGTACGTCGCATACTCTAGTTGTTTCTGAAGTGCCAGTTGAAGGAGAAGAATCTTTGCCTCCTCAACAAAACACCGACGCACTTACTCCTCCTGCAAGCCCTCTTGTCCCTTCTCCAAAAAGGGCAAGGGTTGAAACAATCACGGAGCCTACCTTGCAATTGGGTAGCTCGATCGTCGACTCCTCTTTTGGATGATGTAAGTCCTCAACTGCTTTCTGATGCTGTCAATGTTTTCTCTGTTTGCTTCTTTGTTGATTTTGTGCTATCGCACTTTTTTCCCCTACCGACGCTTTCTTTCTCTATCATTCTTTTAATAGCCTTTGATTAAGGAATTCATCCGCTTCGGTGCCCAATTCGTTGGGTACCGCAATTATGCTAGCAAAGCTGAAGGTAATGTCTTTCTGCTTCTCTTTACCCTTGCCTTCTCACTCCTTTCTTGTCGTGATTTTAACTAGATTTAACTATCTTGGCAGAAAAACTGGCGGAGGCCAACGAGCGTGCCAACACACTTGCTCAAAAATTAGAGCAAAGTGAGGAGGCTCGTAAGAAGGCCAAATCAGATGCTAGTAAGGCTAGGGCAGAGGCTGACAAGGCCAAAGCTGACGCTGCTGGTGTCGAAGAACTTAGGAAGAGGCTTCATGACGCCGAGACTTCGCTGAGCGAACATATAACCGCACAATCTGCTCGCGAAGAGGCGATTATTAAACGTCCGAAGTCGCAAAACCGTCGCTTTGTCAGTTGATACGTCTCCGACGTATCAATAATTTCTTATGTTCCATGCTACTTTTATGATGATACTCACATGTTTTATACACATTATATGTCATATTTATGCATTTTCCGGAACTAACCTATTGACGAGATGCCGAAGGGCCAGTTGCTGTTTTCTGCTGTTTTTGGTTTCAGAAATCCTAGTAAGGAAATATTCTCGAAATTGGACGAAATCAACGCCCAGGGGCCTATTTTTACACGAAGCTTCCAAAAGACCGAGAGGGGAAGCAAGTGGGGCCACGAGGCGCCGCCACACTAGGGCGGCGCGGCCCAGGCCTTGGCCGCGCGGCCCTAGCGTGTGGGGCCCTCGTGTGGCCCCCTGCATTGCCCTTCCGCCTACTTAAAGCCTCCGTCGCGAAACCCCCAGTACCGAGAGCCACGATACGGAAAACCTCATCGAGACGCCGCCGCCGCCAATCCCATCTCGGGGATTCAGAGATCGCCTCCGGCACCCTGCCGGAGAGGGGAATCATCTCCCGAGGACTCTTCACCGCCATGATCGCCTCCGGAGTGATGAGTGAGTAGTTCACCCCTGGACTATGGGTCCATAGCAGTAGCTAGATGGTCGTCTTCTCCTTATGTGCTTCATTGTTGGATCTTGTGAGCTGCCTAACATGATCAAGATCATCTATCCGTAATGCTATATGTTGTGTTTGTCGGGATCCGATGGATAGAGAATACTATGTTATGGTGATTATCAATCTATTACCTATGTGTTGTTTATGATCTTGCATGCTCTCCGTTATTAGTAGAGGCTCCGGCCAAGTTTTTGCTCTTAACTCCAAGAGGGAGTATTTATGCTCGATAGTGGGTTCATGCCTCCATTAAATCTGGGACAAGTGACGTAAAGTTCTAAGGTTGTGGATGTGCTGTTGCCACTAGGGATAAAACATTGATGCTATGTCCGAGGATGTAGTTATTGATTACATTACGCACCATACTTAATGCAATTGTCTCGTTGTTTGCAACTTAATACCGGAAGGGGTTCGGATGATAACCTCGAAGATGGACTTTTTAGGCATAGATGCATGCCGGATAGCGGTCTATGTACTTTGTCGTAATGCCCAATTAAATCTCACTATACTTATCATATCATGTATGTGCATTGTCATGCCCTCTCTATTTGTCAATTGCCCGACCGTAATTTGTTCACCCAACATGCTATTTATCTTATGGGAGAGACACCTCTAGTGAACCGTGGACCCCGGTCCTATTCTTTACATCGCATACAATCTACTCGCAATACTTGTTCTTTACTCGTTTTCTCGCAAACAATCATCTTCCACGCAATACGGTTAATCCTTTGTTACAGCAAGCCGGTGAGATTGACAACCTCACTCGTTTCGTTGGGGCAAAGTACTTTGGTTGTGTTGTGCAGGTTCCACGTTGGCGCCGGAATCCCCGGTGTTGCGCCGCACTACATCCCGCCACCATCAACCTTCAACGTGCTTCTTGGCTCCTCCTGGTTCGATAAACCTTGGTTTCTTTCTGAGGGAAAACTTGCTACTGTCTGCATCACACCTTCCTCTTGGGGTTCCCAACGGACGTGTTAATTGCACGCATCAAGCTCTTTTTCTGGCGCCGTTGCCGGGGAGATCAAGACACGCTGCAAGGGGAGTCTCCACAATCCAATCTCTTTACTTTGTTTTTGTCTTGCTTTATTTTATTTACTACCTTGTTTGCTGCACTTAAACAAAACACAAAAAAATTAGTTGCTAGCTTTACTTTATTTATTGTCTTGCTCTCTATATCAAAAACACAAAAAAATTAGTTACTTGCATTTACTTTATTTACCTTTTGTTTATTTCATCATGTTTCCTCCTAACTACACTCTAAAAGACATACCGGTAGGCCGAGGGTCTATAATTGGAAGAGATAATATAGAAGATTTTTTCACTCATGTTAGTACCGTCGAAGATTTTGAAGATAGACACTTGGTAGAACTTGCTCCTACTTATGAAATTGCTGTTGCTTCTTTAGTACGCATGTTGGAAACTAAATTTGTTAATCTCAATCCTATAATCCAACACATGTTTCTCACACTCGGTGATATGGAGGAAGGGGAAAAGAAAGATTTTGTTTTAGAAACCCTTCTTAAAGAATTTGGTGGTGTAGCAAGAGAGGCTAGAAAGGTCTTTATTAAATACAATATGCTTGGCTCTTATACCAATTTTGTTAGTATCCTTGAAAAGATGGACATGGAGAGAGTAAAGTACACTAATAATGTTAATGATGTAGGGGATATTAAGACATCAATACCTTGCAAGCTTGCAGGAATGTTTGAGGCATTAGAAAATAACTATGGTTGGCTTGTTCCTGAAAATTTGTTTGATGAGAATAGCAAGCCTAAGAGTAATGAAAAGGGAGCCTCTAAAACTTACATAGATAAGATAACATGCATTGTTGAGGCAACTCCCAACACCCAAGGTAATGCCGATGCTTCATGTCTTGATAACACTTGATTTACACTTTCTGCGCCTAGCTGAAAGGCGTTAAAGAAAAGCGCTTATGGGAGACAACCCATGTTTTTACTACAGTACTTTGTTTTATATTTGAGTCTTGGAAGTTGTTTACTACTGTAGCAACCTCTCATTATCATGTTTTTGTGCCAAGTAAAGTCTCTATGGTAAAGTTGATGCTAGATTTGGATTGCTGCACGTAAATAGCATTGCTGTCTGTCACGAATTCGCGCAGAAGTCTCTCGTAAAAAAATCAAAAAAATCTGCAAATTTACGTGCGTGATCCTCAGATATGTACGCAACTTTCATTAGTTTTGAGTTTTTCCGTTTGAGCAAGTTAAGTGCCCCTTCCAGGTTCGTCTTTACGGACTGTTCTGTTTTTGACAGATTCTGCCTTTTATTTCGCATTGCCTCTTTTGCTATGTTGGATGAATTTCTTTGATCCATTAATGTCCAGTAGCTTTGTGCAATGTCCAAAAGTGTTAAAAATGATTGTGTCACCTCTGAACATGTGGATTTTTATTGTGCACTAACCCTCTAATGAGCTTGCTTAAAGTTTGGTGTGAAGGAAGTTTTCAAGGGTCAAGAGAGGAGTATGATATACAATGATCAAGAGGAGTGAAAGCTCTAAGCTTGGGGATGCCCCGGTGGTTCACCCCTGCATATTTTAAGAAGACTCGAGTGTCTAAGCTTGGGGATGCCCAAGGCATCCCCTTCTTCATCGACAACATCATCAGGTTCCTCCCCTGAAACTATATTTTTATTCAGACTACATCTTATGTACTTTGCTTGGAGCGTCTCGTTTGTTTTTGTTTTTGTTTTTGTTTGAATAAAATGGATCCTAGCATTCATTGTGTGGAGAGAGACACGCTCCGCCGTTGCATATGGACAAATATGTCCTTAGGCTTTACTCATAGTATTCATGGCGAAGGTTGAATCTTCTTCGTTAAATTGTTATATGGTTGGAATCGGGAAATGCTACATGTAGTAATTCTAAAATGTCTTGAATAATTTGATACTTGGCAATTGTTGTGCTCATGTTTAAGCTCTTGCATCATATACTTTGCACCCATTAATGAAGAAATACATAGAGCTTGCTAAAATTTGGTTTGCATATTTGGTCTCTCTAAAGTCTAGATAATTTCTAGTATTGAGTTTTGAACAACAAGGAAGACGGTGTAGAGTCTTATAATGTTTACAATATGTCTTTTATGTGATTTTTGCTGCACCGGTTCATCCTTGTGTTTGTTTCAAATAACCTTGCTAGCCTAAACCTTGTATCGAGAGGGAATACTTCTCATGCATCCAAAATCCTTGAGCCAACCACTATGCCATTTGTGTCCACCATACCTACCTACTACATGGTATTTCTCCGCCATTCCAAAGTAAATTGCTTGAGTGCTACCTTTAAAATTCCATCATTCGCCTTTGCAATATATAGCTCATGGGACAAAATAGCCTTAAAAACTATTGTGGTATTGAATATGTACTTATGCACTTTATCTCTTATTAAGTTGCTTGTTGTGCGATAACCATGTTCCCGGGGACGCCATCAACTTTTTGTTGAATATCATGTGAGTTGCTATGCATGTTCGTCTTGTCTCGAAGTAAGGGCGGTTTTCACAACCAAATGGTTTGAGTATGCATACTCGTTAGAGAAGAACATTGGGCCGCTAACTAAAGCCATGAATCATGGTGGAAGTTTCAGTTTGGACATAAAACCTCAATCTCTTATGAGAATATTAATCGTTGTTGAATGCTTAAGCATTAAAAGAGGAGTCCATTATCTCGTTGTCTATGTTGTCCCTGTATGGGTGTCTAAGTTGAAGAATGATCAAAAGCAAGAAATCCAATGCGAACTTTCTCCTTAGACCCTTGTACAGAGCGGCATAGAGGTACCCCTTTGTGACACTTGGTTGAAACATATGTTATGCAATGATGATCGTTGTTAACCCAAGCTAATTAGGACAAGGTGCGGGCACTATTAGTACACTATGCATGAGGCTTGCAACTTGTAAGATATAATTTACATGATACATATGGTTTATTACTACCGTTGACAAAATTGTTTCATGTTTTCAAAATAAAAGCTATAGCACAAATATAGCAATCGATGCTTTCCTCTTTGAAGGACCTTTCTTTTACTTTTATGTTGAGTCAGTTCACCTATCTCTCTCCACCTCAAGAAGCAAACACTTGTGTGAACTGTGCATTGATTCCTACATACTTGCATATTGCACTTGTTATATTACTCTATGTTGACACTATCCATGAGATATACATGTTATAAGTTGAAAGCAACCGCTGAAACTTAATCTTCCTTTGTGTTGCTTCAATACCTTTACTTTGATTTATTGCTTTATGAGTTAACTCTTATGCAAGACTTATTGATGCTTGTCTTAAAGTACTATTCATGAAAAGTCTTTGCTTTATGATTCATTTGTTTACTCATGTCATTACCATTGTTTTGATCGCTGCATTCATTACATATGCTTACAATAGTATGATCAAGATTATGTAAGTAGCATGTCACTTCAGAAATTATCTTTGTTATCGTTTACCTACTCGGGACGAGTAGGAACTAAGCTTGGGGATGCTGATATGTCTCCGACGTATCGATAATTTCTTATGTTCCATGCTACTTTTATGATGATACTCACATGTTTTATACACATTATATGTCATATTTATGCATTTTCCGGAACTAACCTATTGACGAGATGCCGAAGGGCCAGTTGCTGTTTTCTGCTGTTTTTGGTTTCAGAAATCCTAGTAAGGAAATATTCTCGGAATTGGACGAAATCAACGCCCAGGGGCCTATTTTTACACGAAGCTTCCAGAAGACCGAGAGGGGAAGGAAGTGGGGCCACGAGGCGCCGCCACACTAGGGCGGCGTGGCCCAGGCCTTGGCCGCGCGGCCCTAGCGTGTGGGGCCCTCGTGTGGCCCCCTACGTTGCCCTTCCGCCTACTTAAAGCCTCCGTCGCGAAACCCCCAGTACCGAGAGCCACGATACGGAAAACCTTACTGAGACGCCGCCGCCGCCAATCCCATCTCGGGGGATTCAGGAAGATCGCCTCCGGCACCCCGCCGGAGAGGGGAATCATCTCCCGAGGACTCTTCACCGCCATGATCACCTCCGGAGTGATGAGTGAGTAGTTCACCCCCGGACTATGGGTCCATAGCAGTAGCTAGATGGTCGTCTTCTCCTTATGTGCTTCATTGTTGGATCTTGTGAGCTGCCTAACATGATCAAGATCATCTATCTGTAATGCTATATGTTGTGTTTGTCGGGATCCGATGGATAGAGAATACTATGTTATGGTGATTATCAATCTATTACCTATGTGTTGTTTATGATCTTGCATGCTCTCCGTTATTAGTAGAGGCTCTGGCCAAGTTTTTGCTCTTAACTCCAAGAGGGAGTATTTATGCTCAATAGTGGGTTCATGCCTCCATTAAATCTGGGACAGTGACAGAAAGTTCTAAGGTTGTGGATGTGCTGTTGCCACTAGGGATAAAACATTGATGCTATGTCCGAGGATGTAGTTATTGATTACATTACGCACCATACTTAATGCAATTGTCTCTTGTTTGCAACTTAATACCGGAAGGGGTTCGGATGATAACCTCGAAGGTGGACTTTTTAGGCATAGATGCATGCCGGATAGCGGTCTATGTACTTTGTCGTAATGCCCAATTAAATCTCACTATACTTATCATATCATGTATGTGCATTGTCATGCCCTCTCTATTTGTCAATTGCCCGACCGTAATTTGTTCACCCAACATGCTATTTATCTTATGGGAGAGACACCTCTAGTGAACCGTGGACCCCGGTCCTATTCTTTACATCGCATACAATCTACTACAATACTTGTTCTTTACTCGTTTTCGCAAACAATCATCTTCCACACAATACGGTTAATCCTTTGTTACAGTGAAGCCGGTGAGATTGACAACCTCACTGTTTCGTTGGGGCAAAGTACTTTGGTTGTGTTGTGCGAGTTCCACGTTGGCGCCGGAATCCCCGGTGTTGCGCCGCACTACATCCCGCCGCCATCAACCTTCAAGGTGCTTCTTGGCTCCTCCCGGTTCGATAAACCTTGGTTTCTTTCTCGAGGGAAAACTTGCTACTCGTCCGCATCACACCTTCCTCTTGGGGTTCCCAACGGACGTGTTAATTGCACGCATCATCGAGTGAGTACCGAACCATTTTGTATTCTTTGGACTTGCTTTTTTTTTTACTCGTTTGTTGATCAATAAATTTCTGTCTCGACAGATACAACATCTCTGGAATTTGAACTTGAAGATCCCGACAATGATCCTCTTCTTGATGCACTTGCGTTCCTTGAGTTTCATGGAACAGAAACACGCGACGGCATTAACCAGGCCAAGGAAGGACTGTCGCGACTCTTCCCCTACTTCTTCCCGAAGAAAGAGGAACCCGCGACTTTTCTTGCTCTTGCCAAGTGCTTTAATCCACCGGAAGATCTTGGACCGAAGCTGCGCCAAGAAAATATGAAGGTCGTCGTTGAAAGCATTGTCGCCATGGTTGCCGACAACCAAGCAAAACATCGATCGGACCAAAGTTGGCGACACACAAGAGATGGAGACCACGAAGTGGCGATCGCTGATCAAGGTTGCGAATCCAAACACAAAGAAGATCCTCGCTTATCTTGGATTCAAGCCTACTCCTCGCCCCTAGCTCGTCAAAGCCGGAGGTCTAGTAGAATGCCTTATCTTTTTCTGTTTTTTTATTTTCTTGTTCCTTCTGAAGTTGTTGCTACAGTAGCTTTAGCTATAACTGTTGTAGTAATTCTTTTGAAGATTCCTCCTGTAATATCTGTGTAAATGTCCCGAAGATCAATGGAATTCTATTTTGCGTGATCATTGATACTGAAATTTTCTTTTCCAGTTGATATTTGATAACTACTCCGCAAATCCTCAACCTCGCCGACATTTTTCCCGCTTCCTCCTTCTCGAAGAAAATACTTGTCGCCGATGACCTTGTCGAAGGTTCTTCAAGTAAACACTCCCCGCAAGATTTGCAAGAACTTCGCCAACAACTTCAGTCCATGAAGAAACAAACACTTATGATGATGGATCAGTCCCAAAAGTCATCCGAAAGGGAGAAAATTGCCCTTCAACGAGGCTCGAGATGCCATAGCTGCCAAAGAAACTGCTCTAGCTGAAGCTGCGAAAGCTGCTTCTCGAGAGAACACCTTGCTTGAATTGATGATTGAGGCAAGCTCAGAAATGACGGGTATACTTCTTGGGCTAATCCTTCTCTCCCTTTTTGTACTTTGCCTGTTTTCTGCCTTTAACTGATGTACTGCCACCAAGTAGGTCCCTTTTTGGATGCTGAGGCCGAGGATCAAAGAGTGGATACAAGATCAAATTTGCTTATTAACTTAGGTCTTGATCATGGCGTCCTCTTCTGGGCCACCCCTGAGTGTACCCGACAAATTGTAAGATTCCAAGACCGCTCGTGTCAAGTTCGGGGATTTCTTGAGTTTTGTTCCCGCACTTTATCTATGATTTTCAATGCTATGTTTCCTCGGAATGTTCAACCAAAGTCTCTCCTTGAACTGATGGAGAAATTTAAGGATGTGCAGAAGATCCATGGCTTTGTAAGAGCTCAACTGATAGCTGGTGCCAAGGTTACCCTTATTATGCTTCAAATCTACCACCCCAAACTTGATATGACAAAGGTGGTGGAGACTGTTCATACTAAGCTAAGGCAACGGCGAAGAGGTGTTGATAAAATCAATGCACGGATCACCCCAGTAGCTGAGGAAATAATTGATGACCTTCTTCGGATGGACGCCGACTTTTTTTCAGACGGCCATTATGCCGATTTTTTGGGTGCTGCTCCCGAAGAAGCCAGAGTAAATATTGACGACTTGTTGGCCCGCAACTGAGTTTGTAGTTTGTCGATAAGAACTATATCTTTGCTGTATGTACATTGTAAGTTGTATATATTTTTCTTCCTTCAAGCCCCCGAGTGTTTAGGTGGTGAATCCTTGTATTGTGTATGCGAGGTTTTAAACCAAAGCAACCAAGTTTTTATACTATAATTGCGGGTACTAGCCCCCGAGTGTTTTGTCTTTGATTGCTATCTTTTAACTTCGTTTTATCTGGCGAGGTATTTGGTACCAAGGCGAGATAATTTTATCAGTTAAACTCATCTATATTGTAACTTCGAGGCGTAAGCCCTCGACCGTGTCGAAGAACAGATATATATTTCCACTATCTTTATTATATTGCAGCACCGCGAGCCCGCCTCATTAAAAACCTTTCCCGGCCCCACTCGGTGCCCCGAAAAAGGAAAAGAGTGCGTCTGAAAACTCGCGGGCGTTTCAGTACATTGTATTTTTTACAAGGAGGACTATATTTTGACACTAAGCGTAAAAACGCCTTAGCTGTGCCACGTTCCAGGGGTTCTTCTCGGGATTCCCTGTCTTCTTGTCCTTGATTCTGTACGCTCCTCCCTCGATGACTTCTGTGACGACGTAAGGGCCAAGCCATGGCGACTCGAGTTTTTCAGTGCGATCTTGATTTAGTCGCAGAACTAAGTCTCCAACCTGAAAGGACCTTGGTCGCAAAAGTCGACTGTGGTAATTTTTGAGGTTCTGACCCTTGACAGTACTTCGTCTCGAGCTTCGTCGAGTGCGTCAACGTCGTCTTCCAATGCTCTTCTGGAAGTTTCTTCATTGTATTCTGTGACTCTCGGAGAGTCGTGCTCTATTTCTATCGGCAAGCACCGCTCTCGCCCCATGGACCAAGAAAACGGAGTCTCCCGTGTCGCCGTATTTGGCGTTGTTCGGATG